>NC_064849.1:29416347-29778847 GCF_024139225.1 Suncus etruscus
TCCTGTCCAAGTTTTGGGGTTCAACTCATGTTTTTAATTCAGTCCAAAATAGATACAAATGATCTTTGGATTCTCTTAAAGAAAAAAGTTCACTGTCTTGACAAAAGAACTAGTTGAAGGAATCAAACCTGGTTGTGGAAATTAGAATCTAATTGCAGGATTCAACTGAGTGTCTTATGCTAACTCACTATAGACCAGAGAAAAAAATATTTCCTCTAAAATTTGCCTCTGTTCCCACAGCCATCCTGGGTGGGTGTCATACAAAGACTCAGTTAAAAAGGTATCTTTCACATAATTCACAAGTGGTATTTAACACACATTAGGTTCCCAAAGAATGTTTGCCAAATATGACCAAGAATCTTTGACCAATATATTTGAAGACAGATATAAGCCCAAGCTTTAAATCTACTTAAGTAATCTAGGAAAAGGATTTGAATGGACTAAGGAAAAGTTCATATAAATCTTGCCCCCTTGAGAACTCCCATACTTTATGCTTGATCTCATCCATCACTGTGACTCCAAAATTTTTTTCCTCTATCTACTTTCTAACTCTTTGACTGCTCCAGACCTAAGTTTGGTCATCATCTTTTTCTTCTTCGTTTGGCCTAGGAAATAATATGTTAGGTTTCATATTAAAAATGAACTAACAGGGAACAAAGTGATAGCACAATGGTAGAACATTTGCCTTGCACACAGCCAACAGAATGGTCAATGGTTCAAATCCTGGTGTCCTATATAGTCCCCCAAGCCAGCCATGGGAAATTTTTTTAGTGAAGAGCCAAGAGTAACCCCTGAGTGTTGCCAGGTGTGACCAAAAAAACAAACAAACAAAAATACAAACAAGCTAACAAAGACAGAGAATCTTAGTAGGATTTCCTGAAAATATAGGAACCCCATAAATACCCTATATTTCAGGTGATAACTTTGGTAACAAGTATTTTTCTGATAAATTTAGATATTTCAGGGCCAAAGGAGAACTTTGTATCTTTGTATATATATATATTTGTCAATCCCTTATAAAACTTTTCATTACTGAGATGGTCTTTGACTTATTGTTCATGAAATGATAAGATTTGAAGACAGGTATAAGTCCAAGCTTTAAATCTACTTGAGTAATCTAGGAAAATGATTTGAATGGAAATAAGGACAAGTCAACAATGGAACAAAAAAGAAATTATATCCTAACTCATCTTCCTATTCATAAACTGGTAAAATAAAATATTCTCTTAGGTCAATCAATGAAAAAAGGTAAGTCATAGTGCTTAACTTACTGCTAGAAGAGCACATTCAGACTGGATGAATAATTTCTAATTACTAATATTAAATTATCATTAGCAACTTTTAAGTATAATTACTAGTAAAATATTTTAGAGTAATAAGTTTTGGGGCCTGTGTTATAGCACAGCAGGTAGGGCACTTGCCTTGCACATGGCCAACCCATGTGTGATCACTGGCATCCTGTATGGTCTCTGAGCCTGCCAGGATTAATTTCTGAGTGCAGAGCCAGGAGTACTACCAGAGCACTGCTGGATGTGTCCCAAAAACCAGAGAGAGAGAGAGAGAATTGCCTAGCATAAATGAGATGCTATGCTAGATTACAAAACCCTTTTAATTTCTTGAAATATCACATAACATATAAGTGTCAAGTCACAGATGAGGAAACTACATCTCACACTGGTTAAGTGAGTTTGTCAAAGACACAAAGCTAATAACCCATTAGAATTTAAACCAGAAAAGTTTTTAAAAAAAAAAACAAAACTAAAAATTACAAGAAACCTTTGAGAGGGTCAGGAGCAGTGCCACAAGCAGTAAGGCATCTGCCTTGCCTGTGCTAGCCTAGGATGGACTGCGATTTGATCCCCGGCCTCCCATATGGTCCCCCAAGCCAGGAGTGATTTCTGAGTTCATAGCCAGGAGTAATCCCTGAACATCACAGGGTGTGGCCCCCAAACAAAAAACCAAAAAAACAAAAAAACAAAAAATAAATCCTTTGAGAGATATTAAGGGTCCCAGGAACTAATAAAAAATAAGATTCAGGGTTAAGGAAAACCAGCAATATTACTGAAAAATATAGCAGAACAAAAGACTGAGAGTCCTCAGGTATACTCTTTTATGTTTCTCATTCCCAAATATTCTCTGTGTTTTGCTTATTTGTCCATTAGTCCATTGTCTTTAACTCATGATTTTGGTGAAACCGGGCCTTCAAGTTATACACAGACTCTAGGATAGTTGTTTTTATTTTAAAATATCTTTACAAATTAGAGATATCCTTGAAATTCCACCATAATTCAATCAAAGAAATTTTGCATTTCAAATCTTTCTTATAGGTTCTATGTTGAAGGGTAAATGGATATGAAAAATTTCAAATGAATTATTTACATTAAGAGGATATCTCCTAAACAGTTGTCAGGAAGACTTGTTGATTCTTGGACAACTAAGTTGCCTATTTAATGCAATCGCTAGAGGATATGGTGCTGGGGATTTGCACCTATGATGCAAGTTTGCGCCTATGATGTTGGGGGAACCAGATGTTACTTGAGATTAAACCATGGAATATACCAGATGCTTGTAAGGTAAGCATTTAAGGTTAACTCTGTTCTATCTCTCCAGCACCTTATTTGCTTTTTTATTTAGCTAACAGTGTATATTTATATACTTGTGTATGTATATAAATATATATAGTTTACTTCTTAATTGATTCAAAGAACCTTAAATTCTTGTAGCAGTTGTAGGGAGAGAAATATCTTGTTTACTTGAGAATAAATCTGATTTATTTAAAATGAAGCTAAGTCAGCAGAAGGATAAATACAAAATAAAAAAATAAATCAAGAATAAAGGTGATTTATTTTAAGTGAAGTTAGGCCAGAAGAAGGATAAATGTAGGGTGAGTTCTATTATATTTAAAATAACTGTGTGAACAATCATAAAATACACATCGCAAAGTGCTGATTCAGGTATCAGAAGAAAAGAACTCTCATTCACTGTTGATGGGAATATTGACTGGTCCAGCCTGTTTGGAAAACGGTATGGATATTTATTCCTTAAAGAAATAGAAATTGAGTTTCCTGGGGAGGAAGCAGTGGTGTGGAGCAGTAAGGCATATGCCTTGCCAAAGCTAGCCTAGGACAGATGGCGGTTCTATCCCCGGCATCCCATATGGTCCCCCAAGCTAGGAGCATATAGCCAAGAATAACCCATGAGTGTCACTGGGTGTGGCCCCCAAAACAAACAAACAGAAACAAAAAGAAAGAAATTGAGGGTTTCCATATGATCCAATACTACTCCTAGGGATAGGCCCTAGGGACCCAAAAACTCAATGCAGAAATACCCTCTGCAATTCTATTTACACAATCATTTACAATAGCCAAAATTTAGAAACAACCTAAGTCTCCTAGAACAGATGAGTGGAAAAAGAAACAGTGGTACATCTACACAGTGGAATACTATTCAGCCATTAGGAACAAAATAAAATAATGAAATTTGCTTATATATGGATTTATGTGGAGAGTATTATGATGAGTAAAATAAATTAGAGGGAGAGAGATAGACATAAAATAATTTCACTCATTGAAGAGCATAAGAAAAAGTGTGGTAATAATATATATGCAGAAACAATAAAGAAGAGGGCTAGGATTACCAGTCTATCTGGTATGAAGCTTGCCACAAATAGTGGGACAGTCCAGTTAGGTTAGAAAAGAGATCAATATGACAATGAGAGTTGGAACTGAATACTCTGGACAAGAATTGAGTGCAGAAAAGAGATAATGGGATACCACTCCATTAACAATAATGCAAACCAGGGGCTGGAGAGATAGCATGGAGGTAGGGTGTTTGCCTTGCATGCAGAAGGACAGTGGTTCGAATCCTGGCATCCCATATGGTCCCCCGAGCCTGCCAGGAGTGATTTCTGAGCGTAGAGCCAGGAGTAACCCCTGAGCACTACCAGGTGTGACCCAAAAAATACCCCCCCCCAAATGCAAACCACCGTGTCTAAAGGAAAAAGTAGGAGAAGAGGAGTAAAATGCCTTCCCCAAAGGCAGTTAAGAGTTGAGGGGAAAGGAAACTGGGCACATTGGTGTCAGGACATGCGCACTAATGAAACTCAGGACATGCACACTTTTTTTTCTTTTTTCGGTATTTTTTGGAGGGGGCACACCCAGTGGCACTCAGGAGTTACTTCTGGCTATGTTCTCACAAATTGCTCCTGGCTTGCGGGGCCATATGGGATGCCAGGAGATCAAACTGAGGTCAGCCATGTGTAAGGCAAATGCCCTACCTCTGCACTACTGCTCATGCTCCAGGACATGGATACCTTTTATGACTGGAAACCCAATCATGAACAATTTTGTTACCACAGCATTTAAATAAAGGGGATAAAGTAGCAACTGCATGAGGATATGCAATGGCTAAAATGGGGCTTTCCCAGAAAACGTTTGATCCCCAGTAAAGAGTGAGGAGAAAGAGAATTGAAAATGGAGCAAGAGAAATGTAAAATAATGAGAAACCAGGGTTAAGGAGATTTAGGTAGATTGGTATATAAGGAAGAAAAACTAAAATATCCAAACAATGGGGTCAACAACATTGAAATCATGAGACCCCAACATTAACAACCAAACTTACAAAGTACCTGTTCAAATGGTTTGGGGCCTGGAGAGATAGCACAGCGGCGTTTGCCTTGCAAGCAGCTGATCCAGGACCAAAGGTGGTTGGTTCGAATCCTGGTGTCCCATATGGTCCTCCGTGCCTGCCAGGAGCTATTTCTGAGCAGACAACCAGGAGTAACCCCTGAGCACCGCCGGGTGTGACCCAAAAACCAAAAAAACAAAACAAAACAAAACAAAATCAAATGGTTGGCATTTATAGGATGTTCTCTGGGAACATTGGTGAAGGTAGATTGACACTGGTGGTGGAATTGGGACTGAAATATTTTATGTCTACAACTTCACTATGAATAACTTTGTGAATCATGGTTTTTAAATAAATTTTAAAGTGGGTACTTTTAGGTATATTTAATTCTCAAAAAAAAATATGTTTTCTTACTGCAAACCTAGACTGCCCTGGATGATTGATTTCTTTTAAGTGCTCTCACATGTTTGAAGACTCCGGGGTATTTTCCAGGAAAGTGCGGGAAAAGTTTTCTGGATTGATTGGCCAAGAGCCGCCACTTTCCTATTTTTGTCCTATATTAGAAGAAATTGTATTAGTTAGATGAGAACTATTTTCTTCTGCAGAGTCTACAATGAACCTAATTCTCCATGGCTCATTTCTGATTTCAGTTGAGAAATACTCAAAAAAGTTATGGTTGACATTTTCCTAGCAAGATTGTCCTGCCTTTGTATCTCTAGATTATGAGGCTACGTCTGGCCTGAAAAAGAACAGGGGGGTGGGGGGAAGAGAAAGGGGGAGTTTTGGACTGCACCTTCCTCTACTCAGGCAGCGATGAGTGAAAGGGTTTTCTTCAAAATTCATTGTATAGAAGGGAATTGGTATATATTTAAGGAATTTGACTTTTCCAGAATGCAGATAGCCAGTTTCTGGTTTCTACCTTACAGCAGTGCAAAACCAAGCCCATTGTAGAGTGATAGCCAGTGATAATTGTTAAAAAACTATTTTTAAAGGAATTCTAATTGTTCTCTCTGTGTGTCTCTCTCTCACGAATAGGAATGACAAATGACAGGGATCCATATTCTTCATTTCCTAAAAACCTAGGAGAGGCTCCTGTGAAAGAACCTTGGCATGCATTTCTTAACGGAACTCTGCAGAGTTATTTGAAATAATTGATATTCTTACTTACATCAAGGGCGCACCTCCCCCTCGTCCTTTGTTACTCCTGTAAAATCAGTAACTGCCATAACTGAAGTCCCCCTTCCTCAGACTGTGACATTTCAGCAGATTTTTCCCGCAAGAAGCCAGAATGCCTGGAGCCGCACAAGCTGTTCCTCTAGGCCACCGACTCCCAGGCTAACTAACCGCCCAGTCCCCATTCAAACACACCCAAGTAAAAGTTGCCCATTTTATTAGCTGAGTTTGCACAAGAGCACCTCCGAAGCTTGGGGATTTAGGGGTGGGGGTAGGGCTCAAATCCAGCAAGTAAATGACCTGATCTGAAACCGTGGCGTGGTGGCATGAGGTCAGTTCTCTCCTCCTCCCCGCCCTGCCATCCTTTTTTTAAATCTAGGATTGTTTTTCCGGGACCAACATCACTTAAGCCATCCTGGGATGTTGTGTGTCATAGAGTTTCTCCTTGAAACGCGCTTCGACACCTTTTTTTGCGTAATCCATCTTGAGCAAGTCGGCCCACTGGTCTCTCACGCTCCTTCCTCCGCCGCCCACCCTAGCACCTCCAAGGACACCTGAGTGCGCCCATCCAGGGCCACGCGTGTGGATAGATGAGAAAAAGACACACGCATCCAGCTCGGCTGCTTGGAGCGGGGCTTTGTCCGTCTGTCCTTCCGCAGGGGTCGCGCACTTTTGCATCTGGCCGGCAGGTGGCGCGATTGGTTCACGATGATGAGCCGCAGCGGGAGCAGGGAAAAAAAAAGCCACTTGCGCCTCTCGCACCCACCCGCGCTCCAGACTCTGGGGGGAAAACCTGGTCCAACTCCGGAGGGAAACAGAGAAGGGGCGACATGGAGGGAGGGAAGAAAGAGAAAGGAGGTCCCTATTAGAAGCTGTGGAGCTACACCCCGACTTGCGTCACGGGCTGGTTCCCGAACTGGCCGCTGCGTAACCGGGGTCCTGGAGGCGCTCAGGTGGCCAGTGCTCTCCACCAGGACTTTGGAGGTTGGGGTAGGGGGGGAGACTCTGGGGTGAAGCACCTGGTATTGTAGCACCTGTGATACCCCTGGTGTTGCACTCTCGACTGGGACAATTGCACGGATTTCTGCGGGTCCTGGGGTCCGCCGGGGGACGCGCAACGAGAAGCGGCGGGTCTGAGCGCAGCGCAGAGCTGCAGCTGGCGCTCGGGGTTGCGGGTTTGCCAGACCGTTGCGGGGCACTAGCAGGTCCCAGTCACTTGCCCCGAAGCCTCTAGCTTCTGTTCGACACCTCCTGCCCTGCTGTTCCCCGTCGTCACCTCCCTTAATTGTTAAGGTTCCGGGGACGCCTTTGGGACAATCACCCAGTTGGTTCTCTGCAGCCAAGGCTATCGCAGGTGGGGTTCTTGCAGAGATGGGGAGGCCTAACGGTCCGGAGACCAGTCCTCCTTCCCCGAGCTTCTCGATGGAGCCCCAAGGGGGTGTTTCTCCGTGGCTAGAAAAGTCTTTGCGCTCAAGCTCAAATACAGACAGTGTCCGAGTCCAGATTGTGTGCAGGCGCTGTCCTCGACGTTGGGACTTCGATTTAGGTTTACGCTTGAGCTTGGGGAAAAAAAAAGGAAGGTGGAATCAAGCTAAAAAAAAAAAACCTCTCTCCCCATAAGAAATATAGAAATTGCTCCCTCCCAAAAAAGGACACAAAAAGGGGGTAAGAGAACTGGGGTTGCGGAGCCAGCGTGCCTTGGGGATACGCGCAGAAGAGAAGAAAAAACAGACTTAAGATATATTCGACTGCAGTGGGAAAGACTCTTCCACCTCCAACAGCACCCCTTTGGCTAACTGGGGGGCCTCCTTCACCCCCTGTCCCAAAGACCAAAGAGATGCTCAAAGCTCTTTTCACTGCCTTGGGGGAACCTAACCCCTAAGGTGATTCCCGGGGACCTCGCCACCTTCCTCCGACGGGGCCCGGGGAATCGTCAAGCCTGACCCTCCGGAGCCTCGGGAGACCGCGCACCCCGAAAGCCGAGAAGGGGGCGGGCCTTTCCCCGTGGAGGGCTGGGCCTGGACGTCCCAGGTGCACCGCTATTGGCCGCTCGGACTAGACTGGCGGGTGCGCGTCACGGGCCGGGCCCACCCCCTTGGCAATGTCTCCAGCCTGCTGCGCTCCTAACTTCAGCATTTATTCCACTGGGATAGGAGCGGCAGGAGCAGCGTTGGCACCGGCGAACCATGGCTGGGATTTTCTATTTCGTCCTCTTTTCGTTTCTCTTTGGGATTTGCGACGCTGTCACCGGTTCCAGGGTGTACCCCGCGAACGAAGGTAAGAGCTATAGATGGCCTTGCTGCAGTTGCAGGACCGAAGGGGACGATGCCAGGGGTATGAGCAGTTCCCGGGAGCGTGGGACCAGTGGGTTGTGCTGTGCTCGGTGGTTTGTTTTGGCTTGCAATGGGTTAGGGGGTAGGTTCCAGGCGTTGGTGGTGCACCCCGACTTAATAGGAGGCCGGGGCGAGAAGATCCGCGAAGGAAAAATAAAATGCGGAGCGGTGGGGCAGCGTGCTAGGGATCCTCCGTGACCTGAGCTCGCGGAGGAGCTGCTCAAGTTTGCAGCGAAAGGACAAAGTTTATCTGCATTCGCCGGCGAGGCCAGCTCCGGGCATCCAGAGGAGATGCTCAAGGAACCCTAGGGGAGATTTAGAAAAAAACTGAAAACATTTTAAACATATGTACGTGGACCTAGCGCACCCCCCCCCACTAAGCCCCAGACCCCCTTCAACACGCACCCACTCCCCTCGCTCAGCCCCCGCCCCCCCCCCCCCAGCTCGGAAGCCTGGAGAGCTTGGTGCGCCCGGCGTCTTTTGCTGGGAGGTCTCCAAAGTTTCCCGAGCTCCGCGCTGCCCGGGACACCGCTGCCCCTTCTGCTCAGCGGTCACGACGGCTTCCAGTGACCTGATTTTTAGCACCGGGCATCAGGCACCTTTTCTCCCTGCCCGTCTTCAAAATTCCTGGGGTTGCATCGCTGGCCTAGGCTGCTCCCGAAGTCACTCACCCACCTAGCCAGGCTGGAGAACGCGCCTGCAAATGGGTCACACACACTAGGGATTACACCCCCTCCATTCCTTTTTTCCTTTCTCCCCTTCCACCCAGCCCCTCATCATCCAGATGCTTTTGCCCCCCCGGGATCTGTATTTTAGGTTAGTTTGGAGGGACGCGTGGCACCTTATTAAACCCGTCCGGGTGTTGTTCAGTTTTCTGCCCGTCTGTTGGGACAGACGTGCTGTAAGGGGTGTGTGTGTGTGTGTGTGTGTGTGTGTGTGTGTGTGTGTGTGTGTGTGTGTGTGTGTGTGTGTGTGTGTGTGTGGTGTAGGCGGGGGTGGGGTGATCACGGAGTTTAGGATGATCTCAGAGAAAGGCGAGTTTCTGAGTGCGTGTCTGTGCACGCGCCGGAGCGCGCAAATGGGTATCCGTGGATGCGCGGGTACCCTGCCTGCTGGGGTGCGAGAGCTTGCGGGAGAATTGCTCGAGCCCCGGGAGCCCTTGGCGTCTGTCTCGCCCAGTTTCCCCCGCTTCCCCTCTCCCCGAACTCCCTTCCACCCCCATCCCTCCTTCTATTCATCCGTCCTTCTCCCCAGGATCTGTCCACACATCTCCGTGCAATCTATCATTTTCCTTGTTCCGAAGGAGGGAGCCAAAAACCAACTTAGCACTGGCTGAGCAAGTCGGTACCCAGAGCTCGCCAGAATAGAAAGCTCCGGAGATGCGCTCACCTGCCCTTAGACCCCATTTCCAAGCAAGCCAAGGGGCGTACTCCCACCCTCGGATCTTCCCCCCCCTCCCCCCCGCATTGAGAGGCCAAACGTCTCTGTTTCTGAGCTGCTTCGCCCTCAGTTTCTTTCCGATGGGTCACAGTATTAACCTTGTGTTCTCCTGCTCACTTCACACATTGGTTAGGACCTGTCCCCCCAAGATCTCTCGCGCCCGACGTCGAGGGAATTTTCTTTCTTGTCCCTTTCTGGCTTTTTTTTTTTTTTTTTTTGCATGCAAAACTTAAGCGCCTTAAACAAAACAAACAACAATAAAAAAGTGTGTGTGTGTGTGTGTGTGTGGTGGGGGGGGCCGTGCTGAATTGTCGGTGCCTTAGGCTGATGGAAAAGGATGGGGGTTGGGAGTCTCACCCCTTAGCAGCCTCCTCCTCCTTCTCCCCCCTTAAAATTAATTCATTTCTTTGCTTTTTATTCCCATCACGTCTCCTTTTCTTCCTTTTACCCTCTCTTTCTACTCCCTCCCGTTTTTTGTAAATTGGGCCTTATTCTTCCCTTTGTGTCCCTAATCCACCTTACATAAATCCAAATGGATGTAGCGGGGCTTTTCTCTGGGGATCGGGAGGACTGCGAAGGGGGGGGGTGCAACTTGGGGCAGCGAGCAACCCGGAGAAGGTTGTATATTTAAAATAATTACACAGACCCGAGGAATTCAGGCCCCAGAGGAAAAGCGAGAGAAGGTGGCCGATTTGAACGCCTTAGACTTGTGGGTGAAACGAGGAGAGGAAGATAGAGGGCCAGGGATTGGAGTGGAGGGTGGGAGTGAGAATTGAGGTGCTCCCTAGGCAGAAGGGTCCCCATTCTCACCCCTCCCCCAGACCCCAAAGCCAGCCTTACTCATCAACTTAATAACCCAATGGTCCCTTGCAGATGGGCCTTTAGAGCTCCGGACCTATCTCGGTGGGAAAGGGTAGGTTCAGGGTTTCTAATGCTCTTTAGGAAGAAAGACCTATGTGCCTAGAACCGGCCTTAGCCGGGTTTGGTTTAGAAGCTCCTCTGACTCTGGCACCTCAAAAGCATCTATATACACTCATAAGTGCAGCACCCATATTGTCCAGTAGTAGACACACACACACCTAATATTCAAACCCAGATTTTCTTCAAGGGCAAAGGACGTCTCTGAGATCTAGGCTAGAGACACCGTTCAGTACATTCACATTTAAATTTTAAGCATCTGCATCCTCCCCCCTCCCTTTCTGCAACTTTGATATTTTAAAAAGCAGCGGATATCATCTCCTGGGTCTATTTATTTGGTAGAGGGAGGGAGGGCAGGAGGGCACAGGGCCTTCGCAGGACCCTCTCTGTGGACTCTGATAGATTCACTTGTGGCTCTGTCACCAGGATGATGAGTTATGCGGTCATCTAAAACTTGCAAAAACAAATACTTCGAGTAGATAGCAGACAGAGATGAATGCAGATTTGGCTCTGGAGTGTAACTGCCCTTGCCTGAGATATTTATTTTCCGAATTGTACTTGTGATTTCTCTATTCATCCTTTTGAGAAAATGAATCAAGTGAGCCCTGGGATGGAATTTTAAATGCGAAGCAAGTTAAATAAATAAAGAACCTGCAGATTTAAAGAGGGGAGAAGATCAAGTGAGTAATGATTATTTACATAAGGGAGACCAAGTTTAGGTTTTGATCAGAGATGGATACGCGCAGTGTGTACCCTCGCCCTCTGCACATATGGAAATGCTCAGGCAAATGGTTTTTGTAGTATTGGCTTTTTGCAATTGGAAATTAATCTTTCTTTCTCTCTCTCATTTTTTTTTTTTTTGCAGTTACCTTATTGGATTCCAGATCTGTGCAGGGAGAACTTGGATGGATAGCGAGCCCCTTGGAAGGAGGGGTAAGTTCCGATTTGCTTTCTGTCCAAAGGTTAAAAGAAATGATTAGCAACTTTCTGAAAGTCCTAATGGCTTGATTCTTGTTGATTGTGGTGAGGGGGTCAGATTTCTTTCACGGCCTATGAAGTGAATTACGCTTTGTTGGAGAAATCCTATACTCCCTTTGCATGGCTCTGTCATGGAAGAACTAGAAACCAAAAGGGCAGAAAGAGGTTTCAAAGTTAGGGGACCTGGGAAGACATAGATGTGGATGTCTATTTAAAACTGAAAGACTCTCCAGAAATATAATCTGCGGACCCCATTAGAATTTATGCCTATTACTGCAATAACTATGAAGTCTTGACAGCGTTAATTTTGGATCAATTGTCCTGTTTGCAGATGAGGAAAGTGAAGAAATAAAGTAACCAGGAAGAAAAGGCGACTAATTGTTAAGAAACACAGGGATAGCTTTAGGTATGGGGGCTTGAGAGATGTCCTAATTTTACTACCACAAACCCCACAGCATCTGTTCCTCTCAAGCTCATACTAAGAGGAAGGGCTGGAAGACACACAGGAATCAGAGGTAGGGAAAAGCTTGTGCATTGTTGGTGCTAAATGTGTGAAAAGGTGAAGCATTTGGACTATTGAAGATCCAAGGATTTTATAAAGTAGGTGACAGTGTAGCAGTGTCATTTCTTCACTGATTTGCCATTCCTGCCTCCACTGGCAGATTGAGAGAAAAGAATTAGGTCAATGCCACCCTTCCCCCTTCCTAACCAGGCTGAATGAATAAGCTTTGGAAATACATCAATACAACATGCAGGTCAGGCTTCTGCCAAATAGAAGTAATGCTCAGATTCTTTAAAAATCAAGCAAATCAGGACTGGAGAGATAGCACAGCCGCGTTTGCCTTGCAAGCAGCCGACCCAGGACCTAAGGTGGTTGGTTCAAATCCCAGTGTCCCATTTGGTCCCTCGTGCCTGCCAGGAGCTATTTCTGAGCAGATAGCCAGGAGTAACCCCTGAGCACCCACCGCCAGGTGTGGCCTCAAAACAAAACAAAACAAAACAAAAACAAAACACAAAAAAAATTAAGCAAATCACCCAACTTTCACAAGCCTGCTAGTCAATGACTGAATTAATTGATTAAGAAGACTGGGGATGAAAGATTAGGCCTTCTTACTAGTGAAAATTATATGCCAGAAAGAAAAGAGGGGGTGCTTTATCCCTGTACTTTGAATAAATAATAAATAATTTAAAGAAAGATTCATAGAGACTGTTGTAGAACATTTGCCTCAAAACTAAGACTGAGAAAGGAAGCATTTCTGAAAATGAGGACATTTGGCTGTCTTTTTTCAAAGCAGGGTTTGTAATCCATTGGAGACAAAACTGAGTTTTCCCTGCCTTCCTGTTTCTCTTCCTGAACTTGACTGCTCTTGGTCTTTGCAAAAAAATTCTAGACTGTCTTCGAAACCATTCTTTTAAGGGTGGCAGAGTGATTGGCAGGCCTCTGGGCAGTGTAGACAGGCTGTATTCACCACTGATTGCACGCAATTGCCCTCACCCTTTGAATGCAAAGAAAGGTACTGCTTTATCTTGTGCAAGTCAGACTGTTGTTAATCCTATACCCTGGAAAGGTCACTGATTCTGGGAGGCTTTCCCAGGCTACAGCAAGGATATTGCTCAGTGGGATGAATAGTTTAGAAGTGCTGGCAAATTGATGATGGAAGTTATCAATCAATCCTTACAGTATTTTTTATGCACCTTAATCTTACTTGATGCTTTGATGCATCTAGTATTATTTTGAAAGTGAATGGTTACACTGCATACACATGTGAGTTATTTGCAAACAAGCAGTGACACATTTCCCCAGCACAGTATATGGTCTAGCTAGTTTTTGGAAAACTTTCAATAAAATTAAATATGATGGAGGTATTCTCCCATAATGGGACCCCCCAACGCAACCGCTAAAATGAACATCTGATTAATTTTTCTAGACACAGAAGTTCTTTTAGTTGTTTTAAAGTGTCTTTAAATAATTTGACTATACTGTTCTAAGCCAGAATGTTTTGAACTAAGCATAGTAAGATCTTTTCCCTTTCCTTAAATATTACGTGTATATAATTTTAAGTATTATTGCTTGTTGGGGGGTATAAATGAAATTATATTTGTGTATAATTGAATTACGCATTCCAAATTATGTGGTGGCCTTTGTGCCAAATGATAAAGTTGAATTGATCTCCAGATTTTATAATTAAAGGGATGGATTGGACAACTACCAAAAAGGAATGGGTTTCCTTTCAAAGTTCTTACCAGCTGAAGGTAAAATCCTATTCATCTTGTGATTATCCTGAAATTTATACTTATAGTTGGAACAGTTCACATCTTTCTAGGCTGGAAATGATGTTATAGCTTTGTCCAATAATGGCACTTAATCATTGTTTCTTTTTTGTTAAAAAAATAAAAAAAGAAAACTTGCCAATACCACTAAGTAAATATTAACTATGTCAGAACATCACCCACTGTTTTCTTATTCTTTCAAAAGAAAATCTAATCAGAACAGGAATATAATAGAAAGTGATGATTCCTGATGTATCACTGTAACAAGACCTAATTTCTTGGCAGTGTTCATTTAAAGGGATATATTGAGTTTCTGACATTGGTTGTAAAATAGAAAACTAAGGGGAGATTTGTCATTGTTCTGGTAAATAGATCAATATGTTTAGACAATCAAGTTCAGGCTGCAAAGATCACATTAGACCTGAAATAAACCTGTGTGAGCTTGGAGCTTCCATTTACCTGTTAAAAGAGTTTTTCAAAAAAATTCCCCCTTGCTCTGTGATGAGAAGCATGCTTAGGTTTTTAATTTTTAAGGTGGGAATATCTATTTTTTAATTTATATGCATTAGGTGCATCTATATGTAGTAAGCAAATTACTGATGATTTATTGCTGGGTGGTTGACAAGAAATGTTAATCACCCAACAGTACTTATCTCCCCCCACCACTCAGTTTCAACTTTCCTGATGAGAACAGATGAAAGGATACAGAATGTTCTAAATTAGGCTCTTCACATAGTAACAATTCCATCCATTAATAGTTTTCTAATGCATAGAAGGAAAACTGTTAAAAGATACATTATGATTCTATGTACTTCACTGGATTGAATGGAGCTTAAGTGGAGCTATTATAGACCATGAAAATGTTTTCATCTTTTTTTCCCTTCTAATTATGTCCATGTATTAGATAAATTTGCTGTTTTATATCATTACTGTAGATAATAATAAAGATTGGAGGCTTCCTACCTGCTTGGTAGGAGCCCCCAAATCATCTAGCTGCTTTAAGGATTATTTTTAAAAGCTGTACTGAGACGGAAATTGCTCCTGCAGTCAGAGTGAATTTTGCTGAATCCACTTTTGTTAGAAAACACATCGACTGCAAATAAATCTCTACCATCTCCCTCTAATTTTCTTGGCTCCCAATTCTACATGTCATTTGTCATTGTATTTTTAATATCCACAGACTAGTTGCCAAACACAGGTGCATTCCTGTTTACATCTAGATCTGCTTTCAAAATTAAGAATATACAAATTCCTCAACTGGATACACATATACGCTCTTGAAACGTGTTCTATATTATAATGACAGTGCAATTGAGAAATCCAACCATAAAATTTACTCTCTGTCTTCCCAGGATTATGAAAACCTGAATGGTGAGATTTTCTTTTCCCCTTAAAGAGTCAGGAGGCTGCCAGAAAAATATGGGCTGACTTTTTTTTTTTTAAGGTATTAGAGAGCAAAGTTCTGACTGGAGCACTACTAATTAACTGATAATTGTCTTCCTTTGGCAATCTCTACTCTTCCTGTTCTTAATTTGCAGGTTTCTGCTCAATTGTTGAAACAATACACATACTAGTTTTTCATTTATGAGTAAATTTGAACTGTTGCCACTTGAAATTGCAGCTGTTGTAATAGGTGAATTGAAGGTTGTTAGACCACCACAAGGAACTGCTGAGAACTCAGAAGCAGTAAATCTGCTGATTTGGAGTTCAGGCAAAACAAACAAACAAACAAACAATTAAAACAGAAAGAAAATACTTCCCTCATCCAGTAGCATCTTAGCTCCCATGAGATTTCATTAGCTTTAGTAGTGAAAATGGGTATTCAGTCGTTTTCTTCCTTAAATTTTTCCTTATTGAAACCTTATCAACCAAAAATATAAATAAATAAATAAATAAATAAATAAATAAATAAATAAATAAATAAATATATAAAAAACAAAACCCACCCGTTTCCCCATGAGAATAGACCAGGATGGACAAATTTCTGCTTGATGACATCTTGTAATTCTTACTTTATCCTCTGGGTTGTTGCAGTGGGAAGAAGTGAGCATTATGGATGAAAAAAATACCCCAATTCGAACCTATCAAGTGTGTAATGTGATGGAACCCAGTCAAAATAACTGGCTCCGAACTGATTGGATCACCCGAGAAGGAGCTCAGAGAGTGTACATTGAGATTAAGTTCACCTTGAGGGACTGCAATAGTCTTCCAGGCGTCATGGGGACCTGTAAGGAGACCTTCAACCTTTATTACTATGAATCTGACAATGACAAAGAGCGTTTCATCCGGGAGAGCCAATTTGGTAAGATCGACACCATCGCTGCCGACGAGAGCTTCACCCAAGTGGACATTGGTGACAGGATCATGAAGCTCAACACCGAAATCCGGGATGTGGGACCCTTGAGCAGAAAAGGATTCTACTTGGCATTTCAGGATGTAGGTGCTTGCATCGCCTTGGTGTCGGTCCGTGTGTTCTATAAGAAATGTCCCCTCACTGTGCGCAATTTGGCCCAGTTTCCCGACACCATCACTGGGGCCGATACTTCTTCCCTGGTGGAAGTTCGAGGCTCTTGTGTCAACAACTCGGAAGAGAAGGATGTGCCAAAAATGTACTGCGGGGCAGATGGTGAATGGCTGGTCCCCATTGGCAACTGCTTGTGCAACGCTGGGCATGAGGAGCGCAATGGTGAATGCCAAGGTAAGAAGCACCATATTTGTACTTTTCATTAGGGATCCGTAATTAAATCAGATATGAGACGAAATGAAGTCCAGTCAGTCATTAGCAGCCCCAGTGGGATGTGGTGGTAGAGAAGGTCTAATGAGTAATTGCCCAAGCTGCAGGTTTCTCTAGTCCCGACACACCAAAATGCTGCTGCTGTAATCAGCAGTAGGCCAAATGAATTTGCTAACAGCACTTCGACCCCAACTGGTTTGATGCATCTTCAGAAATGGAAATGAACAAACTGAAGATACAGATTGACTGAGACTTCTCCATCCTGTTCTGGGGAAGTGACAGAGAGGGTGGCACGCTCCTCTCAAGTATGTGCTCTGGAGGAATTAAATGTGGATTTAAGAAGGGATTGAGCATGCCAGTTTCCTCCTGGGGGATCTGTGGAGGGAAGATCTGGTTTTGCCTGCTGTGTGGCCTAATGAAGTGACCATATTTCTGCTCCAATGAGCACTTATTGATGAGGGCTCTAAATGAAATTAATCTTGACTAAAGACCTCTTAAATCCTTGAGGAAGTGATCAGGAGCAATGTAGGAGGCTTCTTACCTGACTATGGTCAGAGGCAATGGGACATTGTGACACATTTGGATTCTTTGAGTTCTGGAAAAAAAATGATGTGCAATTCTTTTTATCAGGATACTTCCAATTTTTCATATTGCTCAGGTGATTATCTTTTTTTCCCTAGAGGTAAATAAATTCTTCTTTCTTCCCCTTGACTTTCTCTCAGAATGCTAAGAATATTATTGTCTTTTTTTTTTCTTGACACCATGTCTGTTTCTGAGAAATTATGAACTTAAATCACACTTCATGGGTAAAATGTAAAATGTAGATTACTTTATGGGAGTTAGGTGTTGGTAGTTATCAGTCATCAGCTCCAGTCTATCTTATTGCAGTTACTTATTAATAAACAGTGTAATTTCCGTCCCATCTATGGATTTGGTCAGATCCATCTTTTCTCAGGGTGGTTGTTGAGCTGTAGTCTGGGTTGCCACATGGTTCATCTGATTTGGTGATTAAAGAGCCCAAAATAATTGGCTGCCAAGCAATTTGTCTGGCATTTCAACCATTTTAATGACAGGGTGGGATTAACTATGGGGCAATCCACTTGACAGACTGGAAATCAACAGTTACAATGTAAAGAACATTGCATTTTTTTTGTAATTTGGCATCATAGATGTACTCATTTCTCCTTCCACTGTTGGTACTTTTTTCACATGTCATTTTGATGGGCTATAGTTATTTCAAGGAATGGAGCAGCTGACCAGTGAGAGTCTTTTGAGTTCATTGCTCATAAAACAGAATGAGGACTGGCTACCTTTTATGTGGATATAGAGTAAAAGGGTAAAACTTAACTATCCACTGGGAAAATTGGAACTTGAAAGGTATTTTTTTCACCAAGAAAATTTTTTTTCTCCCTTATTTGCTCTTGACCTAGCAACTGTAATTGAAGCTATTCCAAATTGAAACCCTGAGGAGTACTTTTGAGATAAATGTTTAAAAATATATGTGTGAACTGATATTGGCGCCTAAATGACCATGATGATAGTGGTGGGAGAAGGGAAGGGCACATCGTAATTTTAGATCAAACTATTCTGTGTTTATGATAGTCTTAAGGCAGAACTTCACATTTTCACCTGACATAAGTCTTCTATATATTACAAAAAAGTGCCATTGTCTTCCATTCCCTTCTGCAATGTTCATGCTTCTGGCATTAGTATATCTTTATCTAATGCCATTGATTTGCAGTTGTCACACAGACCAATAATTCATCCATTGCTCTACTATTATTGTCCTGGACATGTTTACAACACAAATCACAAGTGAAAGTGAATAAGATAGAAGGAAAAGTGAATGAAAAGACAATTGAATATTTTAGTGGCTTGTTTTATAGGCATGAAAATACTCTTAGAAATCCAATTAATCTTGTGGTGCATGGTAGGGGAAGATTCAGTAATATCAGGTCCAATCCATTTCTAAACAATCGTTTCCTGCTACCAGATTGCCTGCTACCCAGGTATTTTCTTCACAATTCATAAAATAATAAGCTCTCTCAAGCAGATACTTTCACACAAAAATCTGCATTTTATTTGCTTGTTTGCTGTTATTACTACCATGACAGAATCTCTGAATTCTGCAAGAAAGTAGTAGCAAAGCTTTCTTCAATTTTGAACTTGATTGAGACCTTTAAAAGGTCTCATCTTAAAATAAAATCTTAAAATAAACATCTTAAAATAAAGACACCTTTTTGCAGCTTTGACATTTTTAATGAAGTCTGAGAGTACTCTAGAAAAAATATCAACAAAAGATCTTTGTTGCCATATAGACTCAGCTGTATGGCTTTACTGGGACAGGTCTTTTAAGCTTGGTTTGCTATCTATGAAATGGGTTGATAATGATTACCTACAGACCTGCTCTTCTGGCCTTATGCTGTGTTATTTAATCACTCAGCTCTCTCAAGTTCACAACTGCTAAGCTTCAAAGGGTAAGCAGTCTAGAGAGTTGTAGGGAAGTTCATCTTTGTGCCACTTTCGAAATTCAAGGTTAAAGAGAGGAAGCATTTCCCTTGCTGCAACAAAGAATACTGTCTTTTTTCACACTTGATATTCTAAATAATATTTGGAGAGTGCATTTCTCCCCACTCCCTCCTAGGATAGAAAAACTTCCCTTTGAGTGAGAGAAAGCTCTGAGAGTGCTATGAGAAAGAATAGAGTGTAAAGAGAGCTTAAAAAGGGACATAAAGGACAACTGGCAAGTCTGCAGAAGCTGGCAGCAGATACCTCCCCAATTGTCATTTCAATGGGTTTACTGTGGCAGGACAAATAGAAGAGCAGGTGAAAGGTCACCTACTTCCTCATCCATCTTCCACTGGGGCCTAGAGGTCAGAGTGAAGATTGATTAAGATCTTAACTGTTTGACAAAGGATCCCTGGGCCAAAATGGCCAGGCCAGGAGGGGGCCTGGAGAGTGCCCTTGTCCAGTCTAACCCTGCGCTTCTGCTGGAATTGTCCTGGAACCCAGGGGACAGAGAGACACTTCCTCTTGGAGTTCTTGTCTCCATGCAGTCCATGCTAATGAAGACTCAGGATTGCTGGACTGTCTCTTTCATGTCAACAGCAGCAGGGTGAAGGAAGGCTTCCCCTCTCAAGCAGCTGCAAGGTCCTTCTGCCCTTGCATAACGTTTTCTGAAATGGCATGTCTTGGCCTCAGCAGAAGTACAAAGTTAGCATGCGAACCTCTTACCATTCTCCCAGACAAACAATGACTGGCCTGGAAGGGTGGGAAGTTTGCACTTTTCTGGGGACAAGAAAGGAAATTCTTGTGTAGTTCACTCCCCAGTGCTCTTCAGATCCACTTTCCCAGTTCATTACCACAGAGGAAATGTTCCAGATGCTTTATAGACTTGGTTGCATTACCCCCAGAAATATGAAGCAGAAGGAAGAGAGGAAAGGATTCTTTATTAGCTTTTTTTGCTTAATTAAAAAGCAGAAAAACTCAAGGCACAGATTTACTGTGTGAAATATTAATAAGCAATATTTTCAGAGAGAATATATAAAAGCAATGCTAATAAAAAGGAAGCATTCTTAAGGAGTCATTTTTAAGGCCAAATAATCACAGTTGTGACCAAATTAAGACTTGCTGAAATGCACAGTTTTGTTTAAATCATTTGGTATCAAATGTATCTAGGAGAGATAACATGCATTCCTATGAATTTATATATGTATAGCACTATATCAAGGAGGTCTTTTCTTTTTTTTTTTATTAGGTCTTTTCTTATTATAAAAGATATCTGATTAAAAACTCTTTTGAAAAGAAGCAAAATAGAAAGGTTTTGATGGCTGTAAAATAGAAATACTTTAGATTTCCACTTTGCCGAGCTAGAGAACTTAGTTTTAAGAAGAAGAAAAAAATTTACTCACTTTGCTTTCCTAAATGCTTAGAAGGGCCTAAGAGAATGATCTGCTGGAATGAAGGCATTTAGAATAGAGTTCAGAGAGGTGCTGTTTGATACTCTTTCCACTTTAGAAAATTTTTTTTACTTTGAGTCATGTCTTAAGAATCAATTGCTTGGATCACCAGACTGCTTTTAACTCCACCTTTGAAGCATGGCTGTGATCATTGAAAGATACAATTCTTTATATCGAGAAAAGCAAGGTTTAATATTGCCCTTTTTCTATTATACTTTTTAAAAATTGTTTGCCTTCTCGTGCTCAGTTTTCTTTCGTCAAGGGCAATCATGCCATGATTTCTATTTGGGGTTCTTCAAAGCATCACATGGGAAATAATTCAGGGAAGTTTGAATGTGGCATGTAGGAGTTGATGGCTTATTTGAAGTCTGAGTTTCCTTGTACTTTTCAAAATCATATATATATATATATATATATATATAAAATTAAGCCTCAAATCTTTGGAAAAGAAAAACAACTCATGTTGGGAAAGGATAAATTAATAAGCTTCTTAATAACTGTCCTGAAAAGCAGAGATGGGCATGAAAAAATAAACACCTGAATGGCACAATGTTGAACTTCATGACTTAATTTTTTGTTTTTGTGGCATTTAATTGATGAATTTTACATTAACAAAGGCATGCTTTAAGCTTCTAGTTCAATTTTTCACTTTATATTTTGACTGGTAACCCACTTATGTCTCTCTCTATGTCTTTAAAATACAACCCAAATTGAATACTTATCATGTTGCTTTTATATTGCTTGACTATGCTATTTGCCATAGAGCTCATTTCATATTGGAAAACAATCTTCAATTTTCTTCAATCTTCACAATTAATGATTGATATTGTTTCACCTGAATTTATAATCATTTAATTTTCCCCCCACATGTAGATATTTAGGTAGTTTAATCTTTTCCTAGTAATATTTTTAAGTATACATTTTAAGTTGTAAGTTCTGTCTGAATAATTTTGTTTCAAATGGAATGATTTATCTTGTTCAGTTAGTCTTCTGGCTTGACAGTTGTCAAGTAAATTTTAAAAACATTTTTTATCATGAGAATATAAAGGAGGGAGTAAAGTTCAGATAACTAACTTCAGAAACAGTCATTAGAGCAGAGTGAGGTTTCATTAAATGTTCATTAAATGAATGAATAAATAAATGTGTAAGGAATTGTGGTCTGTTACATATTAAATATTTATTTGTTGGAGGTCATGTTTCATGGAGCCAACATGATATATCAAACCCTTTAGATGTAGCCGACATATTAAAAACGTTCTTGTTTAGAATTCATACTTTGACTTCTGTTTTTATCATGTTTATGAACCATCTCTGCTCCCGAATGTCCAAAATCTGTGTAGTGCATGAGATTAAACAATAGCTTTTAGTGTAAAATAACTAAGACCTGCCTTGAGACCTGCCCTCCCTCACCCCAAGTTCTTTATCTGCAAGTTGGTAGCAATCAAATGTTGTTGTATACGATGCACAAATGTATAATAGATTTAGTTCTGCACCTTCAATTATTGAGTAGATAAAATTTCATTGCTAATCTTATTCTTTTTAGAAGTAAGATGGTATTTGATCAGAAATATGGGCTACTTGTCTTTTCAACATCAAAAGCAGTTTATTAGTTTCCAGAGTAGAGGTTTAGGGGTAGTAGTAATGACAGGGGGCAGAGTTTTATGACAATTACTGGTGACAGACAAGAAGTCAATTGTGGGTGGGCAATATGAAGTGGTTGATCTTCCCTGCCCTGTTCAAATTCTCAGTTCCCCAAATGACTGCACTTCATAGAGGTTCTCAAAATGTATTCCAGTTGGTTTCCCTGGAGCTTTTGTAATCTACAAGGTCAGATTAATGTAATAATTCTCAGTAATAATCTTAGGAATGCTAAGATGTTATTATTTGAAAATAGAATCACATATGGGATCTAGCTTTTTTTTTAATTAATCTAGATATATAAGAGATTTGAGGGGAGGAAAAGTAAAATCGCTTCTTTTGAAAAATAAATGTTTATTATTAGAATGTTACTTTGTGGGGGGGCACAGTAATAGTGCACTTGCCTTGCTAGCAGCCAATTCAGTTTCCATCCCCAGCACCCTGAGCCCTTCACCTCAGACCTCCTGGAGTGATTTCTGAGCATAGTGTCAAGAGTAACCCTGAGCCCAGTTAGACAGTCTCAAACCAAAAACAACTGAATTGAATAAAATATTGTTTTTGTGGGGCTAGAGCAATAGCATGGTGGATAGGGTAGGGTGGTTGCCTTGCATGTTGCCAATCCAGATTTTTTCTGCAGCATCCCATGTGTCCCATAGTCCTATCAGGAATAATTCCTGAGTGCAAAGCCAGGGGTACCCTCTGAGCGCTGCCAGGTTTAGCTCCCAAACAAAAACAAAATTAAAATATCATTTCTGTTCATATTAATATGTAATGAGTTTAATATTGATCTTTTTAGCAAATTAATAAATGCTTCAAATGCCTCATCTTTCATTTCTGATGGCAAACATTGATTGCTTCAACTTATAATAAACAAAAGCACACTTGACTTCCTCAACAGAGATAAGTTGTGGAAAAGGGGTTCCCAACTAAAAATTTGCAGAATCCCTGCTCAGGACCATCTTCTTTTGGATTTGTCCTACTTTCTCTGCCAGGCATGGAGTACATTTCCATCTGGCTGTAGGTACTTGAAAGTGATATTAAGTGGGCAGGAGCACTAGTGGGGTACTTGCCCTTCACATGACCAACATGGTCTCACTCTCTGGCATCCCATAAGGTCCTCTAAGCATTGCTATAGGTGATTCCTGAGTGTAGAGGCAGAATCAAACCCTGAGTAGGACTGGGTATGGCCTAAAAACAAACAAAAATTATATAAGAAAGCTTACAGAATCTGTAAGTTTAGGTTAACTCAGAGGACTGGCGTTTGATTTATTTAATCTTTGAGATCTTTCTATAAAATTCAGCAGCGATTTATAGCTCTTGGCTCTTTAAAAACTGTTTATCTGTGTCCACTATCATCTCTCAGGGCTCTTATTGGTTTTATTGTGCTTGTGAGAAGGAATGATTGATTAAAGAAGACCTCAGCTGTCCCCTGCACCAGGAGAGACCCTATTTTTTTTTTTAGTGCCTCTCTTAGGGCATTTCTTGATATCTCTCCTTACAGCTGGTACCTCTGAGCTATTTTGGGGAGCAGAGCAGGTGAGGTCATTGAGCTCCCTGATCTAAAAGGTAATTAAGAGTCCATGACTAAATGGACATTTTATGAATATTCAGGGTCTATTTCGCCTTCTTGGCAAACAATAGAGCTGGGACCGCATACATGTCCCTGATGAGGGAGACTTAGAGCATTTTTGGGTGAATGCAGGCTGTCAGCTGTCAGCCTAAGGTTGCTTCTCCAAGCAGCAGGACCCCTCATTTGCATGTTCTGTTTGCACCCTATGCTAAACAGCACACCCATTTCCCCCTTTGACAAAGGCAATGAGGCTTTCCTTTGAAAACTCCAGCCAAAATCTCCTTCTGTTTATGCAGACCCAATGATTTAGGCACCATGCAAATTAATTCGATTTTGATTTGAATGCTTCCAGGAATTGGGGGGTGGCGAGGTGGAAGGTGGGAGTGGCCTATTATATGCATTTCTTTCTTCATGGTGTGTGTGTGTGTGTGTGTGTGTGTGTGTGTGTGTGTGTGTGTTGTGTGACCTTCCCACGAGGCTCCTTCATGTGTCTGGTTGTCACCCTAGTCCTTTGCCCCATGCAAAGCACCCAGCTCCTGCTGCTCTTTTTTTTTTGACCTTTGGGAAAGAACCTAACATTGGTGAATCCTTTAGCTTGTCTGTTTAGTGACAGCTTCTGCTGGGATCGTGCTGATCTCTCAGAGGTGGCACATTCCGATTATGCCAGGAATGTTTAAGAACTGTCCCAACAATGGACTTAAAGAAAAATGGGAAGTAAAAAGATTGTCCTCTCTCAAGAAGTTAAAGGAAAGAAAGACCTTTGGTAGAAAGACTTTACTATCTTGGGCTGGAATGAATTCATTTCTTCCACCCAAAGATATTGAAAGCATCTAATGAACAAGTTAACCCTGTTATTTTTATCTGCACTTCTCTATCTGTGAGTGAATATATCAATCTTCACACTTAGAGTGCCAGTTGCAATCCCTTGTTTTCACTTATGTCCCAGATACATTTCTTTAAAAAGATCCGTCTAGAGATTATACTTCTGATCCTCCTGGTGCATTGCCTGTGGACTGAATATAGCATCTTGAATTCCTGTCTTCCAATCCCACACACAGTCTTCCAAGTTTCCTTAATCTTTGCTTTATTTCCCTAGAAGTAGAACCAAGTGCCCTGCATCTTAAACCAACTCACTTTCCTCTCACCTGGAAGAGTAAAAGTGCATCATGTGCCGAAGAGCATGATCATATGTATTCCATATACTTGAAGAAGAGGGCCTTGCAAGGGATGTTTTTGAAGTTCAGTTAGTTGTGAGTTCAAGCTCATTTCACACAGCAGAGAGTAGTCAAGGCCAGACTTTTTTCACAGTATAATTAAGTAGACTCCGGGTCAGCTAAAACAACATCTAAATGTGGAAGAGTTTTCGTTTAGCTCCACATGGTCTGACACAATTTGATGATGCTGTTCAAAGTCCATTTGGGATGGATTATTAGGATTAAAGAACAGCAGAAGGCTCTGTACTTGGTGTGTTCTCTGGTGTCATTAGTGGATGAGAAAATTCAGCTGCTTATCTGGCTCTTGTTTCTAAGGATAGATTTAAACGGACCCACACTTCTCAAAGATGATCTGACTAACCTCGTCTTAATAAGTTACAGATCTCCAATTGCTCAAAATCCTTAAAATTCCATTTGAAGTAAGTTGATTGATAATTATCATTTCCCCTACGTGGACTGATATTTTCCTCAGTACTACAAAGCCATGGTACAGTTTCTTAATTACCCAGATAATCCTGTTTGCTTGTATTTTTAAACTATGAAGTGCCGGGTAATTATTCAATTCTTAATAGAAGGCAAATGGCAATGTAAACAATAATTAGGATGTTAGACAGACTAATGCGCTTCAAAGCAAATTGGATTTTTTTTTTATACTGTTCAGCATGAAGTCCCATAAAAGCTAACAATTTAGGAGCAAGGCAGAAAAGGTTTCATTTTGTTCATATTTTATGGCCTTATCTCTTCATGGGTTGTTCCTGTGAATAGCACTTTGCCCCAATGAAGTGGTAGTGCCCAAGCCAAATGTTTCCCTAACAATTGCTTCCCTGCTGTGTGACATTTGGCTTCCTTCTCTCTGGGCTCCAGATTGGTCCTTTGTCCACTTCAGTGCCTCAGGGTCAAAGGTTAACCGAATACTGATTTCCTCTCATAATACCATGGCCAACCTCAGGATCAGTTAAGACTCAGCTCAGTGAGGAATGCTTTTCTCTGGGGCTTTTGTCCTCAAGAACTTCCCCTGATTTAAGGCGCCAAGTTTCTTCCACTCAGAACCATTCACATCTACCCCCATTTTTAGTACAGGTCATGAAAACTGCAGGGGATTGCTTTTGAGGAATTAATTGTACCAACTTAATATGGTAATACTTTACCATCTTTACACAATTAATTATGCTGTGTAGTCTAATCTGTGCTGTTTCATTGATGAAATTAAAAAAAAAACTGGCTAAGAAGAGCAGGAGATAAAGCCTTTAATAATGGTGCCATTATCATCTCCCTTCATCCCATCTTTTTTTGCCTGCCTTCATGGTGCCTTGCCAGTTGAGCTGTAATTAAGAAAACATTTCATTTTATTTTCTGTGTTCCTCATGTTTAAGGATGTTTGAGCATTCACCAATACTGATGTTATTAATGTTTTACATTTGTTTAATTGTGTCATTTTTTATTTTTCTCCCAAAGATTATATTAACAATAGGTTACATCCTAATTGGACATTCTGCACATACAGGCTTTAAAAGCTTTACATAGTTTTCAAACTGTACATCACCTTTATCAATTAGCTTAGCTCCTTTTCTAACTGGCCAAACTCCCATTGCAAGGTGAACTTGGTGCTGAGATTCATTTGTTTTCTGTTGGAAGAGTTTGAAAAAGACATCTTCACTTCGAAACAAAACAAAACAAAACAGTTTCCTTTTGAAGTGTACAGCTTGGCCCAGACTGAGGCGGGCCCCCAGATAAATTAGCATGTTAAAAGACTAGATCAATACTTTTCTGGCGCCTCCACCCTTCTTGCTTTCCTCCAAGTGGGGAAGAGTTTTGAAGAACCCTAGGAGGTCCTTGATAGCTGTGCCAAGCATCTTCAAGAGGATTGTTGATGGCTGAGTGGGGAACATTGACAGTTTGATCTAGTGCCCAGACTGATGTCTGCTGGCCATTTGAAAATGGATGCAAAAGGAATTGACAGCTTGAGGAAAGTGCTAGCAGTTCATGTAATTATGGAGAGGATTAGAAGGAAAGTGTGGGAGAAGTAAGAGATCAATACAAGGGCACTTGTTGACTGACCTTACCTTGAAGGGTTCCAGCACTCCATTTGGTCACATTTAGCCTATTCAAAGAGAAGCATATTTAAATAGGGTTTTCTTTTTAAGGGCTGCATGAACCCATGTATAGGAAAAAATATATATAAGCAGTCACTGATTTTTGAAAAAGGACTTGTAGGTAATTAACAGTGTAATGCTTCCAGTACTTAAGAAGCAAAGGTGCTAATTAACTAATGGGAGAAATTGAGATTTCATTACTCTGTTCTCCAATGAGGTGCCAGCAATTAAGTGCAGCTGAAAGTAATATTTGAATGCTCAGGTTTCTTTCTTTTTTTTTTTTAAGCGTTTTCTTTTGGAACTGCTTGCTGTATCCCAGAATTTTCAAATAGCACTAATATAAGGCTCCAATAAAACAGTATGAAAATGGGAGCTTTTTCTTAGAAAAGAACTCACCATTGATGACAAATGAACAATATCATCTGCGAGAATGAAAGGAAAGAACCTTTAGAAAAAAGGTTTGTACAGACCCCAAATGGTAGTCAGGTAGTTTTCATTCAGAATGCAGAAGTGATTGTTTCCTTCACTAAAATAAAATCTCATTAGAAAACTAACTCTAATCTTCAGAGAAGATTCTGGGATACTCATTCATAAAGTGCATAGCCAGCCATAGCTATTTCTGTTTTAAGTTTTATTTTTTTAAGTGGGTGCTGGATAAGACATTCATCCTTGTAGTGTTGTGTTAAAACTTCATGAATTCTATGTTAGATCCTCACATTTCTTCCCAAAGTAAATGATTGTGTAAAAATAATGTCTGACATATAATAATCTGAATCATGCTGTACCTTAAGATATTTAGAGATGCTAAAGGAAAAAAAATTGTCCTTGCCAAAAAATAAGGTTGTTGACTTCTACTACAGATAATGATTGAAAAGCACAAGCCTATTGAGATTTTCCAATATTTTCCATTATATCTTCTAACTAGTTATCACTGATCTACAGGAAAGCTATTGATTTTTGGGTGTTTATCTTGCATCCTATCTCTTTATTGAACTGACTTGTGAATACTAATAGGTTTTTAGTTCATTTTCCAGGGTTTTCTAGGGACTAATAGTTAGAAGTACAAGCAATTAAATCTTTTTCCTTCTTTTCAAAAAGTGAACCACTTAATTTTTTGAATTGTATTCTTCAATACTAGTTAGAAATATTATTTTTATGGTTTGCTTTTGAACCAACCTGGCAGTGCTTACTTAATCCTAACTCTGTGCGAAGATATCACTCTTGGCAAGCTCAGAAGGCCATATTAGGTATCAAAGTCAGCCAATGTGCAAGGCAAGCACCTTACCTCCTTTGCAATCTTGTTGGCCCTTTGATTAGAATATTTAATGAGTAACTAGATAAGAATGTAGCTTTTGCGCTTTTTTTTTATTTTATGCTTGGCTTCTGTGAGCATAAATTTGTCTTCTATTAGATATACTTCCTTAATATATTTTCAAATTTTATGTATACTCAGAAAAAACCAGGTTTATCTCTTCATAACATGATCTTTATTTATTTGCTTATTATTTTTGGTTTGGGGAGCAAAATTGACTGTGCTTAGTGCTTAAACCTAGCTCTGTACTCAAGGATCCTTGAGTGCCTAGCTATACTTGACTATACTATATATAGTGTCAAGGAGCAAAATCCTTACCCACAGTAAAATCTCTCTATCTCAATTACTTGATCATTTTAACTCATATATATTTAATTGATTATACTTGTAAATTATTTTTTATAAAATAAATTATAAACTTTGTACTTGTGGGGGGAAAATTATATTAAGGTGAACCATATCAAGGTGAACCAGGCAGATATTTCAGGGGAAAGAGCACATGATTTACATATAAAAAGTTTGGGCTTAATACTCAATGACACATGGTTCATAAGCAAGCCCAGAAGGAACCTCTGTCCCCCAGTTCTAAGTTAGATGGAACCCCTGAGCCCTACCATTGTGGCTACCCCAAATAAAAACAACCAACAAAAATACTATTAGTTATGAGGAAATTGTGATAATCTTGAATTCTGTTTGTTAACTAAAACTGGTAGTTAATAGTTCGAATTTTGGAATGAAAATGTACCTTTACTTTAGGCTTTGCCATTTACAATGTGACTACGGGCTAGTTACCTAATTTATACTTTCTCTCCTCTGTCATCTGTAAAGGAGGATGTTGAATAACATTTTAATTATGGGGTCCTGGATGGAGGCAGATGATGGTGAGATGGATGGTGAGGCCTTTCTCTGCTGGTCGAGGCATGCACCTACAACTTTCTCCAGCCGGTGTTTCTGAGGGTTCAGAATAGCCACGAAGAAATGATCCAGGGGTAGTCAGGTTTCAGAAGACATCACCTTTATTAAGGCCCTATGTGTGGCTTCTAAGCCTTTTAAACCTTTTAAGCCTGCCTCATAAGTAGCCCTGCATTCAAACTTGTCTCTACCAGCCAGCCACCTCTCTTGCTGAATTTTCTCCCTATTCTCCCTTTGAATCTCTCCCCATCTATCCTCCTGGTGAGCCAAACAGAAAGTCAAAGACCTCTTCCAGATGTGGGCAGGATTGCCTCTCAAGGTGAGCAAAACAGGAAGTTGGGGGAGGGGAGTAACATTGATATTTGCCCAATGTGCACACTCAACCCCAAACCGGTGCACATAAATCTCCCCTGAGAAGTAGCATCTATTTCCAGACAGTAAAAATGTTGTTATTTTAATTTCTGGTCTATTTTAATTCTCCATCAGTGATCAAGCAACATAGTTTATTTACATGGTCTTTCTTCTTGGCAGGTTATGGTAGTTCAGTTGATTCGTAAAGTTAACAATGATGTTTTTAAAAATTTTTTTTATTAGCATGCAGTCTTGTAATATACACAGTCAACTTTTCACTGCAAACACGAAAGATTTCATCACTAAGACTCTCTCAGGAAATTAAAGTTGTTCAATTATGATTTGGTACTTTCTGGATAGTTGTAGACCAGTAAAAAGTCAAAGAAATCCCAAAAGGAAACTGGCTCTGAGATTCTTATGTTCAGATGCTTTTCAGAGCTAACAGAGTAGGCATCTTTCTTGTTTTGGATTTGGGTTACTGCCAACCGGTTATGGTGAAAAACCAGGAGGTCACATTGATCTTATCCATAATTAAATTATTAAGCTTTTTCATTACTTGTTTAGATCTTAACATGGCTGTTTAAGGTAATGGGATCTTTAAATCTGGCATCATGTATCGGCATGGCTTAGCTACTAATTAATCAGGTACAGGCTTGGTAATAAGAATCAAATTGGGATATTTAATATCCTATTCAAAATAGCTGCATTTAACTGCAGAGTGAGCACAAATTCAGCCCTTTCATATGGAAGTGCTTTCCCTAAGAAGACGTTGGGTAGAAGAATGATTGTCCAGTGTCAGAAGTAGGGTAGAGAAACATCTTTGTATTCCTTAGCTGCAGCACTGTAATAGTCGTTTATTGATTTATGGTGATTGGGGGAATTGGTAAACTTGACTTTTCTCAGAACCAAGTAGACGAAAGACTGTCTATGTAATAGTTGGCTTAAGAGGTCAAGACAGTTGTCCCAATAGAAGGGAAAACTATTGAATATTTTGAATTAAAGAACAGAGTATGAGTTCTTTGGGGGGATGAGCCCACATTTCAGAAAGTTTATCTTGACTGGAGAGTCCCAAGTCACATAACACTATAACTATGCTAAGGGATTGAAGAAAAACCCTAGATTTCCTAAAAGATCATTCTTGAACTTTAGGGTAAGAAAAGTCTTCCTATTACTCCTCGGAACATATGATGCCTCTCCAAATCCCTGAAACTAACACACTCATGGCACCTTATACTCCTGACATGTCACAACCTCCCCTTCACATTGCAGATAAACTTTATGTGAATAATAATTTCAGCTCTAAGCTTTTAGCCTGGACACACTGTAAAATTACTTCTGATTCTCTGTAGGATTCTAAGATAGTAAGGTATTTGGCATAACCTGTTTTAAACTTCTTATACTTTCTATAGGGTAGCTGGTCTAGGTGTAGGATCTTATCATTTAGAAAAGATGAAGCTCTTCAAATAGTCCCAGTTATTTCTCTTTATTTAAAAATATTTCTTTCAATGTAAGTATACACATCTCATCTCAAAGTTGGTATTATGTGTTTCTCCAAAAAGTATCAATTGGAAGAACTGCCTTTTGAAGAAATAACTTTTTACCAAAGTAACTTCAAGATGGCCATCAGACAACTAGTCTAGTGGGTTTAATTTATGTCCTAAAACAATCATAAGGCAGGTACTGTTATTAGCCTCATTTTTACAGTTGGGAAATCTGAGACAAGCAAAGGTGCCCAAGGCCACATAGACTACTCAAGAGGGCTTGAAACCAGCTAGACTGGCTCCAGCAGCTACATCCTACTTTTCTATACCATACTTTGCTAGGCTAAAGACTGATCTAAAAAGAAACCATCCAAATTGAACTAGCAATATAGGATTTGCCTTGTGTTCTTATATTTTTAAGAAGAAAATCTTAAATGCTTGAGATACAGGCTTTTATAAACAATGGTCTTGTATTTATTCCCAAGATTTGTCAAATATTCATCTACAAATGGGTGGCCTTTAAATTATTTCCCATGGCTTTGCACTGGAGAAATGTGAAGACCTTGTAACTGAATGTGTCACTGGAATAAATTATTTTTATTTGGATTTGATATCACAAAAGAAAGAGAGGCTATAAGCATAGATTTAAATTTACAAAAAAGGTACTGTCTTAACAGGACAACCTAATGAATGATAGCTGTCTGGTGGTCAACTTGAAAGCAGTAAATCCAGGGTGATTTAGAAGAGAAATCAAGCAAAGAAAGATTTAACTTAGAATAATCTGAACGTTGTGTACATGCATTAGAGCTGATTCAGTTATTTATGAGCATGTGAAAACAAACAAACCAACAAAATCCAAATACCCAAAATAATAAATAAAGCCATTTGAATGGTAATTTATTTATGTAATAATAGTTAAAATGAAGGGAAGACATGAATAGTACAAGCAGTGTTACATGTCTATTCCTTTTACATCAAAGCATGCATTCTTGCCTTCTCCTTCTCTATCAAGGCTTTTGTGGAATAAACATACCTCTCAGCACTTCAGCATTCTGAATAATAGTTAAATCATGGTGGTCACAGTAATTCGTCTTTTTTGTTTGTTTTTTAAAATAGGAAAAGGAAGTTCTTTAGAATCAGGTTCTCTTGCTTGCACTGCAAGCAATGAAAATTCCTAATGAATAAAGGAGGTCATTACATTCACATGGCACTTACTTTAACATGCAAACTAGTCTTCTATACACAAATGGTGGAACATAGGAAGCAGTGTTTGCCTATGCAGAGTGGCTTGTCTTCAAGAACATTTCTTTGTGGTACCTTATACCATGAAACTCTCTTTGATAACTCGGAATCCCACTTTCTCAGCTTGATTGCATGAGTGGCTAGATTGAGTTCTGTTGCGTAGAGGCAGAGAAAAACCCTTACCTATACAGACACTGCATGAAATAAGATCTATTCTTAGAGCTGGAGAATATCCAAATTACAAAGATCTTAGGAATTTATTATTTAGAGTATGCTTTTCATCGTACATATGAGAAAACTAAAGCAGATTAATAAAATATAAAACAAATGACTGACACTCAACAATTAGATTTCAAAGCCTTGCATCTTGTTAGTAGTGCTAACTGGAGAAAACTCAAAAAACAGGTAATATGTGAGTAGCAGTGGCCACATAGTGCCTGTATATTTTTGAAGTTGACTTTAGGGAACTGGGACCCATCCATATATCCAGTCCTACTTTTCTATTTACAAGTTTTCTAGGACCTTGCATGGCCAGTTTGATCCCCGGCACCATATATGGTCACCCATGTCTGCCAGGAGTGATCCCTGAGTCAGATAAACCCTGTGCAACATTAGGTGTTCCTCTCCAGTGATAATGCTTTTCTGAAATGAATTCTAACATGGATTTGACTACGGTCACAGAGTTTTCTGCTTACTGTTTTATCTAGAAAGGCTTGGAGTCCCCAGATTAACATTGCCTATTTCTATTTTGAGACCAGTCTGAGTTCTCCAGATCTTCCATACATCATTCCCTTTGCAAAGGAGTTTGCAGTCTAAAAGAGAAAACAGACCTGTGGGATAGTTATAGTTTGTGGTTAGTTAAGTAAGATCAGCTGAAAACCTAGAAAAAGGAAATACGGTGTACTCTTCATTGAAAATGATCTGTGAAGGAAAGTCCATAGAACATTGCTTGGAATAGCAATGATATCTTCTCTTTTATTTTGGGCGGGGGGCTGGTTTTGCCACATCCCATTATGTTCAGGAATTACTCCTGAAACTTTACCCAAGATTCACTCCTGGCAACTGTGGTGGACCAATTAAGGAACTTTGGACAACTATATGCAAGGCAAACTCTAACTGCAATAATATTGCTCTAGCCCCACAGCAGCTTATTTCAATATCAAATGTTGCTTAAGCATTGACTCTGCTCAGTAGTCAGTGGGGAAACAGAAATGCAACCCATCAGTGTGTTGTAGTGACTGATGACTGATGTTCAAAAGGCTTCACTTGCTCTATTTTGTGTTCTTTGCCCCTTTAGCAAAGATTAATTGATTGCACGTCTGGGGTTCATTTTTTGAATACTGAAGTGTATTCTATTGATATGAGGGTCTGTCATTATTTCAATACCATGCTGTTTTAATGATAATTGCTTTGTAATATAATTTAAATTTGGAAAAAGTAATGCCTCCCATCTTCATTTTTCTAAGATTTGCTTTAGCAATTTTTGAGCTTTTTTTGTTGTTCGATCCATTGCTTTGAAGAATATTATGTATCCTTAGAGCATTTGACCTCTACAATGATTTGGGAGAATATTGTCATTTTAATAATTTTGAACTTCCCAATCCATGGACAGGTTATTTCCTTGCTATTTCCTTCCTATTTTTAAAGTAGCGTTTTGTAGTCTTTTTATAGTTTTTTGTCTCTTTAAGTTGACACCAAGGTATTTAAGTTTCTGTGGTACTATTGTGAATGGAATTGTTTATCAATGTCTATTTATTCTCTATTTTTATTTGTATATAAGAAGGCTATTGATATTTGTGTCAATTTTTTTAGCTTGCCAATTTTCTATAAAATCTATTGTTTCTAGAAGCATTGTGGTAGAGCCATTAGGGTTTTCTAAATGTAGTATCATGTGACCTGCAAATATTGCAAGCTTTACTTCTTTCTTTCCTATCTAGATGCCCTTGATATCTTTTTCTTGCCTAATTGCTATAGCAAGTACTTTCCAGTACTGAATGGGAATGGTGAGAGGACAGTCTTGTGCCAGATTTTAGTAGAAAGGCTTTCAGTTTTTCCCTATTAAATATTATATTTTCTATAGGCTTGAGGTAGATGGCCTTGACTGTATTGATAAGTGTTCCTTCCTGTCTTGTTGAGAGTTATTATTATGAATGGGTTTTGGACTTTACCATATGGTTCTCTGCATCTACTGATATGATAATATGATTTTTATTTTTCCTTTTGTTGATATGGTATATTACATTGATTGACTTGCATATGTAAAGCATCCTTGCATCTCTAGGGTGAATCCTACTTAGTTATCATGTATGACCTTCATAATGAGACGTTGGATCCTGTTTGCTAAGATTTTGTTGAGGATGTTTGCAACTGTGTTCATGAAGGATATTGGTCTGTACTTCTCATTTCTTGTGGCATCTCTGTCTGCTTTTGCTATCTGGGTGATGTTAGCTTCATAAAAAATATTTGAGAGTATTTCTGTTTTTTTTCAGTTTCCCAGGAGAGCATACAAAGTTTGACAGTATGTCAAAGGTATGTCAAAGTATGTCTTAAAGGTTTGAAATAATTTGCTTGTAAATACAACTGGGTCTTTGTTTTGTGGAAGATTTCTGATCACTATTTTTATTTCTTCAATAGTAATGGGTCTCTTCAGATATGCCAGATCATCTTGGTTTGACCTTGGGAAACTATAGGAGTACAAGAAATGTATCCATTTCTTCCAGGTTCTCATCTTTTGTGGCATAGAGTTTCTCAAAGTAATCTTATATAACTCATTGAATTTTTATATTGTCTGTAGTAATCTTCCACTTTTCATTTCTAATTCAATTTATTAAGCTTCTTTTATTTGTGAGCTTGGCTAATTTTTGTTGATCTTGTTTAATTAAAAAAAACAACTCTTGCTTTCATTGATCTTTCAGATTATTTATTGTATTTCAGTTTATTAATTTTTTGCTCTTAGCTTTATTATTTTCTTCCCTCTGCCTATTTTTAGTTCATTTTGTTGTGTTGCTATTGATGTCGTTCTTCAGATCTGTCAGCAATTGCTTTATATATGTTTCTTGTACATCATTGGGTACTATATGTTTCTGAGTGTGATTTCTTCCTGGTTCACATATCCCTTGCTTCTTAAAAAATGTCCATTCTTTCTCTTATTGCCATTTTAAGTTTTAAGTCTGTGACATTTGATATAAATATGGCCACTCCAACCTTTCTAAGGGAGTTGTTTGCTTGAATGATTGTTCTCCAACTTTTGACTTTGAGTCTATGTTTGTTCTGACTATTCAAATATGCTTTTTGGAGGCAAAAAAGTTGAATTCAAACTTTTGAACCACTTTGCCACACTGTGTCACCTAATTTGTACATATAGTTCATTGATATTGAGAAAGATTATTGTCATTGGATTTACTTTTATTTTTTTTTGTAAAAGTTTGGTGTATTTATTGGGTCAGCCTTGCCTTACAGTAGACCTATCAATTCTTCTTTTCAGGTTGTATTTGAGTCTGTAAATTTCCTCAGCTCTTGTTTATCTTTGAAGCTGTGTATCTTTGCTTCTAACCTGAATGTAAGTCTGGCTGTGTGATGTATTCTTGGCAAAAAAATTATTTCATTGAGTTTTGTCACTATATACAATCACTGTCGTTGGGCCTTGAGGACTGCTTTTGAGAAATCTGCTGTAGGCCTTAAGGATGCTCCTTCGTACATAATTTCCCTTTTTGATCTTGCTGCCTTCCAGATTCCCTCTCTAACTAAGGGATTCAACATTGTGACTAGGATGTACCTTAGGGTGTTTTACTTTGGATCTCATTTAGTAAGTATTCTATAGGCATGTAGTATTTGGTTACATGCAGTCTTTAGCTCTCTGAGATTTCTGCAATGATTTTCTGTTGATTTTTCATGGATATTTTCTTCCTGGGCCTATGGGACTCCAGTGATTCTTAGGTTGTTTCTATTGAATTTCAGAAAATTGTATTTTTATCTGTTCACATTCTTTGAGAATTTTTGCATCATTCTTTTTTTTGTTTGTTTGTTTTTGGGCCACACCTGGTGGTGCTAAGGGGTTACTCCTAGCTGTCTGCTCAGAAATAGCTCCTGGCAGGCACGGGGGACCATACGGGATAACGGGATTCGAACCAACCACCTTAGGTCCTGGATTGGCTGCTTGCAAGGCAAACACCGCTGTGGTATCTCTCCGGGCCCCTCTCATTATTTTTTAAGGCCCTTTTCCAGCCTCTTCTGTTGTATGGAGTTGTTCTGCAGCTCATCATTCAGCTCACTGATGCTGTCTTTAGCAACTGTTAGTCAGTTGGTGAGGCTTTCCAATGAGGTATTCATTTCAGCTACCAAGTATTTTAGCCCTAATATTTTGGTTTGGAATTTTCTTATTTCTAATTTTATGTCCTTTTGATTTTTAGTTGTGGTTCATTCAATTTGTCCCATAGATTCCTTGAATTCCTGGAACATCCTCCAAAGTTCTTCTCTAAAGTCTTTCTCAGAGAAGCTATGTAGGTGACTGGTAGTTCTGGTGTGTTCAGATCATCATCTTCATTCTATCAGCTTGATGATGTTCTGCAAAGCTTTCCCATAGTATCCTTTGCAGTGTGTTTTTTTCTACATGTTATGCTGGTATACTTTGGTTAGGGATATGTGCTGCTGTGGAGTGAATTAGAATGGCTGTGCCTCTCTGCTTTTGTGTCTCTGGTGATGAGATACTTTTTGAGAGCCATTTATTAGGCTGGTGTGACAGGATGAAGAATTTATTGATTCTGTACGTGTGAAATGTAAAGTACATGAAGGGATGGGAGCACATACCAGAAGAGGAAGGTTGCATTTTTCTTTTTCTGTTCTATATTTGATTTTAAACATGATGATATTTGGAAGGATTTGGGGGAGGAGCATAACCAGGTGTGCTCTGGGATCACTCCCAATTCTGAGCTCAGGGATCACTCCTCGCAGCCTTAGGGAACTATATGAAATGCTGTGTATTAAACTCATGTCAATCATATGCAAAGCAAATGTCCTACCCACTATATTTTTATTGCTCTGGCCCAGATAAATGCTTTTGGAAAGACTTTAATGTAGAACTTTTGGGGGAATTAACTTAGTTTGGGCTGCCATAATAGAGTAACATAGATGATGTGGATGAAACAACAAAAATATGTTTTCTCACATTTAGATGTTTAAAACAAAGTTACTTACAGGTCTTATGTGGGGGCTCTGGCATGACTGAAAGTCACCATTTGCTGTGCATGTGCAAGGTGCATGGGTTGCTAACAATATATTTTTGATGCTTCCTTCCCCCTCTCAGTTATATTCTAAAGGGAAGGCTCAGGGACCACTAGTGTTTTACCCTTAGAAGTAACATGGGGACATACAATAGTGGGGATGGAAGGCAAAACTTCATGCCTTCATGCTAGGTACATGGTCTACCACTTGAACTGTCTTCCAGGTCTTCTTTTTTACCTTCAGGACAACAGTCATATATAGAACAGGTCCCACCCTTATAATTTTATCTGGCTTTATGGCCTTTGTAAAGGACTCTTTCTTACTAGACTCACATTGGTTTGACATTCAACACGTGATTGGATAGGGGTGGTGGGCATGCAGTCTACACAATTCATTCTTTCTCAGAAGAAAAATGCCTTTAACTTGTTTTATTAGTGACATTAGCATTTGGTGGGTTTTTATGACAGCTTTTGTACTAAGGATGTTTTTCTCTTCAATTCTTACTGTGCTTCATTTATCCATCTGTGTCTTGTGTGGGTTTCTCTTGAAGATAATATGGCTTGGTTATTTCACAGCTTTGAGCTCAGAATCCCATACAGATCTTTTCACTCTTCTATGCTCTTTTTGTTTGTTTGTTTATTTGGGGGGGCACACCTGAAGGTGCTCAGGGTGTAATTTTTGTCTCTGGACTTAAGAGTGACCCCTTTTAATATAGACAAGCATCAAAATTAGCAGAATAATCAATAATTATATGATATAATGCCAGCCATGTTTATTGTTTTCATTCTTTGCTCCTAGACATCTTTGTTATCTTTGTATACACACATTATTGATCTAACAACATGATTGTAAAGTATTTCCAGATCAATATTAACTTTATAACATCTTTTTATTGACTAAATTTTCTGTGGCCTGAATGTACCACAATTTTTTCAGTGATCCTCTGTCATTGCTTACAGTTTCTAAGAATGCTGTTTTGAAAATATACATAGAAAAATATTAAAAGTATAACTTGATTATTTTCTAGTAATTACTAGTAGGAAAGATATGTAGTTTTGGTAGCTTTGTTACATAATGAAAGACTCACATTTCCTAACCGTGAAACAAACAAGAAGAAATAATATATCTCTATAACATTTTAATATAAATTTTCATGCAATACTCAACAATGGAATGAAAGTCAAAGTGGGAGCAATTTTACTCATTCGCCAATAGCCATTGCAAGTGAAAAAAAGGATCATTTAGAAATTTGCTTGATCAAAGTTTTTTCCACATAGCTTTATTTTTCTCTTCTTACTTATTCATTTAAATTTTGGTCAGTGAGTCCCACTGCACCATTCTTAGGGTTTATTCCACTATTTCTAGTGAGGCACAGGGAACAATATGAAGTGTTGGGTATTAAACCCAGGTTGAACATACAAGGCAAGCCTTTTACCTGCTGTTGTTTTGCTCTAGTCCTGTCTTTTCCTGATGGGGCTAGATTAATTAAATTTACATTAACTAAATATTAAATTTAATTAAATATTTAATTTAATCCCGAATTAAATAGCAAATTGATTTTCAGTCTTGTTTGAAACAAATGTACAGTTCTTCGACTGACTGTGACAGCTGTTAGAAGCTGCTCTTTAATAAATATAAAGGATTATGTAGTTTAGTTGCCTGATGTAAATTATTGCCTCTAACTCTGCTGTAAGTTTTCCCTCCCACTATCCAAGGAGCATCATTGCTCTTAAAACCCAGTGAAATGCTGCCTTTCGTAAAAGACATTGTTAAAGCAAGCTTGATGAGGCTGATTGTTTTTATAGAATCGCTGAGGCACTGTTGTGTTATAAGTTTACTGAATGCCTTTAGGGTTTCACCAACTGTAAAAGAATATGACTTCATGGGCTATGCATGGTCTGTAAAATATCTACACACACACACACAGAAACCAAGAGCTTAATAAACAGTGCAGTTAACTAATTCTCCTTCGGTATGAATTAAAAATACAGATTTTTATGTAATCAATTATATTTCTTACATTAAAATTTAACATTTTATACACTCCAGAGCTTTAATACCTTTAAACTGAGTCATCTAAGTGTCTATACCTGCAATCCTGCCCTTATCTTCCACAATCACTTATTCACCGAGGATTATTAATCATCCAGTTCAGTTTTACATCCTTCTCCCCTTCAAAGCTAATTAAACACTCTGCATTTTTTTTTCTTGTGGCAGGAACAGAATATGGGAAAAAAGTCTTCATGAGTTCTTTCTGTCTCTCCTTTCAACCTCTTTTTACTCAGAGATAGTCCTTCACACATTGCTAACTATATTCTGAAAGACCATGTCCTTTGGTTATAGATTCTCAATGGCATTGAACATGAATGTATTTTACTTTTCGCAATACACCTCTTACTATTAAGAAGAAACAATATTACTCAGAATTCGTATTCAATGTCTTAAAATTTATTTATGAAATTTATTTATGTTCATTGTAGAGTATTGAATAAATGTAGAGAGAGAAATGCTTTTACATGTAAAATAAACTTGAAGTTCCATTTGGGAACATCCTGATACATATATGCCCTGGCTTCCTGCTATACAGGAATATACATAGTGATTTTGCTCTGCATGGCAGGACTTGCCTTTTTCTTTCTTCCTGCCAGTGCAGATGAGAAAAGTGGTTCATTGGTAACCACACAATCACCTCCTTGCTAGGTAGTGATCTGTTTTGCTGTTGTAGAATGCATTCCTGCCCTACTTGGGGTGAATATTGGCATCTACATGCCCGTAGTGTTATAGCTTCCCACACACTTGAGAAACTACAGCTACTTCTGTTTCACTCCAGCTCAGCATTCCCGTTCCTCACTGGGATCAGAATCTTTGGCTTTAACCCCCCGAAATCCTCTATGAATGAGCTTGCTGTTCCTTTCCCCAGGGTGCTGCACCTCATTTTTCAAAACCCGAGTCCTGGTCTGAATCACCAGGGTGCTTGGAATGGCATCTTCCTTAGAATCCTTTGCTCTTTCTATTTTCTGTGCTCTCCTCAGAAATATTTCAGATTCTTATATGGTCCCGAATCAAACTGGGTTTTCCTTATAATTTTGGGTACTCATTTATCTCTAAATCTATCTAATGAAATCTTTAGATTTTTTTTCCTTATACTCCAGTAACTTAAGCTCTCTTCTGTGGTTTCTACATGCCTATAAATGAGAAGCAGTCGGGCCCGGAGAAATAGCACAGCGGCGTTTGCCTTGCAAGCAGCCGATCCAGGACCAAAGGTGGTTGGTTCGAATCCCTGTGTCCCATATGGTCCCCCGTGCCTGCCAGGAGCTATTTCTGAGCAGACAGCCAGGAGTAACCCCTGAGCATCGCTGGGTGTGGCCCAAAAACCAAAAAAAAAAAAAAAAAAAGAGAAGCATTCAGGTTCCACATCAGGTAAGCATTTCCGTAGAAACTAGAGGGAGTCTTAGGTAGAGAAGCTTCAGCAAGTATCTTAGTTAGGAAGTTGGACTAGACTAATTGCACTGACCCCTTCTAATTTTTTTAAACAATTTTTATTGTGACCAAAGTGAATTAATATTTAAGGTGCATAGTAACAATGAATTAGGGCCATTCCCACCACCAGTGTTGTTCTTCCTCCATCTCTGTTTAGCATGCATTCCATATCTCCTCTCTTTGCCCCCTAAACTGCTACTGTATAGCTTTGTGTATAGCTTATTGTAGATGGGATATTGATTCTGTTCTCATTTACTTTGGTGTTTAGTCATTTTTTATTTTCACTCAGTGTTCATATGACTGTTTGCTCCTGGTAGCATCCATTTTCCCCTCTCAATTTATGAGGCAGAACAAGATGATTCAAGTTCTGAGGCCCCTTGTAATTTTAAGATTATCCTATTCAGTATATCAGTAATATCTGTCCTATTCAGATTCAATAAAATTGTCCAGGAGTTGAAGCATTGGGTGGTATAGGAAGTTTTGTGTTAATGCCCATCAACTGTAAATTAAGAACGTAAAAAGAACGTATCAATACCAAAAAGAACAAGGAAAAAAAACACAAATTGATGGAAAGTTCTGTTTGTAGTACAAACTCACAATACTGAGAACATAAGATCTAAGCTGCAATCACTATACTTTGTAATGTGCTTGTCAAGGTGGCAGGCCAGGGGTGGAGAGTGGGGAAGATGATGAGAATATGGGTACAAGTGATAGAAGTTGACATTGGTGGTGGGATGCATGTAGGAATATTATTTGTCTAAAGCACAATTATCAATAACTCTGAATCATGGTTACTTAACTAAATAAAAAATCCAACAAAAAGTGTTTGGTAATTAAATTTTTATTGGCCAAATTATTTTCATTCCACAGTAATTCTGCTTACATCTGTCAGAAAGTAAAACAGCCAAGGAAAACTATATAATTTACTAACCATAAAGTACCCCTGGTTGGATGTGTATTTGTTTTGTAAATTGAAACTGCTGATTACATGATCAGCAGCTGCATATTGCTTTGATTAGAGGGAATTTATTAAACTAAATAAGAAAATTGTCTTGTAAAAATGGGCAATGCCAATAAATGAAGTATTATTGGGCTGTAATGACATATTTCCTCTTTCCTGTCTGTTTTTTGCATCCAAGCCTAGCCAACCTTCTTATATAGGCTGAATTATATAATTAGAATAAAATATGCATATGCACATATGTATATGTGTATATATGTATGTGTATATATATATGCTGATATAATCATTCACAGTTCTGGTGTTGATCATGTGGTCTTCCAAAGTTGCCATTACCACTTACTGTTGGCCCCATCTAGAAAGGTGGTTTAATCTCTTTCTTTCATGTTTCCACAAAGTATCTCCTGCCTGGTCACTTTAACCTGTTACACAGCCTTCATGCCCATGTCAGCTGGACACCAATTCATTCTGTAAGGCCCTTGGGAAAAAGCCTTGATTATTTTTTATTAATGTAACTTCTACTTTCCATTGACGTCATTTTCTTTACAAGAGCATAGTAGTACTTGCCAAACTTACTCTTTGTTATCTGCATTATATACCCAATCACTAAATTTCTTTTTAAAACTTTTTAAATATGATTTCTTTATTTAAACATCATGGCCTACAAATAATAGTTATTTCTGGCATTCATTGTCCCACACCGATCTATCACCAGTGTAACATTCCTTCCACCAATTTCCCCAGTTCCCCACATTCCCCAAGCTTGCTCCTTGGCAGATATGAATAATTTATTTAATAACACTTATTGCATACAACTAAATGGTAATGGAATTATAAAAAAAAAACTATTAAAAGAAAATTTATGAAAATTGTCAGTGTCTAAAGGTTTACTAAGCTGTTTGTTGCTATGAACATTCTATTAAATTGGTTTTGTTTGTTAAGCTTTGGTGACTTTGGTGATAATTTCACATTTAATTTGGTGTGATTCTGCTGAGATGTCAGTATTGAAAAATATAAAGGTCTTATGTGGCTTTATATGTGGTTCAGTGGAGCTGAACCAAGGAGCTGACATGGTGGGGACTGGATTATGTGTGTGGCTACCAGAGCTTCTAGAACTATGGAGGCCTGAGGTGAAGTGGCCATTCCTGTCCCAAACAGACCCCAGTGATCTCAGCCCCAGAATAGATATACCTGAAATTTTTGGTAGTTAAGTGTTTCTTCAGAGATTACTGGAAAAGCTATGAAGTTGGACCATTGGTTTGGCAGCAGTTATGGGTGTGTGTGCAGCTGTTGAGGCTGGAATTGTACTATCTGACTCCAGAAGGGCCCCAGTGCAACCAGCTTTGAGATCAATATATCCATGAGTTTTCACAACTTCAATTTCATTCATTTCTTTCTGTTCGTGTTTTATGTGTCTAGCAAATACAGAGAGTATCTATTCCATCAAGGCAGTGGATTCAGCAAGTAAATTCTTGTAAAGCCTCTCAGTTATTACTGGGCCTAAACAATCTATCAATTAACACAAGTTACTACTGATATTACTCTGATGTGTTAACAGGTGCTCTGAATCCTTGATCTTGAGGACAGGAGCATATTTTTCCTTCATCTGGATAACCTTGCTCCAGGAACAGTCTTGGTAATGATGAATGTGACTCAGTACCAGCATCTGTGCTCCTCAGCTCTCTATAGTCTATATATGTATTTATGCATTTATCTTTGTATCCCTATAATTTATTGTTCATAGAGAGCTAGTCTGTGTTTGTAACCCACATCTGATAGTTGAAATGAATACACAAGTGTAAAAAGCAATGTCAGTGTAGTTTAGTGTATTTGAAAATAGCCCATTGATTTTTGAAGCATGCTTATATACATTGTTGTGCAGTTATAATAAGGAGACCTAATATTTGTGACCATCTTGTTACAATATTGGATATGTCATAAATCTAAATAGTGTAATTGAGGCTGAATTTTTTTGTGGGTTTATTTACTAAATCAAAGAGTGACTTCAACTTTCAGCACTTCTTTTATTTGCCAGCATAAACTCATGGGTTTAGGCAAGTGCCAAGAAAAGAAGTCAATCATTTGAATTATATGAGTTCTGAAAAATCACTCTTTTTGTGGGGGATGGACCAAAAAGGAACTCTGAGTCTTTTACTCCCTTCAGAATATCCAACAAAAATAATAGAATAAAATTCTAGTAGTTAATCTAATAGCACTAGGCTGCTAATCATTCTGGGAAAGTGACATTATGCAGAATTTACTGGTTATCCTTATGCATTGTCATTGATATATAATTCAATTGATTTTCACACTTTTTACATTCCAACATAAAATACAACTTTTTTCATGTCACTAGATTGGAATTCTTTGACAATACATTAACCTGCCAAAAATAATATTATATACAAGAATGATGTAGAAATAAATTACAGGTAGAGCTGTATCCCTAAGGAGATTTTCATTTGTGTCTAAGAATAGAAGACATATAACCCTATTCACACATTATTTTATTCTAGTACATTTTAGGCTCTCAGTTCAATTCAAATAAATGACTCATCCTGTGCTCACTACCTGCCTAGCACTCAGTTTTGTAGGACAGTGTCACAAAGTATTTGTAACTGAAGTGCAATGATATTTAATTAACGGGAAAATATAGAAATTTTTATGGCCATGAAAATACCATTTGAAAGTGATCACTTCCAGGAGTGATCCCTAAGCATAGAGCCAAGAGTATTCAGTGAACACTGCCAAGTAGGGCCTCAAAATGTAATATGTATATATATATAACTACATATATATTACATACATATTATTATATACATACATATATATATACACATATAGTGAATTTGATGGTATTACAGGTCAATAGATTAATATATTTTGACTACTTAAGAACTTTTTTTGGGGAGGGGGTCACACCTGGTGGCACCGGGGTTACTCCTGGCTCTGCGCTCAGAAGTTGCTCCTGGAAGGCTTGGGGGACCATATGGGATGTTGTGATTTAACTGGGGTCCATCCTGTGTTGGCCACTTGCAAGGCAAACACCTTACTGCTGTGCTATTGCTCTGGCCCCCTTCAGAACATTTTTGGAACTGTCTTCTTCAAGTTATATATACATATATTTTGGTTTTTGGTTTTTGAGTCACACCCGGCAGTGCTCAGGGGTTACTCCTGGCTCTATGCTCAGAAATCGCTCCTGGCAGGCTCTGGGGACCATATGGGATGCCGGGATAAGAACCACCATCCTTCTGCATGCAAGGCAAATGCCCTACCTTCATGCTATCTCTTCGGCCCCTTCAAATTTTTTTCTTTATAAATGTACGTGCAACTGGACAACTCTGTATCATTTGTGTGTGATGTGTATGCATGATCAAGTTTCAGGGTTGTCATGAGGTCACAGTCTGCATTGCTCGGGTTATTCCTGACTCTACACTCAGGACTTCTTCCTGGCAGTACTTAGGAACGTTTGGTGTGCTGGGGATCAAAACTGTTTGGCCCCATGCAAATACTCTATCCACTCTTCATCAATCTGGCCTCAAAGATCTTTACCACTTTTACATATAAAAAGAAAGGAAGGCTCAGAGAAGCAAAGTTACTTATGCAGAATACATAGCTACCAATGAAAGATCTAAAATCACTTTACCCAAAATTCTGTGCTTCTTTTCTGTACATTTTTGTTTTTCTGGTTTGATACATGTCCTCATATTATAGTTCTAGTCATAAGGTATGATGAAATTATTATAACATATAATAACCCTCTTTTGAATAGACAGGGATTGTCTAAATTGTTTTCTACTAGGAACTTAATTTAGTCCAGGAACTAATGAGGGTTTTTTTTTTTTTTTTTTTTTGTGGTTTTTGGGTCACACCCGGCAGTGCTCAGGGATTATTCCTGACTCCAGGCTCAGAAATTGTTCCTGGCAGGCACGGGGGACCATATGGGACGCCGGGATTCGAACCGATGACCTCCTGCATGAAAGGCAAACGCCTTACCTCCATGCTATCTCTCCGGCCCCACTAATGAGGGTTTTAGAGGGAAATGTCTTTGGAATGTCACAGGTCTACTACAAAGCTTCTAAAAGCATGGCTCATGGTCACCTTTCACCTACAGGCTAGATATTAGTGCATTTACTTAAAAATATTTCTCATGTAAAGTCCAAGCTTCTTCAAAGGTCTAAAGTTTTCTTGAGGAGAAGAGTGAAGTTGGGAAAAATGGAGTATCTGATTTCTGTTCTTTACCTACTTGATTTTCCAATGAGATAAGTTCCTTAGATTTTTTTGTTTTTTTGTTTTGGTTTTTGGTTTTTGGACCACACCCGGCGGTGCTCAGGGGTTACTCCTGGCTGTCTACTCAGAAATAGCTCCTGGCAGGCACAGGGGACCATATGGGACACCGAGATTTGGCTGATTGCAAGGCAAACACCGCTGTGCTATCTCTCTGGGTCCAGCTACTGAGATTTTTACACATTAATTTTCTCATCAAGAAAATTACTAATAAAGATAGATCACAAACAAGATGACTCTCAGATTGTCAACATTTATGCTGGTATAGTAAATTCCTTCCCTGGAGGTCAAAAAGATTCATTTATGTTGAACAGAGTTTTCGGGAAAGGTTACTTAGAAAAGAAGCTTGATGAAATGGAGATAAAAGTGTCAGAAGAGTCTTGAAAATCCTTTGAGCTGAGTTCACTTTCTTACCCAGGTGCTGAGGGGATTTGGGTTTTAGATGTTTTGAAAAGTAGAAGAGAAAGATCTTGGCTGTGTCTTTGGCTGACTCATTAGCTAGTCATTGATTGCCTGCCATCCTGTGGCTATTATAGGCCATATGCCTTGATATTTTAGCCACACAAAAATGATGTGTCATTGAGAGGAAGATTTGTAATGTTTACCAAAATCTTTGTCCTACCATTTTAGTCATGTATCATAAAGACAAAGGAGATCTCAGATTAAAGTTGACTTGAAGATTCTATTTGAAAGGTGATTGACATTTGTTAAGCCAAAGGAGAATAGCAATTAGGTTATTTGAAGAGTAAAAGAAGGAAGTGTCTTTGGTTGGTTGGATGTTTTATAACATTTGCAGAAACAAAGTTTAGTTCTGGGAAAATAAAGGTGATGGTAGTAATGATAGTAGTGTTTATTTAGATTTGGAATTTGGAGCTGCTCTGGAAGATCAATAAGTGGGTTTTCATTTTTGTACTTGTAAAAAAGACATAAAATAGGTTGGTGGAAAGTAATTGATTTGTGGGCATTGCTCTCTGATGATGAATGCCATGATTGCAAAACTTTGTTTTGTACATGAGATTCACTTGGAGTGCTCAGCACCAGCCTCTATCCATGAAGTTTCTGGTATAAATGTTATGCTGGGAATCAAACTCATTGCCTTGTTCATGCCTGGCTAATGTACTACCATTCTACTAGGCTCCTGTGACCTGAATTACAATAAGTTCCCAGGTGGTTCGGGTTAATTTGGACTAAGGAATTACATTTATATGCTACTGGTGAATTCATCTACTGCCTACCTCAAGACTAACACTGACTGGCACAGAACTGAGAGTTATTTGTTTGTCTCTTTCTTAAGTACAAGATCAAAAGGAGATACTAGTTAATGTGTTTTTATTTAACTGGTCAGAATAGAAAAGTCTATAGATCTGGGAAGACTTGGAGTTAATGGTTCAATGGGGACATAATAGGTAGAAATTAATCAAATTGCATATGTTTCGATTAAGCCTCGTGTGTGTATGTGTATATAGGTCTTGTGATCAAAATTAGAATCTCATATATGCAAGGCAAGTCCTATACTACTGAGTAGCATTTCTGGCAGTTAGCCTTAAATCACATTTAGAAAGCTCACACACTATGCTAATAGGAGAGAGTTACATGCCTTTTTCTGTGGAAACTGTTTCTTGTAGTAAACATACAATTAGATCAAAGCAAAACATGGTATAACTAAGAAGTTAAATCATCAAGTAAGTGTAGCAGCCCTTATAGGATACACAAGAGGCAATCAAGAAGTTACCACTGGTCTAAAGTATATAGAAATTAAAATTAAATTTTTTTTTGCCCTTCTTCCATTCAGCCAACCCAATTTGAACACAGGCACTGCATATAGTGCCTCAAATACTGCCAAGATAATTTCTGAGCACAGAGCCAGCAGTAAGCCTTGAATACAGTGTGGTATGATCCCCAAACAAACTTAATAAGTTACCAACTGTCTGGGGACAGTGTTTTTATAGCTAGAACACCTGATTGCACTGGGTGGGAGTTTTGCAAATAGAAGATCCAGTTTCAATCCCTGGCACACTATAACCTGGTTTCAATCTATTAAGTGTGACCCCACCTTTCCAGCACCATGCCAATAATGAATCCTGAACACTACAATATGTTACCCCAACCCAAACCAATGGAACTATAATCATCATAATAATAGAAACAACATAAAAATAATCAAGTCTGGAGATTTAGGCAGAGTAAACATGTTGAACATGGGTCCAAGTAATAATCCAACAGGTGTTTTTTGTTTTTAATATCTACAAAATTAAAATTCACAGGAGCAACCTTTGCTAGACCAGTGAATATCCCTTCCTTCCTTCCTTCCTTCCTTCCTTCCTTCCTTCCTTCCTTCCTTCCTTCCTTCCTTCCTTCCTTCCTTCCTTCCTTCTTCCTTCCTTCCTGCCTCCCTCCCTCCTTCCCTCCCTCCCTCCCTCCCCCCTTTCTCCAGGGATACACTCAATCTTTCCCTCTTGTAAAGCATACACTCTACTACTAAGGAACATTCTTGATCATTTGAATTTATTCTTTGAATTCATCAAATTTTTCTGAATTTGCCCTCTTGTTCAAATGTACCAGTGCAGTCTTTATTGCATGCATTCAGAGACTGTCCTTATTCTTTTCGAACATGCTTGCAAGAACTGGAAAAAGAAAAAACAAAACCACATAAAAGCCAAGATGAAAATAGACCTATTTGTGATGTTATAACATGTTTCGAATGAAAATGCAATGTTTGAAGATATGAATGATGGGTTTATTAAAATGTGTGTACAAAGGTCAATGTAACATTTTCATCATTTCTAAGTCCTCACCATTCATCTGACTTAACTGAACTATAATAATAATTTTGATTTGGTTATTAATATTCTTGTTAGTCTCACGGCAACTCGGTCTTACTGGTTTCTAGAACAGGAAGTGGGAGTTAATAGTCTTACCTTTAATAGCAAGGAATTTTGCTAAAACAAATGCATACTTTGCAAATTGAAAAGACTTGCATTGGGAATAAGTGGTTCAATCTCAATTGCTCCGTTTTTACTCAACTTTCTATAGGATATAGATGTTTTCTCTAGGACAGATGATTGAATTTTTCTTTGCAAACTTTCCCCATGTGTTTGGGTCTTTCATTCCATCTCTGCTTGAAAAAGAAGTAGTCATTCCCTTGATAAAGAAAAGGGTCAGGAAGCTACAGTTCTTTGCTTTAGATCTATTTTTATGAGAAAATTTGGCACATTGAATCTTCTCATCACTCAGCAGACATTTCTCTGAAGAGTCCGTTTTTTTTTTTGTTTTTTTTTTTTGTTTGTTTGTTTGTTTTAGTCAAGCCTTGGTCTTTGCACAAAGGCAGAATCCTGTTTGAGTTTGAGATGTCGTTATATGAAAATTAAGAGCAAATAGACATCTAGGTAAAATGCTTTTCTCTACTTCCTGGTATATCAAATTTATAGAGACCCAGGGACCACGAAAAGAGCTCAAAGGACTGAATACATACACTCTTTGCATGCAAGAGGCCCACTGTTGCAAGTCAGCCCCTGAAGAGGTTGACTGATGGAGGGATGGAGGATGAGGCCTTTCTCTTCCAGCTCGGAGCACGAGTCTGCCACCCTGACTAGCCCACGGTTCTGAGGTGAAACGGCGGGTAAACAGCTCGCAGACAGTCAGGCTCGTGGAAATATTCGCTTTATTCGGTGGACAAGACTGAAGTCCCAAGACTCAGCTTCAGTTTCAGCAAAAAAGCCTCGGCCTTCCACAGACCCTTGTTTTTATCCCCCACAGTCAGGTACCACCCAATGGTGGGATCAGATACCAACCAATGGTGGAAGCAGAATCAGGTACTACCCTAGGGTGGGGGCAGAATGCCAGGTCACACCCTAGGGTAGGGCACAATCACCAATCAGTTTAGGGTGAGTAACATAGTAATCCCCCAAAATATTTACATACACAACAAGGCCAACAATCAATTCCTAGCACTTATTGGAATTGTTTCCTGTGCAACACAGGTTTGACTCTCTCCGTTGCCCATCCTCATCACCCCAATTTCAAAACCAGCACTGAGCTGGGTACAGCCCAGAGCACCTCAGAGTGTGATCTTTAAACAAAAAACAGATAACATCATTTATTTTAAATGTATACTCTGTGGTATAGATTTTAGAACTGTCACCTTCTTTATATATATATATATATATTTGTTCTCTTTCCAAAATAAAACCTAGATTTTTGTATTTATTAAGGAATGCAATCATTAGGGAAGGAGACTCTCAGCTTTGGATTGGAAGGGAGAATGTTTATTTGTATAGGAATTTGATTGCTTTTTTTTTTTTTTTTTTAGAGTTTCAATCTGGTATTAGAATATATTTTGCTTTTCTACTATTATGTGTGATTACTTTGAAATTCCTGTCAGTTCTCTGGCCAGAGAATTGACAGGAATTTTGTAGAAAAAAATTTAAACAATACACAATTTCTTTGAAAGAGGTTTTGAGTCTCAGGCATGCTGACACTTTAAGCTCAAAAAGTACCCAAGACTTTTTTTTTTGCAAGCTGGTGCAGATCTTGTGCTTTGAAGAATGTAAGAAATAATCGTTGTTTCAGAAGCATTGAAGTGGTTAATCTGTTCATCTATATTAGAGCAATAAAAACCCATGAGTATAAACATTTTTGAACTAGATTTTAGAGTACTAAGCTGATCTTAGAAATAAAGTAGAGCATTATTTCTCTGATTTTGCAGTTTTACTATTAAGTAAATTTCCAAGCTCTTACCAGACTTTTTCAGAAATAATTCTTGTGTAGTACTGCTTGCTTGAGTCTTAGTTAGATTATACTTGCTTGCTGCAAGTTGTATTCTAACTGAAAGTTGCCCTAATTTTATTTTAGGTGAGTACAAAGGCCTGATTATGTGATGCTAAGTTCTCCCTTACAACTTAATACTCAAACCTTTGAAATGCTGGACTGTTGCTGTCTTTAGACACATAGAGCTGGTATTTAAAGAATTTCAAGTGTCCTTGATGTTGGGGTGAAAGTTGAGGTTTATAGAATCATTTTTATTCATAACACCGTGGAAAAGAAGAAGCTAGACCAGCTGTAGGATGTTCTTGGTTGTGTATTGGTCCCCAAAGTACTCCCTCTCTTTAGTCCACAGTGTTCTGTGGTAATTTGTCTCCCTTCTGGCTCCAGTAGGATGAAGAATATTCCTATTGGAGCAAGAGAAGAGATTTTCACCTTTCCATAGTTAAAAATCATAAGCACTATACACATCTTGTGCCCACAGATCCCTAGGCCTGCAGCTTTTCCTAGCATGCTCCTGGCTCCTAAGGAGACTCAGAGACCTCCCTGAAGATCCAGCAGAAAACCCCAAGTTCATTTTTCTGGACAGAGATATTGGTCTCTTCAAAAGGCCACCCAGGTTGCCTGTTGCTCCATTCTTCTGTTCTAGCACTTGCTTCTTTCTGATCTTAAGGGTTTCACATGAGAAGACATGCAGAGAGAGATAGCATGCAGGTAAGGCGTTTGCCTTGCATGCAGAAGGTCGGTGTTTCGAATCCTGGCATTCCATATGGTCCCCTGAGCCTGCCCGGAGCGATTTCTGAGCATAGAGCCAGGAGTAACCCCTGAGCACTGTCGGGTGTGACCTAAAAAATAAACAAGAAAAAAGAAGACATTGACTACAGTTTCAAGAATGTTGACTTCAGTTTCTGAATGCTATACACGGGCAGGTGGAAGGAATCCTTTGAGCACATATCCTTTATGCTTCCTGTTCTGACTCATGAGCCTTAATGTTTACACAGATCCTTAATAACAAATAACAGCTGATGGAGACTTGCTGAGGCATGTATAATATGGAAAGAAAGTCATAGAAAATGATTTGGACTTTGGCCCAATTTTTCTTTAAGGGGAAAAAAAATTGAGAGTGTACCGGTCTGAACAACAGAGTTTCTGCTTCAAACCAAATGCTTTGATATATTACCTGCCCCCAACAGCTTGTTTGCATTTGGTGTTATTATTTTGATAATTTAAGTAATGTATTACTCAGTCATTTTACTTTTAGAATTCATTTTTTCTACCTTTTGAGGTGTAGCATGGAGATGTTAGGATTTCCTGCTATTTGAACAGTTCCCTTCAGGCAATTTTTCTGTTTCCAGTCTTTTATCTCAATGTTGAGGAACTTAGACTGGTAGGTATGGCTTAGTGGGCAGGCAGTGAAGAGACTTTGGTTTGTGCCTGCAAACTCTATGTGTTGTTGCATCCAAGACTTTTCTGCTGCATTAGTTGACTAGGTTTGATGGTGTTAATGGAACTGCAGAGTGAAAGAGGTTATGTCCTCTTGTGTCCTGTCTGCACAACATTGCTTGATGATGAGCTGAGATGCCTTTGAGTCTGAGAGACAATACTGGGAAAGTTGCAAAGCATTAGGTCAAGATTATTTAGCTGTTTTTTTTCCCCCCCAGAATCTGCTCCCACTGCTCCTATGCAAACAATTGAAATATCTTTTAGAGGCTGAGTAGTTTTAGTTGGGGCGAGTCAGTGTTGAGATATGTAAAGGATTGTTAAACCTAGGAATGGTGGGGTGGTGTTTACCAGAAGCCACACTTCCTAAAATACAGGAAGCCTAGCTGTCAGTTTCCCCTCTGTGTACTGAAGGTTGGAAGTCTCCACCCAAGACCTCACCATTTCTATTGTCCCTGCAACACTTCCCCAGGGGTCCCTTTCTTCTGTGGTCCCTTTTCTACCTCCCTCTTTTCAGTCTTTTCATCATTCAACAGTTTGAAAATCAAACAGTGTAATAAAATGATAGAAAATTTAGCATGTAAGTTGGAAAATAGCCTCCCTCCTTGAATTCAGAGAATTTTGTTCTTATCTATTGGGTCTATTGAAGTATTGCTTTTTCTTTCCAGGACACATAGTTTCTTGTTATTCTTTTATTTTTTTTCCAGTTATTGGAGACTAAAAATGTTAATCTGATTCTTCATCTTGCTATATTGTATGGGACAGAGGCTGAGAGCGTGCCTTTCATTGTGTGAACTACTGAAAATAATGTTATTTCTGAGATATAGTCACTTAGCTTTGAAAAAATGGACATGTGTGGAGGCAACTATTTGGAAATGCCAAAATGGGAACAGTACTAGGTTTGTTCAGCTATTTTACATTTTTATTGAACTCTAAAATGGTTTGCAACTGTATATAATGGTCATCAGCATTTTAAATAAAAATATCTTCACATAATAAACCCAAACTACAATTTAGATCCTTGAAGTAACCCCTAACATCCCCATTTATCTATCTTCTTTCCCTTCTCATGTAGTGATTGTCATTCTATTCTTACAATCTGGGTTTTATTTGTTTTTGTTGATTTGTTTTTGCTCTGTGTTCACTAAGAGCACTGTATCTAGATTCAGATCTATTTCTGACTTCTGGTTGGGTAACTTCCCAGAGTCCAGTTTCTTAATCTAGACTAGAGGATAGAGAGAACTCCCATTTTTCTGGGCTATCCTGATGCTCCCATTTATTAAAAAAAAAAAAAAAAGAACACTATGGAAATGATGGCCACTCAAGCCTTACCAGAAACCAAAATTATCACCCCAATAAGAAAAGATGTGTGAGTTGGTTATGGTGCATCTAAGGGAGATTATATGGAAAACCTGAGCTAAGGTTATGGGCAAGGTTGTAGATGGGTGAGCAGGGAAAAATGTTTATTGAATCAGGTCTTTGATTTTAGGAGCTGTTTTTGCCTCTAATGGTTAAATAAGTGCTTTCTGGGAAGGTGGTTATCTGGCCTAGAATTGGGGTTATTTGCTGTTTTCTACTGGTCTTTCTTTTTCCTCTGTTTTGTATGTTTTTCAGCTCAATGAGCACATTCTTCTGTTCAAGCTAATATGTTTGCTTTCTCACCTAAGAGACTCTTATCTGACTGACCAGGGATTACAGGCCCCCTATCAGGAATCTGGCTGCATTTACACTAGAGTAAGGGTACAGACAGGCTTAGCTCTGTGTTTTAAACAACTGATAAGGTTTGTGTCCTGGGTGTAGAGAAGGGAGTGGGTGGTTGTCAGTTGAGTTGGGGTGGGCCAGAGAAAAATGCATAAGCAGTTTTAATTTATGAAAGAACATTTTTGTTTTAATCTCTGCTCTTGAGCTTCCATTATTGGGAGGGAAGTTGGGGCAGGGTTAGGGTTACTATGTAAAAAAGAACTGCAGGCTGGCCGATAAAATAAATGGAGTTAAAATAATCTCAGTCTTAGCCTAAGCAAATGGCTTCATCTTCTCTACCCTCTTCTGTAACATGGTCATGATAACAGGATCTGTGTATCAAGGCTTCTTTAGGGTGATGCCAACTATGGGTTTAATAATCAGTGAATGGTTTGTGAGTCCCAAGACTCCAGGATCTATGAGTCTGAATGTATCTGTGTTGAATGTAGCCCATGTGTTCTCTTGTTTGGTATGAGGTGAGGGCTGCCTTTCCTTCAGTAAATGTTCATGTGGGAAGGAGGGTGAAGTATCAGGGTTTTACAAAGTTTCACCTACAACCTCCCAGAAATAAGTCTTGAATGCATGGGTCAAACTAAATCTGCAGACACTGCAAATATCCAGGACTTTGAGTTCAACTTTACTATGTCTGTCCACCACAGATACTATGTCCTTGTAAAATAAAAATACATAGATTGTGAGATATCCTCAGGCACTGTTTTTCTAACCCCTATGCAGAGGGGTCTGAAGAAGCAGGATAGTGGCAAAAGACTAATAAAACAAGCAAGTCAGGAAAAGATGACTATGGGAAGCGGTTTAAGGAAGGAGGAAGTCTGGGAAACACTTTTGTTTTGGATTAATAGCTGGGTGTTGTCTTAGACATTCTGGGATAGGGATTTTATATTTCTCCTTTTTCTGTCCATTCTTAACTATTGTTCAAGGGAGATAGCCACTTGAGAGTTCATTAAATTGATGAAGAAAATAAGTTGATTATAAAGATGAATCTTCTGAAGCAAAAATAGAGGCTACACTTACACTGTTTTCATGCCATATTAGTTTATTCTTTTGAGTTTTAAGACAAATTAGTAAACAATGCTTTTTCCTTAGTCTTCTCTTCTTTCTTCCTCTACCTCCTTTTTCTCCTTCTCCTTCTTCTATTTCTTCTTTTTTCATGCTTCTGAGACATGTGTTTATTCCATACTTGGGAACTAACTACTGCCTTGGTTCAAATACTGACGGAAATGTAGCCACTGTGAGCTCTTTAGCTTGCCTCAGTACATATACTTTAACTTAGAGATCTTGTCACTCCATAAATATTAGCTGTAATTATTTTTAGAATGGAATTAGTTTTAATGTGACAGTTGGAACTTTTACTAAAATCTTCATTTTCTCATCTGGAAAATAAGAGAAACACAGGCCCTAAACCAGAGTTGTCAAAAGGATCATGCTCTATGCTCTGGGGACACAGAGCTTCAAAGTATTTAGTTGGATTTTTTTTTCACCCTTATCTACTTTCAGCCTCTTTTCTTGGCAACATCCTTGCAGGCAATCTCAAAATCAGGAAGAAACACTTCTATATCGAGGATATGGGATAAAAATTGGCTTACTCATGAGCATCTAGGGGCAGCTGATAGCAGTCTATTTTGAGTGTGAAACACAGTTCTGTTTTTTTGGTTGTTTTTGTTTTTGTTTTTTTTTTGGTAGGCAGTTTCTCATATTTCATCTCTGTATCACGGAGGAAGTATGAGATTGGGAGTTTTCTGTCAGAGTTATGTGCCTCCTTCATCCAAGTCATTTTTGCCCAACTTTTATTGCCATGACTTTGATTACTGAACTACCATTGGTTTGACCTGGAAGAAATAACATGCAGGACTATGTCCCTGCTGGAGCCAATGGTGCTAAGGAAGGATGGGCCCCTTTCTAGATTCCATATTTGATTTCACTGAAAGTTACTTTTAAGCAACATATGATAAATTCATTCTTCCACAGCTCTAATATACAGTAAGTCAGAAAATGAACCTCTTAATATATACATTGAGCATGCAATCTAGTGCTCATTTTCTTTCCCCTCCATGGTAAGTTGTATAGCTCATAATAGATGTCCTCCTGTGTGTACTTGGCAGGTACAGATGGCTTATAGTTACTTTGCCCTAGGCTTTTGTGAATGTCATGTGTTACATGATAGATTGGTCTTATTTACTTCATCAATTTTTTTAACAGATTCCTTTGGTGGAATAGAAATTTCTATGAGGCATATTCTATGAGTTTTGAAAAGAGGCAGCATTTTCAGAAGGCTATAAAATTACATATTAATAGACAAATTTACTCTTCTTTATTTTTCTTCTTTCAAGCTCTTATTTCCAAGAAGTGGCACAATAGATTGGACACTTTAGAAACTAAATCAAAGAGAGTCTGAATAGCATTGATGTTTGGAACGGAAATTAAAGATGTCCATTAAATGGAGGAATACATACCTTATATATGAGCACAAAATATGATCGAGTTAAAGACAGGTTTGAAATGCAATTTTGCAGTTGATTCTGGTTTGGTTTATAACTAAGTTGTTGAAATTTTGATGAAGTCAAAGCAGAAAACAACAGATTTTACTTTCTTTTTTCCCTCCCTCCCTCCCTCCCTCCCTCCTTCCTTCCCTCCCTCCCTCCTTCCCTCCCTTCTTTCTCTCTCCCTCCCTTCTTCTTTCTTCTTTCTTTCTTTCTTTCTTTCTTTCTTTCTTTCTTTCTTTCTTTCTTTCTTTCTTTCTTTCTTTTTCTTTCTTTCCTCTTTTTTCTTTCTTCTCTTTCTTTCTCTTTCTTTCCTTCCTTCTTTCTTTCTTCTCTTTGTTTCCCCTTTTATTTTTTTCTTTTATTTCTTTTTTCTTTCCTTCATTCTTTTTTATTCTTTTTATTTGGTGGGGAGGAGGCATTTTTTTTTTTTTTTTGGGTTTTTGGGCCACACCCGGTAATGCACAGGGGTTACTCCTGGCTATGTGCTCAGAAGTTGCTCCTGGCTTGGGGGACCATATGGGATGCCGGGGGATCGAACCGCGGTCCGTCCAAGGCTAGCGCAGGCAAGGCAGGCACCTTACCTTTAGCGCCACCGCCCGGACCCGGGAGGAGGCATTTTAACAAAAGACTTGCAATTATCAGACACTCAATGAAAAAAACATTTAACATAGCACTTGCATTATTGATCATATAATAATCATAGGTGATTATGAAGTTTTAAATTTCTCAAGTCCCATTTTCCTTCTGTCTAAAAGACTGGCACGCAAGGACACCCAGGAAGATTCTGATGAGTTTAATACTTAGCTCTTGTGAACTTTAGATTAAGGAGTAAATTTTGTGTCTGGCAAAAGACAGCTCAGGGATATGGCCTGAGTCCTTTGTTCTGAAGCTTTTCTGTGTTTCACCTCTATAAGCACAGGTGGCCTTCTCTTCTGTAAGTTAAAACATTATTTATTCCACAGATTTACCAATTCAAAAATATCTTCTTATTCCTCCCCTTATCTCTTCAAAAATATATATATTTTGTTTTTTTTTTTTTTTGTCTTTGCTCTTCCTCACACTGATATGACAAAAGATTTTTTGATTTATACCTAGCACCAAGGACATTTACTAATATTATAAGGCAGGTAAAGAATATTTGTTAATTGTATTAATCTATGAATAATGTTTTTGATGAGAGAATGGTTGGAAGATTCATCACAGTAATAAAAATGTATATTGAGAATCTAAAAAACTACTTGTTATTCCTTTTACCTAAATTATTCAGTAGTGTTTTGTAAATATAAGAAACATGCTGGTGACACTAAGATTTTTAAATTTAGACAGAATTCTTTTAATGGCATTTAAAGGTAAAGGAAATATTGCTCAAAGAACTAGAGTTTTTTTCTTTCCTTTTTGGTTTTTCGGCCACACCTGGTGATGCTCAGGGGTTACTCCTGGCTATGCACTCAGAAATAGCTCCTGGTTTGGGGGACCATATGGGAAACAGGGGATCAAACCACGATTCGTCCTAGGCTAGCATGCACAAGGCAGATGATGCCTTACCACTTGTGCCACCACTCTGGACCCAACTAGAGAGTTTTTATAAGCAGGAGCCCAGGATTCAGTACCTAGCACCACCTGGGTATTGCTGAGCATGCCCTCTCTCAAAAAAAAAAAAAATCACGATTAGAGTTATTTAGCCATAGCTTGAAAACCTTGAGCTAGAGAGATAGTACAGGGTTAACAGGCTTGGAGATGAACAACCCTGCTCCTGTCCCTGGTATTGTGTACAGTTCTCAGAGCACCTTCAGAAGCACAGAGAGCAGGAAGTAAATCTTGATCATTGTTGGGTGTGGTTCCACCAACCCCCTCTCCCCAAAAAGAAAAAGTTTTAAGTACATGATTGAAGTCTCAGAAGGTAAAACTTATGGCAAAATACCATAAGTAAATCAACTGTGGGAAACAGCTGTAGCCAATTTGGGGATAACTGTTTACTTATACCAGTTTACAATTTCAACCAAGTGTGCTTAAGTTCCTGTACAATAAGCTGTAACTGTTTCAACCATTGGTTGCTTTCTTCATTTCTGGATTAATCATGGCATCAATATTGCTCACTAACATTTTGATTTATTCTGGCTTTTTCCTTGAACCATGTTAGCTTCTTATCCATATTGCCCCTGTGATTGTGTTCATAAAAGGTATGGGCACCTTTAACATCTACAATCCAGGTGTCCTGCTGATTCATCATTTTACATGCCCTTCTTGGAAGAAATTCTGCTCTGTATTTGGCTTTTTACATGCATCCTCCTGGTTCTTCCAAGATAGGCTTTGAGCAGTGGCATTAGTCACTGGAATTGCCAGATGTCTCCATGTGTGATGGACATAATTCGCACTGCCCAGGTAAAGAGCACAAAGTGAAGGTTAAATGAAATCTCTTCTTGTAATTACCTAGCCTAGTCCTCAGTGGTTTTCAGCAAATGCTAAATCTATTCTCACTCTGTGCTCTGTCTATTCTACTCTTTTCCCTCTCGTCCAATTGCCTTTTTATATATTTCCAAGACTCTATGTTGAACTTCTGTTTTTAACATATAGCCATTTATTCCCATGCCTCCTATGTTCTTTGCAGATGTTTTCCAAATCTCTTTCTCTGGTTGTGCTGACCTCTGGACCTGTATTTTCCATTGCTTCCTGAACATCTCAATTCAAACATCTCAGCTTCTCAGTAACTGCCTCGCTGACCTTATGCCCTTCCTTTTCAAATCCTATTCCTCTTTCTCTTTCCCTGTTTTGAGTATAGTCGCACTACTTTCCCAGCCATTGTTGTGGAAGCATTAAGGTCACTTTCACTTCCATTATTCTATAACCTGCAATGCATAATCAGAGTTGTTTGGGATACATCTTTATTCTCTGTGTATTGAGGAGCAAGCTTTGGAAGTAAAGTTGACGGCTTAAAGTTAGGTTGAGAAAGCAAAGTAGGTCACAGTCTGTGGGACTGAGAATAGAAAGGGGGATTATTGAAATGTGTATGTGGGTTAATCATATAGAACACCCCAAACCTCATGGACTTTGGAACCATCGGTTTCTCTCAGCTTCTATTTATTTTTTCAAATAGGTATAAAGTCAATTCTGGCTACCAACATGAAAAACCATTAATTTATTAAACACTTGATTTTGCTATTGTAGCCCTTTTTTTACTGCATCCTAAAATGTGTGAGAGTCATGGAACTTTTTTCATAAGCTTATGGTGTTGTCATGAAGTATAGATTTCAAAGATGACAAAATTTCACTTGTTCAAAGACACTGATTCAGAGAGGGAAAGAAATGAGAGATTGCATTACTAAAAAAAAATAAGGAAATATTTTTGAGGAGATAAATTGGAATAGAAAAATCTCAAAACATTTGATGAATAAGTTGGAGTTTCCATTTCCTAAGGAAATTATATTTAGAATCAGAAAATAGGCTTGTGTGTGTGTATGTGTCTGCATGTATTAAATCCTGCTCTCTCATTTGCTGAAAAATAAGGGAAATAAATATATGTGCAAATGAGCTTAAGAGTGCTATGTACAGAAAAATAAGTCTGAGATCTGATTTCTGAATGTGATGCTTGAAGAGGTGAAGTGGTGGTAGCCAATTTCAGGGTTTGAAGAGTTACTCAGATTTTATTATTCATTTGGTGATTGAGATGCTATTAATGGCTCAAGGGGAACAGTGTGCAGTCTGTCTTAATTTAAGTATAGGTTATTGGAAGAACAACTTGGGGCTGGACACCGAGCCCTGGAGTTTCTCTTTGACTTTTATGGTCTATATATGGGCTGGGTGACTTGAAATATTTCAGACACTTGCATGACAAAATCTGTAAAAAGATTTTATTTTCTTTTTATGCATAATGCACATTGGAAAACTAGTCTTAAATCTAGCTAATGGCTAGTAGAGGAAATGTACTAGGAGACAATACAAGAGAAGAGAAACTGTAAAGTACAAGATGTAAAATCATTTGGATCTTGAGATAGAAAGGGCAGATCAGCATTAGGTAATGTTGAAGAAAACTTGCTTTTCTTTTTCCAGCTGCTGCTTTGTTTGCTACCTTTGTCTTCCCTGGGAATGATTAATTTGCTATTTTACTTTGATGTACAGATATTTTAGTATCTTGTTCTCAAAGCCAATTTTTAGAGGATCCTTAAGTCAGCTTACCCTTTGTGGCCCTGCTAGCAGCATGGAACCTACCCTAGACTGATCTGCCAGGCAGGTGACTTGACAGAAGAAACTTGGGCTGGGTTTGCCTAAATAGGAAAAGAAATGCCAATGAATTTTTCCCATCTCTGTTTTTCCTTTTTCTTCTCCACCTCTTTTTTATTTCCCCTTGAATTCCTGCTTTGAATCACCATCTGTTTTCCACCTCTCAGTGCCTTGGAACTCCTATGAAGCAAAGTCCAAAGGGCTCTTTTTAGAAATGGAATCATTGAATGATCTGGATGGAGACTTTGGGGTTCCTATGTGGCCCTAGGACCTGAACAATCTTAGTATTTGACTTTTTTCCCTCCATGCATTCTTTTGTCTTTTTCCAACCCCTCTGATGCTTATTAAAGCACCTATGATGGCCCCCTCCCTGTTACACAGCCTGAAGTTTTGTTTCAAACATGTGCTGCTTTGTCAGTTAAGGAATCTTTGCCAAGAGAATTGTATGTGGGAGGGCGTGACTAACTCAGCCCAGGAACTTATCTCAGAGCCTATCTGCTTGCACTCTCAAGTCTGCCTTTGATAGGGCTCTTTTTTTCCCAACTGTCCCACACCCCTTCCAACTTACATTGCTCTCTGGGCTCCCTAAATTATTTAAATTCAGGTTGGTTAGCTTTTCCACATAATCTGCTCTCTGATCCTTTTTTATTTTTACTTTTTCCCATTGGATGGTCTGAACCAGTTTTCTGAGTGGCGGGTATTCCTAGGCATAGAACATTACAATTCAGCTTCTCACCTCCCACCCCACTGCTTATGGGTTCTCAGACAATTTTACCTGTCTGTGTTGGAGTCTTCTGTTTCCCATTTGGCAACTTTAATAGGAACTGATGATGTTACTGGGTAATGTTGGATGGTCAGTCTCAGTCCCAATGCTCAAGACAGAGGCAATTAGGACAGTGGATTCCCACTCTTGTCTGTGAAGTTGGGTGCCCATCCACAAAGGATCTGAGTTTCCTTCTGTGTTCAGACTTGTAGAGATGGGCCTGGAGGTTCAGATTGAAGCCAAATTTAGCTTTAACTTCAGATTAAAGTGTTCTCACTCGCTTACCCCTTTATCCCTTTGACAAGTATACCATGAGTGGTTTGATTCACCAATACTATTCAGTATTTGAGATGTTACTGTGATTTTTTGCTGGTACCATGGAGGTAGGAGGCACATGCTGTACAGAGAGGTCAGTTTTGGGCCTGTCAGAGCACTTCATTACTCAATCTTCGTTGTGCAGCAGTAGAGAAAGAGGCTCTGTAAGACTTGGTCTTTACTCCTAGCTAGTACAGGCTCTCAAAGTTTTCTCCTTGATTCTTCAAAGCTGACAATGAGGGCTATTTGGATCCAGAGGGTAAGGACTGAGTTTACAAGCAGTTCTCTAAGACTATAAATCATCCAAATAAAGAGCATGAACAGGACAGGTCAGATACCAATTCCACTTTTCATTTGCCCGGGAAAATTGATATTCCTAATAAAGTTCAAGTAGGCTCTGCAAGGAAACAGGAAAGCAAAGAACTCACTTATAAAAGAGCAGCTTGCTATCTACACGACAGCTACCTAATCCCAAACCCAAGAAGTTGTCATGTACTTCTGTTGCTGTTGACAAAATGTTATCACCTCTTCTTCCTTCAACTTTGAATCATGCCAGGAATGTGCCCCTTTAGTTGGACCATGGAATCAGGTGCTGTCATGCAACTGCCACTGAGGTGTGACCATTGTGAGTGATCAGAAGCCCCTGCTGAGGGTCTCCTCAAGGCTGTGGTATTAGCAATGAGGGAGCTACTTAGGAGGCCATGATCATGTGGAAGGTTAGAGCCAAGAGAAAGACTAGAATTTACTCTTGAAGTCACATGTTTGGCATTTTAAAATACACATTAAAAACCATTGTGTGACCCTGGGGAGGAGCAGACTTGGTCCCTGATGTCACTAAGTGGAACTGTTCTCTCTGGTTCAGGAAACCTTGTCTCTTCCTGGAGTCCTGTGTATTTTCCCTCACAGTTGTTCTTGACTATGTGCGTTTTCCCATCAGCTCTGTTTTCCAGCACCCAGATCCTGGGGAAAATGATCAAATGGCCTTTGTGAGGAAGCAATCAATTTTATTCCTGATTTACAGCAATAGGAACCTTAAGGACCTCCTTCAGCTTGACATTGACTTTCCATTTCCAGAATTCCCTGGGGAGAGGATGTCTTTCCATTGCACATGCTACTGCAGTATTTGTGCATTTTGTTATTTCGTAAAAGCTTTGCCAAGTTAGTCTTCACATCAATAGCCCTTTATTATCTCAGGGCACCATTGGATGACACCATTTTCTTAAACACTTGCTCTATCTTCTCTCAATCCCTTTAACTCATTGACTCTGTTCTTTTTCCTGCCACTAATTCTTGTGCTCATTTTCCCTTCCCATCTCTATTATTGTTGTTATTGGACGGCTACACTGGCTTTGTTGTTGTGGTCGCACACTTGATTTAGTGTTGCAGAAATGGCACTCCTCACAGTATGCTGGGGGTTCTACCCTCAGTTGTGGCAGCAGATGGTCCAGAGGGCAGAGCCACAAGAAACATATTTTGTGCATGTGAGTGGCATGGGCATCAAACTCACAGCCACATGCTTTCAAGGCAGGTGATTTTTGCTGAAAAGCCAAAGTATGTGGCTGATGTGTTCATTTATTTTGAGGGGGACATACTAAGTAATGCTCAGGGCTTAATCCTGGCTCTATGTTCTGGGATTAATCCGTGTTATGCTCAGGGTGCAGGAATCCATTCCATGTTGGCCACAATCAAGGCAAGCACCCTACCACTGTTCTTGGAAAGCACAGATCTTGTTGGTCAGATCCCAAGCCTGGCAATTACATCTGCTCAACCATTTAAGTAAGATGAATGAGCCACATCTCCATAAAGACAAGATGGTTCTTTCCTTTGTTTTCTTTTATGATTTTCCTGAGTGATCAGCAGGTTTAACAGCACTCAAATTCTGCTTTGGCAGGAAAGAAAAAGTTCACCAGAGTTTGAAGTTAGAACTTTATAGTGGGCATGGGGGGAAGCTCTTGTTGTAAATACTTAACTCAGTTCTGGTTTCATCCACATAATAAATGGCAAAGCTTAGGTCCTAAATTCAGTGACTGGAGAGATAGCACAGTGGTGGGGCGTTTGCCTTGCATTCAGCTGAACCAGGAGGGACCCTGGCATTCCAGGCATCTATATGTCCCCTAACCTGCCTGGGAGGGTGATTTCTGAGTTCAAGAGCCAGAAATGACCCCTCGAGCGCCGCTGGTGTGGCTCAAAACTAATCAAAATCAATCAATAAATAAATAAAGTAAAAAAATCCTAAATTCAGGGGATGAAAGCAACCTTTTGACCTCAAAGAGAAACTGATTAGATCAATTTGCTACCTAACTGGGAAGAAAACTAGAAAATACAACTGTGTGTGTGCGTGTACATGCTGTAAATATGTGTGTGTTAAGATAGTTTTACTGAACAAAATTGACTTAAAAAAAACGTGAGGGGAGGGCCATGAGAGATACTGCAGTGGTAGGGCATTTGCCTTGCATTGTCAGCCGCCCAGGACTGAAGGTGGCTCGAAATTCCATGGCAGGGGCAATCTGATACCCATATGATCCCCTGAGCCTGCCAGGAGCAATTTCTGAGCATTGCTGGGTACGGCTCAAGCCCACCACCCTCCAATATCAGGAGAGAGAAAGAGAAGTAGGTGAGAACAGGCTTCCCCAGAGTGGAAGAAGCAAGCAAAGAGACATAGAGATAAGTGAGCAAGCTTGTGTACAACTAGAAAAATGTATGTCTTGAGGACTAAGTTTGTAGTGATTTAGTTTTTATTGAAAATATCAGTTTATCTGAGAATATGGAGTCTACTGGCGCCCAAAGTAGTATATAAATTTTGTCATTTTTATTAAGGTTTGCAAAGAGATCATAGAAGTACATATAGTCCTCATGGTCCCAAAGATCTTAGAAAGCTCTCAGGGACTCTGAGTTAGGACAAGCTTGTAGGTCTTGTCCCTGCCCCCTCCACCCCCATTCCCACCCCCAAGAACAGTCCTTCTGGGCAGATCACTCCCTTGTACTTCCTGTGCTTTTACTTGAGGGTGGTGGAGACTCTCTGGTGTTTTTGACACACCAGGTGTCATCTGACATGGCCCTGAGGGAAAAAGCAGCTTTATTTTGTTCATGAAGATGATCCTACACCTGCCAAATATTTTCATACATTATTTTTTTTTTCCCCTGGGAGAAGGATTTATGACTTCACCTTCTATTTTTCCCTTCAAATCTGTGTCTCTTTCAGAATAATCCTGCCTCAAGGCTAAAGGGTGGAAACACTACTCCATTTCTAATAAAATGGAAGGACTTCTCATGTTCTCATGTCTCTGGACATAGAAAAGGTTCTGCTTTTAAAAACCTAGTTGGTAGGGTTATTGTTGAGATTTTCAAAAACTTTGTAAAGTACAGGAAGGAAGAGTAATTAACAAAGAGATTAGGCTGTGTTCCTCAATTTTGTCCAGGTCAACTCCATCTTGTCAATAAAACCTTTAAAATTTGGACCAAGGGACAGGAGAGAATAAAGCAGGTTTGCCTTCCATGCAGTCAGCTTCCTGGAATCACATATGATACCAAAAGTGACCCCAAGAGTACAGTCACAAGTAAAGCCCTGAAATACCCACTTGGATGGCTCAAAAAAAATCACCTAAAGCATTAATTTTTTCTATTATAATGCCTTTGTTTTTACTTTGGAAGGTTGGTCTCTAGAAGTTAATTTTAGATGAGTAAAATTTTGTATCCATATTGATGAATTTAGAATATGTTAGTGTTCAGACAGAATTTTTGGCATTTGTAATAAAGCTGTTTTTTTCCCCCTGCTTTCTTTCTTTTTTGTGGGGTATCGCGGGACTCTTTTTGGTTCTGTGCTCAGTGGTCACTCTTGCTGTTTCATGGTATCTGAGATCAAACTGAAACTGTGATATGCCTCCTTTGCTGTACTATACTCTCTCCTGGACCTTCTCCTTTTCTTTCTTTTTTTTAAAATTAATTAATTTATTTTTTAATGGCTTGCTGCCCCATTAGTGTTCCACAAACAAAAATTGTGCCACTTTTTTTTTTCCTTCATAACCCAATACTGTGGGAACAATATCAGACTTCTGGTTTTGCTTTTTGTTTTTACTAATAACAATTTTCTTCAGGATCACTCCTATTTGATAATTTGGATGACACACAGACTAAGGCACAGATTTTGAAGTGATATTTCCCCTGGGTATCCCAGTTTGTGATTTATAATTCATACCTGGAAAAGATTTACTGACCTAACTGATAATCCTTTCCAACAAAAGATAAACACACTTATAAGTCATCAGTGTAAGTCAGATGTACTTGAAAGGGACCAAGAATTCACCTGCAAGCACTTCTGGCATCTTGCCCTTTCCCATGAATTCAAGCTGATGACAGAGAGTCTCAGGCTGCCAAAGCACTTTCCGCTGGAGAACCTCCCAGAGCCCCTGAGGGTGGGACCTGCCTGGCCTGCCTCCTGCCTTACTATAAGGAAGTTTGAGAGTTGCACCAGCTCTTTATGTTTTCGTAAGAACAGAAGACATTTGAGTAGCAGCTGAGTGTGCCCAGATTGAGGTGTTTCCACTTTCCATTTTCTCTGTGGCCCATAGAAAGATCCTGGTTCACCCCCGACAGATTCCAAAATGGACATTCTTGTGCCTCCACATCCCTCTGCACCTACTTGTTAGCAATAAAAATGGATTTTCTTGCGACTGATTTGTCCATCTGATATGCACATTCAGAATGTATTAAAAGATGATTGAATTCCTGAACATACCAGGTGTAGGACTGAGTCAGCAGAGCTGGATGAGTTGGTTGGTGGCATTGTCTTACATAATAGCCAAGTCATCAATGTTATCTCTAGGGTGTGTTCTTTTGGTTTGGCTCTGACCTCTCTGATCCACTCTGCTTGCCTTCTCTACCACACCAAAAAAAGTGTGTAAATTCCCCATCTGTTTCGTTTGGTCTAGACAAGGTCTTGTTAAGGCACCTCCTTGAGAATTTTGTTTTGTTTTGTTTGTTTTGGGGTCATATCTGCCAGCTCTCAGGTCTTAGGCTCTGTGCTCAGAAAATACTCCACGCATATTTGGGGGACCATTTAGGATGCAAGCAATAAAACCCAGATTGACCACATGCAAACGCAAACCTCCCTACCTGCTGTACTATCTCTCTGAACCTACTCCTTAAGATTTTTTTTGGGGGGTGCGACACCTGGTGATGCTCAGGGGTTACTCTTGGCTATGCGCTCAAAAATCGTTCCTGGCTTGGGGGACCATATGGGATGCCAGGGGATCAAACCACGGTCCGTCCTAGGTTAGCACATGTGAGGCAAATGCCCCACCACTTGTGCCACCGCTCTGGCCCCAATCCTTAAGAATTTTTATTTTGTTCCCCTCAGACATTAACAGTGTTGGATCAGGACAAGTGCAACTAATATTCAGAGCTGGCAGATAAAGTATATGAGAGCCATACATGTGATTTCCAAACCAGATGTGGATTCTTTTTATATCTTATTCCACATCAATCACTTCTTCTTATCAGGAGGACTTGGGACTTAAGTTTTTAAAATTCTCTTTCAAAAGATTCTCAATGCAGTTTCTAAAACAAAACAGGTAAGAGAAGACCCAGGATTGGAACCTTGGCATAGAATCCTTCTGCTTCGATGCTAATCACTAGAACATTGAGGAAGTCAGTCTGTTTTCAATGGAATCCTCAGGGCCCATCAACATAACAAAAAGAAGCAGGGCACTGAGCAATTATCACTGCCATCATTTCTGCTGCATAAATCATGATTTATGACAATTCAGGCTAAGAAGTTGTCTGGATGACAATGACGAGCATTGCTGCTAGAGTTAATCAAATAATTATTTAACACGTGTTTCTCTTGGTCTGGCCCTGGCTATGGCACTCAATATTTCATCCTTTCCATGTCTTCTGTACAATGGCGGCTTTTCAGCGAAAAAGCTGATTGGGGAAGGGCTGCACATAGAGTTAAAGAGAGAACAAGTTCTCTTTCCCACTGAACTGTTAGATCCAAAAAATGGGGTGTCTTCACTAGCCAGTTTCATGAGTCTCCTGAGTCACCCTCACCATGAATTAGTTTCTTAAATGCTACACCCATCTTCTGGAGAAAGAAGTGCCCCCATAGCCTCCTACTAAAACACTGGTCCTTGCAGAATATTCCATTCAGTTGTTGTCTCTTCTTTCAGAGTCCATTTATTCTATTTGCAAGCCTGTCTATTTTGAGGTTCTAGAAAAGGTTCTGTAGGGCTCTCAGCCCGAGAACACTCTGGGAAAGCATCTGAGATAACTGTGACCTGCCTCTCTCTCTTTCTCTGAAGTCAATTGATTCCTACTTCTCAGCCTTTGTTTGGGGATAGAGGTGTATTTGAATGGGTAAGGTCCTGCAATTTCATATGTGGTGTCAAAGATCAAACCTGGGTTTGCTTCATATAAGACAAGCCCCTTAACCTCTATAATGATCTCTATTCTCAGCCTCTCTGAGTGCCTGATCTTTTTTCAGTAAATAGTGCATGTTTTCAAGCCCATTGCCAATATGAGATGAGCGCCTGCTTAATAAATATTTGCTGAAACAGGGCAAGCCAAATGAATACACAAATGCTCCCACCTATAGAATGATTTTTTAACATAATGATTGCTAATTGTAGAATTCCTAGCCATTAAGTTCAGAAAAGGTGGGGGGTTGTCGTGAGGAGTGAGAAGAATAGAACAGCTGCCTCCTTATTCAGTGCTGTGACCTGCCATTTGTAATCAGTGATGTGTAATGAGCCACTGGGCTTTATGCACCCTAAATATCAAAAGGGTGAAGAAGACCAATAAGCAACTCATCAAAAAGCTTGTCCTTCTGTAATAAGCCTGGTAATCAAGTTTGTGGTCCTGGCTTCTGATGTGTGTGCTATCCTGCAAATGCTGGCTCTCAAGCAATGGTAAGGATTAAGAATAGAGGCAGTACTTCCTTCATTCCTTTAAAAGAGGTTGCATATTTTTTTAGTGATTTTATTTTGGAGAGTTTCTCAAGCAATGGTCAGGGATGAGGGAGATTATACCAGGTGATATTTAATGTGCTCAGGGAACCATGCAGGCATGAGAATTGAACTCTGGGCGTCTTTGTGCCAAGTATGGGCCTTAGTCCTTTGAGCCATCTCCTGATTTTTTTTTTATGTGTTTTGTTTGTTTACTTGATTTTTTGTCACTACTCACAGCAGTGCTCAGAGCCTACTCCTGCTTTAATGCTCAGTAGCTGCTTAGGGGAAAAGGTCATGCCATGCTACGGATTAAACCCAGACTGCTGAATTTCTATGACCCTGTTTTGTGCATGGCTAGTTTGTTTGTTTTGAAACATGACTTCTTAAAGTATTTTTTCATTTTTTTTCTTTTATATCTTCACTTTGTTGTTACTGTGAGTTTTAGTTTACATTTATTTCATTTCTTTTTTAAAATTCCATTTCTTTTTTATTTTTTTGGTTTTTGGGCCACACCCTGTGGTACTCAGAGGTTACTCCTAGCTGTCTGCTCAGAAATAGCTCCTGGCAGGCACGGGGGACCATATAGGACACCGGAATTCGAATCAACCACCTTAGGTCTTGGATCGGCTGCTTGCAAGGCAAGCGCCGCTGTGCTATCTCTTCGGGCCCAAAATTCCATTTCTTAATATAAACTTTAACTTATTAGAGAAAGAGAAAAGCTTGATTTTTTTTTTCCAAGAAGGTTGGTTGTGAGGGTTACTCATATGAAACAGTGCTTAGGGCTTGCTTTTAGTTCTGTGCTCAGAGGTCATTCTTGGTGGGTTCAGGGGACCCTTTGCGGTGCTAGGGATTCAAACCAGGTCAGTCATTTGCAAATCTTCCCCAAGGTACTGTCTCCCCAACTCCTGTTATAACTTTAAAGAAATTGTTATGAAGTCAATTAAATTCTACTTAATTCACTGTAGTTAGAGTACTTTGTAATACATTGTAAACAAAGAAAAAATAATCTTTTAAAGTACTGATATGTAAAATCAAAGTATGAGACACAAGAAATATATATATATATATATATGCAAATTGTAGTGCTCTGTATGAGTGGTACATTGTTCCTCTGAATTGTCTTCCAAAATAATATTGGAACACATAATTAATTTACACAAAAATATTAAGGCCTACTTTTAGGGTGCCATATGTGATGCTAGGGATCAAACTTGGTCATACTTATTAAACAGTGTGCCAGGTAAGAATGTTAACTATTATACTATATCTCCAGCTTCTTCTTAAAACAAAACAAAACAGAACAAAAATAGCATAGCAAGTTTTTAATATTCTAGTATAAAAATAAGTGTGAGAATAGAATAACTAAACTTTATTTTCATTTTTATTTTCATTTTTTTTTGCTTTTTGGCCAACACCGGTGATTTTCAGGGGTTATTCCTGCTATACACTCAGAAATTGTTCCTGGCTTGGTGGACCATATGGGACGCCAGGGATCAAACTGAGGTCCGTCCTGGGTTAGCACATGGAAGGCAAACACCCTACCACTTGTGCCACCACTCCAGACCCATGGAAACTTTATTTTTTATTAAAAAATCATTTAAGAACCTAGAGAGATGGTATAGAAGGTACAGTGTTGTACTTACTATGGCCAACGCAGATTTAATGCCCAGCATCCAATATGGTACCTCAAGCCTGCCAAGTGTCATCCCTGAATACAGAGTCAGAAGCAAGCCTTGAACATAGCCAGGTGTGGTCCCAAAAAACCTCAAACAATATTATTATACTTTATTGTTTTTATTTTTACATTGTCATCCCTTATTAAATTAAAGTTATTTAATTATAAAAAGGTTATAGTGACTGGGGAGATAGAACTCAAAGAGCAGAGCTCATACTTTGCATACTGGATAATCAAGCTTGATTCACATGGTCCTCTAAGCACTCTCTGGAGAAATCAACTCCTGAGTACCACTAAATTGTGGTCCCGAATCATAAAAAATGGCAACCAAAGAGTATAATTTATTGGAATATAATTTATATTCTATTACAATAATGGAATGTAAGCCAAAATGTAACTTATTATACATTTCTATTATCACTTGAAAGAAAAAATATCTCATACTGTAGACCAAGTAAATGTTTATAGCAATAGTTTTGTTAAACTTGGAAGGAAAAAACCCACTAAAATTGCAGAAGTTCTTCATTTGTCCTTTACATCAGTTCACTTACATCTGAATTTAGAAATACTTGCCTTGTTGACAGTCCTTAAACATTCCTCAATGAGAGAAAATTGCAGATTTATCAAAGAGTAAGACTGAAGCTAGTAATCTTTAGTTACTCTCCCATTATGGTAGAGGGCTTCTTTAAGCCCATTGTGATGATAGGACTGAGTCTACCGGTTAACTTGTACTTCTTCCATGTCCAGTTAAACTTCAGTCTACTGTGGAACTTTTAATGTTTGAGTTGATTTTCTCCAAAGGCCTCAAAGAGAAATGGCTCCTCAGTTAATGAGATTGTCTGCATTTTTGGTCAAGCCAGGAACATATTAAGTTATTTCTCCATTGCATTCTTTTTGCTGGCGTTCAATAACTTTTATGGAGTTAATTGAAATTTAGCAGTCTGTATGTGAACTTGCTTCTGGAGGATTTACTGCATCTTATGTGAAAACTGCATCTGACATTTTAGAATTACCCTCCTATTTCTGGGATTATATTGCATTCTGTTCTTGAAAGATCAAGTCAATTTTCTGCATAGATTTTTGTTATGCCCCCACCCCTTTGTTTTCTATAAAAGCTAGCTTCAGGGTAAGCAAGAAATGACAGATTATAGCAAATAGTTAAAACTATGACTTCGTAAAAGAGATAGTCTAGATCTGACACTATGGAGGGGGACACTTTAAACTACCAAATCCAAAATTATTTTTAGGGATCAGGAATATGGCTCAGTGCAAGTATATGTTTAAATCTCCAAGTTTGATTATAGACACCCCTAAATCAATAGAGATTTACACTATTCTGTCTTTAGTTGGAAGATAAATCACAGGTGATCTGATTTAGAATTCATTTTAATGTGTTCTATATCTTAATGGAAGAATTAAAAAAAACAACAGTTAACTTATCTCATAGAGTTTTTGAAATGAAGTTCAATTCTTACTAATGTAAAACAAAATCTTGAAGGCATTTGTTTGTTTCTTTTCTTTTGGAGGTATGATCGGGGGTGTGGCCCACATCTGGCTATGCTCAGGGCTTACTCCTGGCTCTGCACTTAGGGATGGCACCTGGAGACCATATGGGCCCAGGAGACCATATGAGAAGCTGCAGGTGGAACCCAGGTTGGCCACATGCAAAGTTTCTATCCCTTTTGATTTCTTTTTTGAAAGTATATCAACCTCACCCTCATCTAATGCAGCAGTGATCACTCTAGAAGAATTGAAATCCCTGTTTTATGAGTTGTATATACTGACCTGGCACTCTGCCACACTGCTGGTATCATCTTAGTTAACCTTCAAAAAGGCTTTGCAGAAGGGAACCTCAAAGACAGGTTTGTTCAGTTTCACACATATGAAGAATGACAATCTAAGAATATCACTCAGGTCTGAAGATTATGGACCAAAGTTCTGGCCCTTCCTGTCATATTCTGTTATAAATTATAATTCTGTTTTTAAAAATAAAAGCTGACAGTAGTATGAATCTTCCATGGAAAAAAGTGATTTTTTAGTTAATGTTTTACCTTTTTCTTTTATTTAGTTATATCTTTGAACACTGTTCGTGGTCATTTTTATTTAAATATGTTGTCACATGTATAAACTTTCTAAATATGATACAATATTTAAAAATCATTATTAAGGCGTTGGAGGGATATAGCACAGTGGCAAGGCATTTGCCTTGCATGCAGCCAATCCAGGATGGATGGTGGTTTAAATCCTGGTGTCTCTTATGTTCCCCCAAGCCAGGAGCGATTTCTGAGCGCATAGCCAGGAGTAACCCCTGAGCGTCACAGCGTGTGCCCCCCCCCCAAAAAAAAAAATCCTCAAAGTGAAAGATTTTTTTGTGTGTGTGTGGTTTTTTTTGGGGTCACACCCAGCAGTGTTCAGGGGTTACTCCTGGCTTCATGCTCAGAAATTGCTGCTGGCAGGCACGCGGAACCATATGGGATGCCTGGATTTGAACCAATGACCTTCTGCATAAAAGGCAAACGCCTTTACTCCATGCTATCTCTCCGGCCCCTAAGTGAAAGATTTTCATTCTCTCTGAATCTTCCTGTTTCTACAAGTTTCTTTAAAGTGATTTCCAAATAATGTCAGTTTGACTGGCATCAAACTTCCAAACAACATTTTTTCTGTGTTCTTCACATGACCCAGTTGCTCCTAAGAAGAAATATATTATCTTGGGGCCAGAGTGATAGCACAGCAGTAGGGTGTTTGCCTTGTACGTGGCCTGTCGAGGATGGACCTTGGTTCAATCTCTGGCATCCCATATGGTCCTCGAGCCAGGAGCGATTTCTGAGTGCATAGCCAGGAGTAACCCCTGAGCAACACAAGGGTGTGGCCCAAAAAGCAAAAAAAAAAAAAAAAAAAAAACAGATGGCAAAAACAAAAGAAACATATCTTGGGCTAAGGGTCTACTATTACTTTGAAAGTTGTCTATTAGAAATAATTTTATTAAGAGGAAACAGAAATTCTACCATAATTACTTTATTTTTAAAAACATTTTTAAACTGAGTGGGCTCAAAAGACCAAATGTTATATAAATCTCTGGACATCCATGTGGTTGAACCGGATTGGATTTTCAGCACTTGATATGCATCCCTGAGAACCACCAGGAATAACGCAGGACTATAAACCCTGAGCATTGCCAGATATGGCCTCCAACCAGAGCAAATGAACCAAAAGAATTTTTATTTTGTTTTAAATCTAGTTTTGTAACCTTAACTTCACTACTCAGTTAATAGTGTTCTCAAAACAAATAAGGTCGAGTTAATTGTGCCTTTTTTTTTTTTTTTACAATGCCTTTGGAAGTATTGCCATTTTTTTTTAATTTTTTATTTGTAATTATGAGAACAAGGATGCAAAGAAAGAGGACAAGGTAAAGTTACAGTGGAAGGACAATACATAACATAATTCTCAGAAGTCCCCTTGCTGATATCCCAACTTTGAAATTTCATCCAAAGAACATTAAGATTGTAACACACTATAATATTTCTTAACAGCACACAAGGCAATCTAAAGCCATAAAACTTACATAACTCCTTAAACATTACAGGCATAGCATTTTTTTTACATTTCCATATTCATGCATATTAGCTTAAGTTGACCTCAAATCTTAACTGGGTTCTTTTTAAGGATTAGAGTCAAAGGAGCACAGCAAAAATGGTGTTAGAGTGGCAATTGTTGTTTGCATAGGCCCACCAAAATATGAGGGACATGGAAAGAAATAACCTTGGCCTAAATACAAAAAGACCCGACCCTGAAGGTTCCTGGCACAAGACCAACTCTAGGCTCCAGGCAAGCTAGATCGTCCAATCCAAGACATTGTCTGTAGTGCCAACACACTTATATTTTTCACACAGTCTCTGTTGTTGGTATCAAGCTTCTGTATTTAAGATCCTGGAATCTGTATATCCAACATTGAAGTCAGGATGTGGAGCGTCCTCTGGTTTCACCTTACAATCAAAGGGCAATGCAGGGAGCCCTGTCCTGTAAGCAAATCGTTGTTGTTGTTAAGTCTTCTCAGTGTTAATGGAAGTCTCTTTTGAGCAGGACAATGTCTGAGCAGTGTAGAGTCTTCCTTGGTAGAGGATTGCTTCCAGGTGATGCTATAGACCAGCCTGGATGTTTTGTGGATGGCTTCCCTGGTTCAGGGGAATGCCCTTTCTTCTGAGGTCTGTGCCAGGTCGTTATGTCAATGTTCAGGGTGTAAGGTCCCTTTGCACTATAAGATTAGTCTGTACCAATCTCTATTAGATAGGATCTTATTTATATGTATAGTATTTTCCCATTTTAATGTGCCTATGCAAAAAAGGAGCAATGCCACGTGGTGTTCTTGGCCCATAAGGGGGTGATAAGAACAATTATGGTTCAATCATAAGCATTAATCTGGGGGACTCTTTCTCTAAGATTCCTTGTTAAACAGCTCAAAAAGAGAAGAAGAAAAGCGGTTAGAATCGTCACTATATAAGACAACATTTAGTAAGAATTATAGCTGTCAGAGAAAAAAAACCAAAATATTCTAAAGAAATACGTGTCCATTTTATGTATCTTGAAACAGTTTGGGGTTGTTACACACAATGCACGGCTTTGGTCTGTGATAACGCTTCTACACTACTGATTAAAAAGAGTAATGTAGATTAGAGATGTTTGGGGGGATAGAGAGTAAAGGAATAAAAAAGAGCTTTGTAGGGATGTGGGAAAGGGCACGATACATAATAAAGATTCTGGATACGTAAAAAGTAACATAACAGTAGGAATACACTTAATATATGAAGTACGCACGGGGGCGCTAGCCCCCGCGCGGTTCTGCAGTTTTGGGATGCAAAGGGCGGGATTTCTCCCCCGCCTCCCCCCAGGGCCCGATTAACCAGGCGTGGCCCTGAAGACCCACCAGGTTTGGGGGGATCTTGGCCCCCTGGACTAGGAGTTCAGCCCAGGGGACCTGTGGCTAGCTGTCCTGCCCAGAGCCCCCCACATACCAGTCAAACACCCAGAAATCCTGGCATGTGGAGTGGTCTGAGCCCAGCCGTGCCTCTGCAGTTTTGGGATGCAAAGGGCGGGATTTCTCCCCCGCCTCCCCCCAGGGCCCGATTAACCAGGCGTGGCCCTGAAGACCCACCAGGGTCAGTTTATTAGACATATAATATTTCAACACCAATCCTACTACTAATATTAGTGAACTTCTATCACTGGTGCTCTAATAATCTGTCATCCTCCATCCCCTCAACCAACTTTTCATATTCCCCTACAGGTTTAGTGGTTCAGTGGTTTCATTTTAACCTCAGATTTTCAGTGTTGTTAAGTCTGTGCTTTTGTTGTATAGTTATACTACTTTCCTTTTCCCATCTTCTTTCCTGCCTTGATTTCTTTTCAGTTCTGAACTTAATGCCATTTAGGGTCTGGGATAAAAATGATAGTTTTTCTTATAGTCCTTGAAATTATACTCTTGGAAAAATGTAATTTTTTAAATCATGTCCTTTGCTATAATTATTAAAAAATAAATGACAGTTGATTCCTGGTCTTTGTGTGTTTTGAACATTTCCCCTGTCTGTGGTTTTTTTTCACTGGGTGCCTGAATTTCACCCACCTCCTAAAGGTGTGCATCTGAGCTTCACTGGCAAGTTTCCTTTGCCCCAGCTTGCATGTGTGAGGGTGTATGATATACCCAGAAATGGAAGGGTGTTCTGTCCAAGCTACATTCCTTTCTATACCTGAGTTTCTGGCAGAGGCACCTGCCACCCACAACCCTGACCTGGAGTGAGTGGGTTGGAAAATGAAGAAAGGAATGAATGCAAAATCTCATTGGTTATTAGAAGAATTCCAGTCTTGATTTAGGTATTTGGGGAAGGCTTTTGTGACCTGAAGTAAGCTGCAGGAACTTGACTTTGTGAGAGTCAGCTAAATTATTATAATATTGGTTTTGGGGGGTTTTTTTGGGGGGCATACTTGGTGACTTTCAGGGGTTACTCCTGGCTATGCACCCAGAAATCGCTCCTGGCTTCGGAGACTATATGGGATGCCAGGGGATCGAATCGCGGTCCCTCCTAGGTTAGCGCATGCAAACACCCTACTGTTTGCGCCACCACTCTGGCCCCCAGATTGGTTTTGTTCTATGTCCTTTTGCTTAAGGATATAAGTTCCAAAAAATGTATTGACTGGATGAAGGAGTTACTGTGAGAAATAGTCTTGCTTCTGTAATAAGTAGGTTTGCAAGTGAAAGATTAATTCGAGAACTAACCGGATAATAGCCTACAAGTGATTTTTATATTTTGAATTTAGATTCCTTCAATGTGTTGAATATACTATAGATCCGGAGCACAAAAAGCAGGGCTGCCCCCATGCCCAATATATTTGGAAGTGTGTGACCAAGTGGTGAACTCGGAGGGGGGACCTCAGGCTTCCCAGAACCAAGTGTTCCCTGGGGATGATCATTTTGCATAAATGATTCAAACAGAGCTACCGTAGAACTTTTTAGCTTTGACCTTCTAGAAACTCACTTTAAAATGCAAACTTGTTACCAAGGAAGGTAATTTTTAACTCATTAATGTCTATCTCTGAGTACTTTGACCCAAATTAGGTTTACCCAAGTAGCTAACTGAATGAGTTAATAAGGACTTAAATGGAATTGAGCTCAGGGTACGTGTTAAAGAAAAGTCTTTGGATAATAGAGATACATCTTCCATGCCTGTCATCGGCACTCTGCATTTTTAGCATCTGTGTATGGGCACACACATGCATACATACACACACACACACGCACACACACACACAAAATCTAGTACTAACACAAAATCTAGTACTAGAGTAGCACCAGCTACAGCAATGTAGCTCAGTGGTAAACATCTGCCTGAGAAATGTGAGTTCTTACCATGAATAAAAAAATTAAAAAAAAAAAAAAACAGAAAAGGAAAGAAAAAATAACTAAATCATGCCATAGAGATAACTTTAAATTGTTTTCTCTTTTACAAAACATGATGGGAGCAGAATCATGCAACTAAGGCACAGGCCTAGCATATGTCAGTTACTGGTTATACCTTGGTACCTCATGATGCCTGAGTACTGGTGTATGTAGTCCTGGAGGCCACTGCTAGGGTGGCCAGTATTATAGTTTCTGAGCACATATATCTCAGTGTGCTTGGGCCACTAACCCTACTGGCTAAGAATTTTCTGGGGCAAAAATAAATACATAAATTAGTTAAAACTTTACTTATTTTTTTCTTTTTTGGTTTTTGGGCCACACCTAGTGGCACTCAGGTGTTACTCCTAGGTCTCTGCTCAGAAATTACTCCTGGCTGTCTCAGGGAACAAGTGGGATGCCAAGAATCAAACCTGGGTTCATCCCGGGTAGGCCACATGCAAGGCAAATGTCTTACTGCTGTGCTATCTCTCTGGCCACAATTAAAACTTTTTTAAAAAATTGTCTGAAGCAGCAGAAAATTTTCTCCTGACCTCCCACAAGTAAGAATATAATAAAAATGTGGAGTTGAGAAAATATTTGATCTACCTGCAGCTATAATCTGTCTTTGTTTGAATATGTTTGGTTTCATGTTTGTTAATGAGGTTCTTTGCATATTTTGGGGGTACTAATTTTGAAATCTGGGAGTCTTTTATAATGATTGCCAAGTGGATCACTTTTCACATGGTCTGAGTCTCATGGATGGGCTAATAATGCGGCTATGAATAAGAAACAGTTTACCTGCTTTTGTTTTTTGTTTTTTTTTTTTTGGTTTTTTTTTGTTTTTTTTTGTTTGGTTTTTGGGCCACACCCGACAGTGCTCAGCGGTTACTCCTGGCTGTCTGCTCAGAAATAGCTCCTGGCAGGCACGGGGGACCCTATGGGACACCGGGATTCGAACCAACCACCTTTGGTCCTGGATCGGCTGCTTGCAAGGCAAACACCACTGTGCTATCTCTCCGGGCCCAGTTTACCTGCTTTTGAAGGGCAGGGAAGTTGATGGAAGATGGAAATATCCTCATTTCTTCACTGTCCTGGATTATAATTCTGGATTGTATTATGTTCTGGGTTATATATAATTCAGTGGCCTTTTTCTGATGTAAGACTTTATACATTGAATTAAGTATATTACACTTTCAGAAGATCCCAAGCTTGAGTTAGGTGCTAACTTCTTGGCCAAGTTACTTAAAAGTTACTAAAGGGTTCTGCATTTGCAAATTGGGATTTCAGTTTTTTTCTGCAATTTGTTTGCAGAATTGCTGTGAAGATTAAATGAAATAATAATGCATGCAAGCACAATAAATGCTCAATGAGCTATCAGCATTTGTCATTGCAATTGCTATTGTTAGCTTTTTTATAAGCTAAATTAACCTAAAAATGAGCTATAGACAATTTAATGAGACCAACTTTTCTCTTTTTCTATATGAAGACAAAATACTAATAATATTTTTTTGAGATTAGGTTTAACTGGTTCCTTACATGAAGGGTTACACCTTTAAATAAGTTATCTAATGCCTAGAAATCCTGAAGATTCTGTATTCCCTTAAAAAAAACACAGAATATTATTTTTTAAACCAAAACCAATTTCATTCAGTATTCTACAAAGAAGAAAAAAAAAAAACATTCCCAGAGTCTATTCCAAAATTCAACCTGATTCTGTTAGTGAGTTAGTCATGAAAGGAAGGAGTTTTTCTTCCTCCTCCTTGTCCTCATTTGTCTTATTTCATTTAAAGTCAGCAAAAAGAACTAATTAAGGCAAAGCTAAAGGAAAGGAATTCAAAGTTTGCATTGCACATGCAAATTCATCTTCCCACAATGGCATCTTTGAAAGGCCACTCCAAGCTCTCCTCCTCCTTTATACTGTACTGAAACAAAGCACCTTCCCCAGAAAGGGGGCAGAGAGAAGGGTCTCTTGAATTTTTACAGGGGCTTTATACAGATTTGCTTAACCAAGTACATTACAAGTAAAATATATCATGTCACTTATTGATGAGAGAATGATGGTGAATCATAACCCTGGTGAATGCTATTGCCAAATACACCTTTCATTATGTGCTGAAAAGAGATATCGTGAAATTTCAAATATGCTCACATGTGATGAATACGTGTGGGATGAACTTAGATATTCATACACGATATTCAGGAAGGCTGTGAAATCAAACAATGTAGCAATGTGACCAAAGCAATGTGCTGACCCATCCTATGAGTAGGTCATTTTGATTTACAGAGGCAGCAAAAGTACTGCGCATGCACTACTACTGTTTTTTGAGAAATTCTTTCTAAGAATCTTGAAATATTAATAACATGATCTTCATGTAGCTAAAGACAAAAGAATATGGCCAGGGTGACTAAGAATAGCACAATGGTCATTTTATGTTTTCTGCTTACATTTGTTAAGCAGGAGAGAAAGAGAGTAGAAATAGTTTGCGTGCTTAGAAAGCAGATATCCTAGTTTTCCAATGCCTGGTCCAAGTGTAAAATTCTGTATCCATCCAAATGAATGTCTATTATGCTTCGATATGTAGGAAAAATATAGACGAAAATGTAAAGTTTCAAATGCATTTTCCCTTTATACATCAATAAAATATGAGTTAGAAATCTAACTATAATATATACGTAAGCAAATCTATGTTCTATAATGGGTACAATTAATTTTTGAGCTTAAGACATTTGAGACATCCTGCACTTGATGTTTATGGAGTATGCGTTTAATATCTAAGTTGAGAAATAGCAGTGTCCTGCACACACACACACACACACACACACACACACACACACACACACACACTCATATATACACTTTTCCATTCACAAACTCTAGAACGTGCTATTTTAATATTTATATATATATATAGTTTATATTTTTGAAATGGCTCAGATTTGTTTGTTTTAGTCATGCACTAAGTGCAGGGGTGTTTTGAATGCCTGATGAGGTGGAGGTATGCAGCAATCAGTTAGGAATATGGCAACTTTTCCTCCAAGATCTTAAAAGCCCAGAAGCGACTTATATCTTCTTGGCAGTCTTGGCATCAACAGGCCAGATTTCTACAAGTTGTCTGTGTCACTTGTGGGCTTGGGTCTGGTCTCAGGGTCTCATTGAGTTTGCTGTGCAAAGGCCTGGCTTGACCTTCCGTGCTTTTTTTCCTGCCAAAGCCAAGGTTTCTGATTTGAATCGAAACCCCAGGGCCATCTTTAAGCATGACCAAAAAGCACCTTGCATGTTGAACCTTATCTAATTATGTGATGTGTATCAACTTGAGACACATAAATCACAGTCATTGGAGCAGCTTGTTTTTCTAAGATGCTCCGGTCCACTGGAAGACGAAAGCAAATAAGGGAGAGATTGATCTCAGGGCGCTTTTATGGCCGGTGCTCCACACATCATAAAGTTTAGGCTCGTTAAAAGGAAATTCCATAAACAAAGTTGGTTAATAATGCTCCAAGTAGTCATGAGCTTTTCCTGGAGCTTCTGATGAACTCCCTTTCCGCTTGCCATTATAAGAGCATGATTAAGAAAATACCAACAGGATGTGCAAAAGGGAGGAACAGATTTCAACTGGGAGCCATACGGACGTTTGATGGATGAGTAACAGCAGAAGGGCCGATTCCCCCAGAAGATCAAACATTTTTATGGAGATTTCCATATCACCCCTTTGGTGTAGTATCTGCTGGATTGCTGGCCTGGTCAGTCTCTGTGATCAGGCTACTGGGAAATATTTTAATGGGTCCTGTTCCACCTGCCATTTTTGATTACTGGACATAATAAATGGGGAGAATTGAGAATAAATCAGACTCATATTTCTTGTTTTTACATAGATTTTACCAAGTAACCATTTTTATAAATAATTTTTATTGCCAACTATGTGAATCACAAATTTTTCACAATAATATTTGCGTTACATAGTAGCATTAAATCAGGGGTATCCCACCACCAGTGTTGTCCTCCCTTCACTCCAGTTCCCAGCATTCCTCTGCTTTGCTCCCCAGACTGCAAGAGTAACTGGTCTCCTCTGTGTATAGCTTGTTGAAGATTGGCTATTGATTCTGTTGTCGTTGACTTTGGGTTTGGTGTTTAAGTCTGATCCTTTTTTATTTCTACTCATTGTTCTTATGACTATTTGGTTCTGGTACCATCCAGTTTTCTTTTCCCTCAATTTATGAGGCAGAACAAAATGATTCAATTTTGTTACTGTTATTTTGGGCCACACCAAGCACCTAGTGGTTCTTAGAGCTGACATCGATGCTATGCTTAGTGAACACTCATGGCAGGTTTTGGGAGTCATGACAATGAACCTGGAAGAGCCACATGCAAGAAAATCACCCTAACCACTAGAATTACACTTTGGCCCCTGAAATAACCAATTTTAATAACCTTGTCTCTCTGGACTTATGAAGGGCAAAGGGGCATATGAAGGGGAGAGCAAGCTCTATTAATTATTTTTTAATGTGAGGTTTCACAGCATTATTGACTTTTTCCACATGAGTCAAAGCAGTCCTGGGTGACAGTGTGATGTTTGCAAAGATGAGTTCATGGAAAGCTCACAAAGTCAGGTGCATGAAGAACTATATGGCCCATGTGCTCTGCACCAGTGCTAGGAGTGTGTGTACAGAATGACACCAAGGGTGTTGGAAAAATCAAGGGAAGAAAATAGGAGAGTCTGTTTGATTCATTTAAAGATAAGCATACAACATGTACTGGTCTTAAAGAGTAACTTGAACAAATGCTATTCTAGAATCTATGTTTGGTAGTTTCTCTAATTTCCCCTGAAATTGTGACCCATGTTTTTTTAACAATTTGCCTTCATGCTTGGTTGCTTTTGCTGCTCATTCACTCTGGTTCTTTCTGTAGCTTTAATTAGAAATAATCACCCACAAATTTTTGTTGTTGTTAGCACTTTGACACACTTCCAACGGGTTGGTTCAAGACCACATTCTCACATTCCAGACTCCATAACCGAGGAGAGGCTTAGGGGACTGACTTTAACTTGGGGTCCAAACTGGCCTCTGACATTTTCCAGGTGCATGATTTGGTATTAGCAATTTATGACGCTAAACTGGCATCTAGAGGAAAGCTGGTAATGATGCCCAAAGAAAGGGCTGTTGCAAGTATTAACCAACAACATGCATGAAAGTAGGCTGAATGGCAGAGGCTCCAGAGCACAGAGTATACTGGAGTAGTGAGTTTCTTTGATACCACTGGTTTTAAGACTCCTCTCACCCCATTGGGCTTTTTGTCTAAGCCAAGAATGTTGAAGACCTTTTAAGAGTGACTAAAATCCTGAATGTTGTGAGTTGCTTAGCCCTTCTCTCAAGCCAGATGGTCCCTAGTGACTAGCAAAATGTCTTTCTTGGTCTGTATAGAAAAGCTTTGTGATTGGTGGTGCTTTACATGGCTTTGCCTTTTCTTCTTTCCCTTTAGCCTGCAAAATTGGATATTACAAGGCCCTCTCCACGGATGCCACTTGTGCCAAGTGCCCACCCCACAGCTACTCAGTCTGGGAAGGAGCCACCTCATGCACCTGTGATCGAGGCTTTTTCAGAGCCGACAATGATGCTGCCTCCATGCCCTGTACCCGTAAGTGATCTGCAATGCCAGCAGCTTTCATTACCACCTGGCAGGGCACTGCCAGTCCTTCTCCCAGGAGGACCAGGCAGGGGACAAAGGTGATCAAACATGCGTCTTGCTCTATCCCAGTAGAGAAACTGCAGCTGAAAAGAGAGACCCTTTCTCTCTGTTCTGGTGGCCTTTAAAATCCACAGCTGCCAACGGGCCACTTTGTCGGGCAGAGGTCGAGTATTCTGGGCTTGTCTGACTGCATAATTTGAGCTGAGAAAGAATTTACAAGTGGCTTTACTGTTTTATCCGGGACTTTTGGGGGAGGCTTGACAGCTGTGGGGGAAACTGGTAGCAGGCAGGGTGCTGAGGAGGAGAATCAGTGTGGACAAGTGGTTCAGTTCAGGGTTCTGATGTTAGAATATCACACTTTCTTCCTTCTTCCTAGTTTTGTATTCATAGCACTTAGGACTGGATCCTAATAAATGCTTTTTTAATGATAGGCATTTAAAAGCTCAGTTACTGAATGGATGGGCTTGTCACCTTGATATGCAGAAGAGTAAGGAAAGATTTTCTTTTCTTTTTATTTTTAATTACTTATTTTTCCCTAATAATATCTTTATTTAAGCACCATGCTTACAAACATGTTTGTACTTTGACTTATTTCACTCTGTTGTTCGGCATCTGGGTTGGGAAACTTTTCCTTTCTATTTGTTTTTCTCTTTTTAGCCTACATTGGAAGTGCTCAGGATCACACACACACACACACACACACACACACACACACACACACATATATATATATATATATATATATATATATATATATATATATATATATATATATAACCTAGGGTTTAAACCCAGGTTAACCACTTGCCATTGTACTATTATACCAGCCCCAAGAAAACATTTTCTCACCCAGAACTTCACATAGCCTGCCATGGCGCTCCTCAGATTTTATCCAGAACAGGGCATGCTGGGCTTCAGTGCTGGACCTGAAGTTTTCAGAGGGACAAAGCATAGCAATGAGATACATAGACATTACAGAACCCTGGGGAATGTCACACAGCTCCCCATTTATTTCTTTTGTTTTGGGTCTACCCCTGTCAGTTATCAGAGTTTTCTATTGGTTTTGATCTGAGGGGATCACTCCTGTTAGGTTCCAGGTATCATGTGGAATGCCAGAGATTGAACCCAGATCAACCATATGCAAGACAAATGTAGGAATATGCTGTACTATTACTAGGCAGCAGTAATATCCGGTAGGCAAAGCACAAGAAAGAAGGAATTATTACTCTCCATTTCTTTCTTTTATTTATTTAATTATATTTATTTGGGGTCACATTTGCTGTGCTGTGTGCTAGGATTACTTGTGGCTCTGAACTCAGAAGCTTTGAATACCTGGTAGGTTCTAGAAACCAGAGGGGATTCTGGAAATCAAACTCAGGTCAGCTGCCTGCAAAGTAAAGATTTTTCCTTGAGTCTGGAGCAGTGGCACAAGGAATAAGGTGTCTGCCTTGCCTGCACTAGCTTAGGAGGGACTGTGGTTACATTCCCCAGTGTCCCATATGGTAGCCCAAGTCAGAAACGATTTCTGAGCACATATCCAGGAATAACCCCTTAGTGTCACAAGGTGTGGCCCAAAAACTGAAAAAAAAAAAAAGATTCTCCCTGATGTCCTGATGTCCAGTCCCCCATTCATTAAGTTCTTTAGTCTCTATTTGACCTTTAAGTCATGGTCTCCACCTCTGTCAGCATAAGCACCTTCCTCATCAGAGTTCTTCTGGGTAGTCAGAAACTTCTTGCCATTGACATGCTATGAGAAATGCATGAAGCATCACTACTTAATACATTTTAGAATTAGAGAATTATATTTTAGGAACTATTATTATTTGGCTTTCCATCTTATCTCACCTCCTTTTGACTACATATATTGCTCCAGATTGAAGTTTTCTCAGGCTTGGGTGTTGTTGGGGTGGTAGTAGCTATAAGCCCACCTATCAAGTACCTTCTTTCAAAGGAGCAGAGGGGACTGGAAAGACACATGCCTTGTATGCGGTCAACCTAGATTCAGCATCCAGCATTGATCACCGGAGCCTCAACAAGAGTGGCCACTGAGTATAAAGCCAGGCATCAGACTGGAGCACAAGTGACTCTTAAACAAAAACCAAAATAATAACAAGAACAAAAACAACAACAATAATAATAATGTAAAGTGACAGGAGAGGGTTGCTAATTTGAGTGGTGAGCTTTGAATCTGCTCTGAGTTCAGTCCCCTGCATTTCATGACTCTTCAAGAAAGGCCCCTCACACCTCCCACAGATGTGGCCCTGGACTCCTCAAATGCCTGAGCACTGAACCATGAGGCCCTGCAGCATCAGATCAAGCACCATCAGGATTAGCACCAGGCCCAAGAACATGGTGTGCTCCCTATTAGAAAATAAAAAAGGAATGTTGAAATTGTTCTGTTCTCCAAAATTCCTTTCACAACCACCACAATAATAATCCTGACAGCAGGGGTAGCCATTATATAACTATACTCAGACAGAAAAAGAAGAGAGAAAAGAAGGAAAAAAAACCCACAAAAACACAGAATCAAGGACTGGAGTGATATATAGCAGGTAGGGTGCATGCTTTGCAGTGAACCAATTCTTGTTTTCTAGCAACCCCTTAAGCCCTCCAAGCACTGTCAAGAGTGAATCATGCTTAACTCCACTCTTTTTTATTTACCCAGGCTACACATGCTTAAAAACTGGTTTCAATTTTTTATTTTTTGGATTTTGGGTCACACCTGGCTTTGTGCTCAGAAAATGTTCCTGGCAGGCACTGGGGACCATATGGGATGCTGGGATTCAAACCACTGTCCATCCTGGATCAGCTCTGTGCAAGGCAAATGCCTTACCGCTGTGCTATCTCTTCAGCCCCAAAACTGGTTTCTTTTTGTGAGTGATGCATAATAAACTTTTTCCTTACCCAAATCCACTACCAAAATTTTCCAGTTAGGAGAATGCAAGGAGCAATGCTGAGGTCTGACTTTGACCATTGTCTTACATTGACATCCTATATATATATATATGTTCCAGGTTGTGTTGTGTCAAAAACCAGGGGTAGCATGACCCCACTTATCCCCTCAGAAAATTTTGCCTCCATAATATATAAATCTTTTTTATTTTGGGGTCATTCTTCATAGTGCTCAGGTATTCCTGGCTCTGTGCTCAGAGATCATATCTGATGGTGAGGAGACCATATGGGGTGTCTGGGGTTAAACTTGTCTCAGCAGTGAGCAAAGCATGCATATCTCTCCAACCCTTTCCCCATAATTCTAATTGGTGCTCAAGCATCCAAAGAGGTCATGGGTCAGTCACTTAATTACTTTAACTTCCTTCATGGTAGTTTAGGGAGCCACCAAAAGTTGCCATACACACATTATTGGTTATTTACTATGTGCCCGTGTGCACATGCAATGTCTTGAGAAGTAAATATATGTTGAAGTTGCCAATGAGAAAAAAAAAAAGGTACTAGACAGCCTCTGGGTGCGACAAAAAAAATGTTAAAAATCAAATGCAATTTTTCACACATTATTTCTTACAATGATGTTGAGAGCTCACGACTCTCTGTGTTGTTGGCCAAAGCTTTATGACAATACCAAAGGTCCAGTTATGCCTTAAATCCTGACCCATTCTCTTGAAACTCCTTCTCCTACAGCTCCCTAACTCAAGATCTTGCGCCATCCGCTCTCTAATCTTTATTGCGTTCCCCTGACATGAGTTAGGAGGAAAGGCAAGGCTGATGACAACACCATAAACTTTTGAGATGGTTTTACCACTCCCGGATTCAGTTCCTTTATCTGTAAAATATGATTCTTAAGATCTGTACTATGTTTTAAGAAATAAAAAAGAAAATATTAGTTAAGGCCTATGGTTGGCATCGCAGATGTATTTTTCTCTGCTTTGATCCCCAGCTGATAACTTCCTTCCCCCACTCCCTGCACGCCAGATTTGCCAGTAGAGCTCAGAGCCTCTCTGTGGTGCTAATTCTTCCTTGCCTGAACAAGTAAATCACCCAATGGCTGTGCTGCATGCATCTCTGGGGGCAAGGCTCAGGCATCGGCATTTTCAAAATACTGAGAGATTTCAAAACATTCTCCCCATTCTCCTCTAAATCAAGGTTGAATCCACTTCCCTACTGAGTTGACTTTTTTCTTTTCTCTTTTTTTTTTTTTTTTTTGTATAAGTTAATATTATATACAGAAGACCTTTAAGATCTTCTTTGAGTTGTAATGCTTTGGGAGCTAACCAGACTTGGTAGTAGGTAGGCGCTTACATTCTGGAGCAGCATAATTGGAATCTGTTTTCGCCCACAACTTTCCCTTTCAAGTGTTTTCCATTTAGGTAGAATAGAGTGGTCCTGCATTCTCTATAGTAGTCACTAGGCTCTTGGGCCTATTTAAATCTGGAGTCCTTAGTTTTTAATTTAAAATTCAAATTCTTATGAACCCTTAAAACATACCAGAGCTCACAAGGGACAAAGCTGGGGCCATGCTGCAAAACACAGCTGTACAAGTTTCCCATCCTGGCAAGAAAGTTCTCTTGGGCTGCCCTGTAGCAGACATTTCAATAAAGAGGTGACAGTGGGTGTTTCCTAATGAACCTCTCATTCAGATAACCCAAAGAATGGGACCCTCCCCACTCGCTCCACCCCCAGTATTATGGGATTCTCTTGACAAGATGTGGGGATGGACAGGAACAGAAACATCAGGGGGCCTTTCAGACTGATCCCAACCTCTAATCAGTTCTTACCAGTTGGTTAAGCCAGGTGACAAACCCAATTCCCTTGTGCTGACAGCCATGATAATCAGGCACCTTCTTTGTTCATTATGCTGTCTTCAACCCCAGCATTCTTATGCAGCCCTGCATTTAGTGATCACTCACTGTGACGGCACACTAATGAAGAAATAAAACACACTCTCCCAGACTCATTCTTCTAGCCAAAGAGAGACTCTGCTCCACTGGCTTGTAAAATCAAGTTTTTGTTCACTTGGAGAACAATTAGACCAGGTGAATACGAGTAGCATTGGCTAATTTAGAAGGAAACACCTACAAAGTTCTTCACACCCTCTACATGCCTCGAGAACTTCAAAGAATTTAATGGGAGATAAACTTTTCTTGTTTAGGGTAAGCCTCAGGGAAGCCAGTCATCTTTCAGCGGAAGCAACATCTCAATGTTTTCAAAGACATACTCCAGGCCTGGTTGAATAGTCTTAAAAGTGTTTCCAAAACTTTAAAAATATGCCTTGAAATTGTAAAGAAATTGCCCAGAAGTGAGTAAAAAAGGACAAGTCTGAAAATCTGCATTTTTGTTTTGTTGTAGGGTTATACCCAGTGATGCCCAAGGGATACTCCTGGCTCCAAACTCATAATAAATGAGGGGGCAGGATTGAACCCAGACCTTCTGCAGACTAATCGAACTCTTGCCCTTTGAGTTCTCTTCCAGACCTAAGAACTTGCATCTTGGAAAGCTCCAGATGCTCTGTAGAGCAGTTTCATTATCTTGGTTGGCCACTCTGACATAGGAGACTAACACTTTTGCACTCCTTTCTCTTTAGGGTTGTTCTTCTACTTGATGGCAACTCTAGGAACTCTATGGCACATAGTCTTCTGCCCTAAATAGAAATCAGTTTCTTTTTTTGCTGGGTGGTGGTGGTTGTGGGAGATTGGGTCATACTCTATAGTTTCCAGACCTTACTCCTCTTGTATCTGTGTTCAGGGCTCACTACTTAAGGACTCGGAGAACCATATGAGGTTCCTATGATTGAACCTAGGTTGGCCATGTTCAAGGCAAGTGTCCACTGCTGTACTATCACTCTGGAAATCAAGTTCTCCTTTTTATTTCCATGAAAAAAAAATCTAACCTCATGTGGAGCTGCATGATCCCAAGCACTGTTTGTGAGCACCCACTGCATGCCTGCCAGTGAGGTGTAAACATTGACTATCCACTTGCATTTATCAAAAAAGGCAGCAATATATGGGGGTGACCTGGCCATCAAGACACCAACATCATGACATCTATACATACAAAGGCAGCATTTAAGTTGATGAAAGAATTTGGATTTCATGAGTCAGTTCTTAGCAGGAATTTTGATATAAGTGATGAAATGATGGGCGACCTTGAACTATGCAGATTCCTAGGTCTCTCTTTTTCTCTTTCTGTTACACACACACACACATACACACACACACACACACACACACACACGCATGCACACGCACACACAGCTCTAATCCCCTCCTGGACTTTCATTTGGGCTTTGTTTGTGATTTTGTGGGCTTTTGTAGCTGACTTTTCTTCTTTCACATAGTTGCAGTGAGTCAAAAGTAAAAGGTCTTCTTTCCCCCCTACTGGGAAAAGAACAAATATAGTTCTTTTCCCAACCCCTTATTGGATTTCAAATTGGGTCAGGAAAATAAATAATCTAATAATATAAATTGATTTGGGTTATCTAGAAGATAACTAATAACTAATTAATTAAGATAACAAAAGGATAACTAATTTGATTTTTTTTTTGGTTTTTGGGCCACACCCGGCGTTGCTCAGGGGTTACTCCTGGCTGTCTGCTCAGAAATAGCTCCTGGCAGGCACGGGGGACCATATGGGACACTGGGATTCGAACCAACCACCTTTGGTCCTGGATCGGCTGCTTGCAAGGCAAACACCGCTGTGCTATCTCTCCGGGCCCCTAATTTGATTTTTTTCTTGCCACCTTTAACATTTGAGTCCTATTACCTGTGCAGTTGGCTCTATTTCTAGTTAGAAATCTGTCCTTGCACTCTCAGGTAATCTTTATTAAACTTGTTTGGTGAAACTTATTAATGCCTCATGATGGGAAGCTCTTTGTAAATAAAAGATTATTATTTTAAATTGCTAACTTGAAGGGCCTTCACAAATCTGTCTCCAAGTAAACGGCCTTGAATAATTCAGTCAGCTATGCCAAACAAACAAAGAGTGATTGATTGATACTTAAGACATGGCCTAAAATATTCCAAAATTGCAGCTTTTAAGACAATTTCTACTAGAGAAGCTTAGACCTAATGAGGGCAAATTTACCAAGATCTGTAACGAAAAAAGTTCTGGTTTATAAAGGGCTCAAAAAGCCCAGCTCCAAAAATGGCGAGCATTACTTATTTTGTCTTTACATTTGCCTTTTCTAATTGAATTTAGGATAGCACTGTACTTCCTGCAGAAAGTGTATTGTTTTAAAATTACCATTTCAGTTCTATTACTCAAAGCTCTTGCTTCTAATGCTTTCTGACAGTTATCAACATAATGAACCATAATGAAATGATGAGCAATCTTCAGTGGGAACCCAGTCAGAATCCCAGTGGTACTGTGTGACTGCTGTTAAAATCTGAATGCAAATTAAACTAACGTCGTCCTTACTTGGTTTCCAAGGTCATAGAGATATTTCTTTTTCCTAAAGAGCTTTAATTTTGGAAAACTCATCTCTATTTCTAAACAAGTCCTTGAAGGTGCCACTGATGATTCTGTTCAATTCTCTATCCCCAAAGAATTACATGCTTCATAGTTTGGCTACAGGAGTTGGGAAGGGATTTCTAGGATAGGGCTTTGGTGTGTAAACCATAGCATAAAAAGCAGCCATTGATTTCAAGTCAATGGCATTTGTTTTTTACCTGAAAGACTATTTCTTTAGCTTTAAAGTTAGTTACAAGTCACAAACAATAATAAGGGAGGGCACGGACATTTTGTGAAGTTGGATCGATGATCAGAGCAGTTAGTGCTAAAGAAGAACTAGTTAGGAGGAAAGGAAGAAAAAAGAACCCAAGTTTTGTTCAGAAAAGTGTTTTGGGAAACCCAATGACTGATCTCTGATCATTTCATATTTTATCATCTCTCTTGTCCTTGAGTTTTTGTGAGCATGCTTGAATGAAAGTTCTTTATTCTTAGATTTTCAGGGGGACTTGATATTTCATGTCAGTTTCCAGATTTGAGACATCAGAGCAGAGTACAGTCTGCATTCCATTTGTCAGAGGAAGAAAACTCAAATTGAAACACCACCTTTCCCATTGCCAGATTTCCGGTTATGGTTTTTAGTTCAGAACACGAGGTTTGCTGCTTGTTAGCCAGTTGATAAGCTCATTCTTGAGCTTCTCCCTTGGGATACAATTGCTAGTGGTAACTAAAAACAATGGATAATACAAAGTCAAGCCTTTCACCCAATACTTCTTCAGTTAGATGTCAATAATTTAATATTTGACTTTAGTGAATAAACCTCATCCTTGTTTTTTCTTTTGGATTATCTGTCAGCATTTTGACTATAAAGAAGAAAAAAAAAATACCAGTTATGCTTAACAAGAAAGAGTAGAAGGACCTCCATTGAATCACTTACTATTTGGTTGTAAAGAAAATGCACAAAGCTTCAGGAAATTTTATTAATATCACAGATCACCTCATGCTATTTTAGGCTCTTCACCTTTCTACTCACTTCTCATTTCATGTGGAGAAACAGTGCAACACCAAGGATTTTCATGAGAGTTAATAGTACATGTGGATTGAACTGGAAAATATAGAAGTTTGAGTAAGACTGATGTATGCCAACATGAAAGGCTTGAATGACCTGCCGATGCCATTTAGTCAGTTTATTACCATGTCCTCACCACCATGAATAATTAAGAGTGGCTTGTTATCAACAGAGCCCTGTCATTTCTGGATAGTGTTTTTGACACTCTTCATGGGACCTTTATAGTGGTTTGTGCACAGCATGCTTCTCAGAAACAGGCTCAATTATACATTTTCCCGAGATTCCCCTGGGGCGAGAACTGTATACCTACTTTACTATCAGCCCTCTCATTTCCCTCTCAGAGTAGATTCTGGTTCGACATACTCTGTGCAGCTCAGCTGATGAACTGTTGAAAGAGTTCTATTGCATAGAAATGCCCGCTCCCTTCCTGTGCCTTTCCTTCCAGGAAGAGAAAGTTTAACAGAATGACCTTAGAAAGTAGGGATCAGAGTAAAGAGAGATTTACTTTGTTAGGAACTAGACTAGCATCTATGTACTGAGTTCTGGCACTCTTCAGCAAGAGGGATAGAGACACTAGGACAAATATAACTGTGGGTAAATTGAGAAACTGGAGGAACTTTCTAGTTCCACAAGCAGTTCAAAGTTATGCTTTATTTTTTTGCTGCTCTTTGTTTCTCTATCCTTGGATAGGAGTGATTTTGGGATCAGTTTTTAATCACAGCATGGATTGGCTGTGCTAATTTGGGTGGGTTGCTTAGGTCATCAGATTGCTATGGAAAATAAACACTTTTCTGCCAGATTTTACAAAGGGGATTAACTTAACTAAGATAAAGAATGAAATTGGGCTTTTTGAGAAATGTAAATGAATTCACTGGCAGTTAATCCTAAAGCAATGAGTTTTCTTTTCTGCTCCATGACTTAAAAAAGTGATTCTTTTGGGGACAAATTTATAACACAGTGGGTAGAACCCAGGTTTGCCCCTGACCTAGGTTCGATTCCCATTTCCATTTCCATATGGTCCTAAAAGCCTGCCAAAGAACTTTCTTAGTGCTGAGCCAAGAGTAACCCCTGATGGCATTCCTGTGGGGACCCCCCCCAAAACAAAAACAAAAACAAAAACTGTTTCTTTCCATTTTGTTTGCTTCCTTCTTTCTTTGTTCCTTTGTCTCTTTCTTCATTCATTTCTACCTTAACTCCTTCCATTCCTCCATTGTTCCCTCCTTCCATTTTTCCTTACTTCTCACCCTTCGATTTTTACCTCCTTTTGTCCTTCAGTCATTTCTTACCTCCGTCTTTCCCTCCCTCCCTCTTTCCTATACCCTCCCTCCCTTCCTCCCTTCCTTCCTTCCTTCCTTCCTTCCTTCCTTCCTTCCTTCCTTCCTTCCTTCCTTCCTTCCTTCCTTCCTTCCTTCCTTCCTTCCTTCCTTCCCTCCCTCCCTCTTTCTTTTTTTTTTTTTTTGGTTTTTGGGCCACACCCGGCAGTGCTCAGGGGTTACTCCTGGCTGTCTGCTCAGAAATAGCTCCTGGCAGGCATGGGGGACCATATGGGACACAGGGATTCAAACTAACCACCTTTGGTCCTGGATCAGCTGCTTGCAAGGCAAACACTGATGTGCTATCTTTCCGGGCCCCCCTCCCTCTTTCTTTACCCTTTTCTTTACTATTTGTGTTTTTGATGACCAGAGGTTACACGCATCCCAGTCTGTGATGCTGGTTGGTACCTTTTCTGCTATAATGATTATAGGGGACCATCCACCATATTTAGTGCTCAGACATATAGTCTACTGTATGCTCACCAAGGCGCTCACACATGTGCTCAAGCTGTCACTCTAATTTGAGGGTTGAACTAGTTGCTGGAAATTACTTCTCTTTACAAAGATAACAGATTCAGGCAGCTCTGCATATGTCTGCATATGTAGGACACCAGGGATTTAAACTCTGAACCATATAACTTTGCAAGGCAGACGCTATAAATTTCTATACTATTTCTCTAACCCTGAATAAATATAACAGCTAAGCATTCACTGCTGTAACTTTCTTGTAGATAACTGAGTTTGTTTTATTAGGCACGTCAGCCAAAAATTAGTCATCTGGACTAAGGAAAAGAAAGTCCAATTAATTCAGTAAAGAATAAAGTAAAACAGGACAAAGGGTTTCTGGAGAAGAGATTGTGGGAACATAAGCCAGAAACATAGGCAGTGATGAAATTTCTGCAGAGAGTTAGGAATTTTTCATGACAGAGGCAAGTGATTGATGCACCCAATTGGGTCTGTGTGTGTGTTACATTTTTGTTTTTAATAATGGGCAGCTCTACTTTAGCTCTATTCATTGTTAAAACTTACCATAAACTGCTATGATAAAAGGTTCAGCGCTGTTCATCTATCTTGGGAAGAGGTGTCCCTGAACAGCAGTCTTTATGTAAACTAATCCACAGCAGCCAGGGTTGAGAAAAAGCAATTAGTGGGGGCAACATATACAACTGTCACGGGGGATACATGGGTTTTATTTCAGTGAAAACTTACTTACCCCAACTGTTTATTCTGCCATATAACCTGTCGTTCATCTGGAGAGGGATTAACAAAAGCTTATCTGAAGGGTTGGAAGGGTTTTACAGCGAAGGCACTGGAGTCTTATTGACAGTCCAAAAGTTGTACATGATTAATGAAGCCTTATATGAACTGGAACTCGAGACCCAAGCTATCTTGTGCTGGGTTGCCTGGGTCTTTTTGCACGTGACAGTTGTGCTTTAAGAAATTCCATGTAAGAGTTACGTTTCTGCCTATGTGGCTTGACGAATGTTTCTTTCTGCATTCAGAATTAATTGCATGGCTTAGATGTGGAATTTTTAAAAGGTGATTAAAAATCAGTTAAGTATTAAAAGTCTGTGATCGCTCCAGAGCCTCTCTATGTGTGAACCCAGACGATTTGTTTCCCATTCATTCTCTCCTGCCTTTTTTTTTTTTTTGGCAGATCTTAACTTTTTTGTTTCAACCTTGTGTATGTAGCCTGTTTTGTGTGTGTGTGTGTGTTTTGGGTCACACCCGGCAGTGCTCAGGGGTTATTCCTGGCTGCAGGCTCAGAAATTGCTCCTGGCAGGCACGGGGGAACCATATGGGACGCCGGGATTCGAACTGATGACCTCCTGCATGAAAGGCAAACGCCTTACCTCCATGCTATCTCTCTGGCCCCAGCCTGTTTTGTTTTAACTAGGCTTTGTGATATGTACAACTGCTGTGACTGTTATTCTGACCACAAACTGGAGGGGACTAATGAAGTCTCTTTTATCCCCTTTTTAATCTGTAGAATGGACAAACCTCTATTAGATGTGGGACATTTTTTTTTGAAGGGCTGGTGTAGTGTAATAATCTGAAGGAGAGAAAAAAACAAATGTTTGTTTTTCTGTTCTGATGAAAACACAGACAACAAAGAATTAAAAATTCTCTCAAAAAAAAAAAAAAGCTATGTTAAAATAGAATGGATTGAAGAGAAGAGATGTAGTATGAAGTCCCCAGGAAGATAGAGTTGAGATTCCAAGGACAGAAAGTCACCATGAGAACAACCAGGAAGGAGAAATTTCCAGAGAGAGAGCTAACTAAAAGGCATTGAGTTGAATGATCTATTTTCTTCACATTGTGAGTTTTAAATTTGATAACTTGATTTTCTTCCTCCTTTCCTGCACCCCACTATTCCTGCACACCCAATATTCCATTGGTTCTGGAATCTTAAGTTAGTACTGTAATTCTATAAAGGAAAAATATTTCTGGTTTGTTTGGCAGATGATACTTTCTATCCATATAGTTTTAGAATCCTATGACATAAAGCATTTCTGTGTGCAATTCATAACAGATATTGGTCATTTGCTAAAGCTCCATGATATCCTGAAAACCATGAAGAGATGCAATTTGCCTATCTTGAGGGTGGGATATTGGTGAATTATACAGAAGCAGGTATTCAGACCTCCACTTCTATAATTTCCATGCAAAAAAAACCCTCCCAAATCTCCATTTATTTATCACTGAAGCTATTTATAATATTAGGTTCCATGTTGGCAAATGTTTTTTGAATGAACTTATTTATATTTATTGAGGCTCATCCAGAAACTTAGGTTAACCCCCAAATGTTGCTACTTTTAAATCCAATTGTAAATCAAGCAAGCATGCTCTCTAAACAGCCCAGGAATTATGTTGACTTCTCATGTGTGAGAGGGAAGAAGAAAGAATTTAGAAATGACTGAAAATGTCTTTGCTGCTTCCCACTCACTAAATTTCTCCAACATAGTTTGCAGTTCATTTCTAGAAGTTTGTCTTTTCTCAAAGGAGAGCACTAGATGGGTTAAGAAAGGTCAAGCTTCCTTTTACGATTTTTCAAGATATATTCTCTTTCCGAAGATATGATATGATAGCCCTTTGTTTCTGTGGTAATTTGGCTATAGTTTCTTTGGGACTTCATCTTGTCAAGTTCCTGTAAATGAAATGCAAGTTGACATCCCACTCGAAAATAATAATTACTCTCTGTAGCACCTTTCACCAGTACCTGCTGTGCGATACAGAAAGTATTTCACACCAGTGAAGCGAATGGATGTTCATTAAATTGATCTGCAATGGCAAAAAAAAAAAAAAAAGAGCAAGCCCATTTTTATTTATTTATTTTTTTTGAGCAATGAAAAGCTCAAGAAAGAGGCCAGGGGGCCCGGAGAGATAGCACAGCGGCATTTGCCTTGCAAGCAGTCGATCCAGGACCAAAGGTGGTTGGTTCGAATCCCAGTGTCCCATATGGTCCCCCGTGCCTGCCAGGAGCTATTTCTGAGCAGACAGCCTGGAGTAACCCCTGAGCACCACCGGGTGTGGCCCAAAAACCAAAAAAAAAAAAAAAAAAAAGAAAAAAAAGAAAAAAGAAAAAGAAAGAGGCCAGAAGGTTTTGTATATTTTATGCCCTTTCTGTCAATGAAGGTCATTTGAGCTTTTAAATTCAGACCTGTGCCCTGGGCTGTTTATATGTATAAGTCATACTGAACTGAACTCCTTACAAATGACTGGACTAGACTGGAAGTTGCTAACATTAGGGAATTTTTCTGATTCTTTCTGTGAGATCTTTCATCGGTTCCCAATGAAATCCTTATAGACGTTATTGGTACACTATGGCCTGGAGGCCAAATTCACTGCCACCTCTTTCTGCAAATAAACTTTTTTGAAACTCACCCACATATATATGTTTATGGTCATGGGGTGTGGAGGCTGAGGGCCTAAACTATTGACTATTATTTTCATTAAATGCTGCTCTGAAAATTTATAACGCATATATTCTATGGAATTTTATTTTTCATGTTTGTAATATGGCTGTTTTTCATGCCACTAAATTATATTCAAAATGTGAAGGGCATTCTGAACAAGAGAACTTTAAAAATAGCTGAACACACTAACCTGTTCTTACATGCAGGGAATCTTCTGCTTACATGTGAATTTGAAGGAGGTTTTACAAATAAAACCAAAAATGTCAAGGAAGGACATTTTATTTTTCCTTACATGCACTTTGGTATTTGATTTTTATTTAAAAGTATCTTAATTTTGATGAGAAAACTCTAATTAAAAGAAAAATTGGCATTCTGTAAAGGTTAGTAGTAGAATGCCAGCCTGTCTTTGAAAAATGTGAAAATCCGTTTTCTACAGAAAGTTTTCCATAGTTTTTTGGATAAATCAAAATGAAGAAAGAAAAGGCATCATAATCAACTCCAAATGAACAAAATGCCATCTGATAGAGCCCATAACAGAAACTCCCACTATAATGATGAGCTCAGAGCTATTAAAAAAAAAAAGTGGAGTTTTTGTATTTCTCTTCTTCCAACACTCACACCAGCCCTATTTAGCTTCTTTCTATTTCTATATTCTATATTCCTTCCCCTTTGAGTCCCTTCCTTTTAAGTATTCGGAAAAATGTCAAATAAATTAGGGCATTGCTTTTGTCCTCTACTCTTGCCATCATCTAGAATACACCGCAGAACTTAGACACTCAACTATTTCTTATTGACTAAAGAAATGACCCTAACATTTCTCCTGACTGAAACATCCCCTAAGATATGACAATTAGTCATATCCTAGTGTTTTTGCATAACTGATAAATTTGACTTATATTATTCGCATTGATATACACCTTTACAGGACTTCATGCGAACGAGCTTGCATAGAAACTCCTACCCAGCACTCTTAAAGGAAGACTGTGGTCTGTGTGAGCATTTGAGGCATTAGAGGACTTTAGTAGTTCTCCAATCTGTCCTTCACTCATTCACTGATTCATTAAATGTTTATTAAATATGCTCTGCACTTGGACTCTCTGTAGAAATGGGAAAATGAAGAGGTCAGTTCTTCTCTCTCTCTCTCTCTCTCTCTCTCTCTCTCTCTCTCTCTCTCTCTCTCTCTCTCTCTCTGTAATTTTGGGTCATGCCCAGCTTGTGCTCACTCCTGACTTACTCCTGACTCCTTGCTCAGATATTAATCCCGACTGACTCAGAAAATCAGATTTGGGTGTGAGGAATTGAATATGGAATGGCCAAGTGCAAGGCAAATACCTTACTACTGTAATATGACTCTAGCTCCACCAATTCTCCTTTTCAGGACCATGTAGACTTAGTTTAGAAAAAGTCATGTGGTGGTGGTAGTGGTAGTGATGTTGGTGGTGGTAATGGTGTGTGTGTGTGTGGGGGTTATTAGCAATTCTCCCTTACTTGTTTTAATGCAAGAAGAGATTAGAAATGAAGATCCTGGGAAAGCATGGCAGCTTGCGTTTCACCATGACCCCAAGTGACTGAATATTAGTGTGTGTTGCTTCATTGATTGGTCAGTGGATATGATGTCAATTCTGAAACTAGAAAATAGGCAATTTTACAAATGGTAAAGTTGGTCTTTATCATTATATTTCTCCTAATATAATTGGAGATTTAAATGCAGGTAGACAGTCTGAGGAGAAAGCCAATTGCGTAGCAGAAAGTTGGTTATTCCTAAATATCTAGAGAGAATACTTATATATTAAGTTTATATAAACCTTAAATTTATATAAAAAGAATGCTTATATAAGCACAGAAATAAAATTTTAATAAAATCTCATCCTATCCTGGATGCTTTGTATTTATTGAAATTTTCCATTATACTCAGAATGCTGCATTCTCTTCAGTTTTCAGGTTTTATTTTTAAGTGCTATTGTTACATATATAAATAACTAACCCAAATGGAGTCTTGGATTAATTCATTCCTTCACTAGAGCAAAAAATACATTCTTTTCAGGAAGTGTATCACTATTAGGGCAATCATGTGATAATGATATTGAATATCATCATCTTTTAATAAACAATTCTTTAGAAATAATCACCATCATGGTACTACCACCATCAGAATTTTAAGTTAGAAAACTTTTCTGGTCCTGAAGAGATAGTATAGCGATTTTACTACTTGCCTTGCATATGACTGACCCCAGTTTGTATAGATCCAGGAGTAAGAGCTGAGTTCTTTCATAAATGCTACTAAAACTACAAGTCCTTTAACTGGTCTAGGCATACTAAGACTTACAAATGTTGTGTATGTTCCAATAAATCTGATGGAGGTAGCACTGAATTTGTAATTGCATGTCTGCTTTGAGTCTATTCCAGACTTTTATTAATACTCACTAGCCAAAGACAAAACTGCACTGTATTCCATTGGTTTTGTGTTTGTCCTCTGTTTTGAAATCCTGCAGCATCTTTTTTTTCCTTATGTGGAAGTATTGTATCTCTGAGTCCCACAACCATTTAGTTTTCTGCTCCATTTCTTCTCAATTTTGACACTACCATGCCCCTTCCTACATACTAATCACTGACTTTTTGCTTCTGCAGTCCTTGATTTGTTGTATCTCTTTTTCCCATGTGACAATGGACCAGGAACTTTGGCAAGGAGGTTAATGGATTTAAGAGTCAGTCTGATTTAACCCTGGAAGTTACAGAGCACCAAGGGCTGACCCATTTTTTTATGCCACGCTGTGGTGAGTTTTAGCTGCAGACCAGGGATGAGATTTCCACACCATGGCAAGTCTCTGCAGAACTGAAATAGAATTGAAGAAACATCATTCCTTTCCTCCCTTTCTTCTGAAACTATGGCTGGAACTGATTCATTGTTCTGATATTCTATTATCCTATTTGAAGTTGGGTGGGAAGTCCTTTAAAGTGCTTGGGGTGAGGTTTCGTTGTTCCAAGAGCAAGGCAAACAAATGCTCCTGAAGCCATCTTCCCGTCCTGATTTTATATATTTTAAAAGGAGTCATAGAGCAAACTGGAAAACATATCAAAATTGGGAGTGAGTGCTTTGGGACTTTCGTCAGACTGCCATTAATTGAATTATGTCAGTGCATAATCAGATGTACTTTCTAGATCTCAAGTTCTTTATCTTGAAGATGATGTTCTTTTTTGGTTTGTTTGTTTTAATTGGGGTCTTTTTGTTTGTTTGTTTGTTTGTTTTTTAGGTCACACCCTGCATCTCTCAGGGGTTATTCCTGGCTCTATGCTCATAAATCGCTCTTGGCAGGCTTGGGGGGGGGGGGACCATATGGGACCTGGGATTCGAACCACTGTCCTTCTGCATGCAAGGCAAACGTGCTACCTCCATGTTATCTCTCCAGCCCCCTATTGGGGGGGGGTTCCTTAACATCTTACCTGGGAAACAGAATTCTTAGATTTTTTTTTGTTTGTTTTTGGGCCACACCCATTGATGCTCAGGGGTTACTCCTGGCTAAGCACTCAGAAATTGCCCCTGGCTTGTGGGGACCATATGGGACGCCAGGGGAATGAACCACAGTCCTTCCTTGGCTAGAGCTTGCAAGACAGACACCTTACCTCTAGTGCCACCTCGCCGGCCCCGAATTCTTAGATTGTTTTAAGGAAGGATTCATTTATTCACTAAATTATTCATTTAACCCTATTATATTCCAGTCACTGTGCCAAGACACGGATTTAAAATCTAAACAAGAAAGAAATTTGTATTTTCTTTCTAAGACCTGCTGTGAAATAATCTTACCTTTCCTGTAAATTTTGCAGCTGTTTTTTTTTTTCTTTTTTTTTCTTTTATACATCACAGAATGAAGAACAGGATTTTTAAGGCTGAGAGGCTGTGGGTAATTAGTCTCAAGGGGAGATGGGGAAGACCTGCTTCTCTGTTAAAATAAAGTCTTCAATTAAGCTGTATAAAAAGAATAGGAGAGTGAAATACTCTTATTCAACATTCCCACCTAAATCCTTGCATTGCAGGAGTTACGTAATAATTTTGAATATGAGTCCCCATGTGCAGGCACTTCTCTAGTTCTCTCTCAAGAATGGCTCTGGTGAGGACATTTATTGGACAGGCTTGACACAACTTCTTGGGATTCAAACAGGCATCCAGTTACCATCAACGCATTTCCTTCAAAACCATTATTAAGGATGAATTAGAAGTAAGAATAGATACAGTTGGCAAGAAACCTCTGGTTTTCATTACAACTTCATTTATTTCTTTTCTTGGAAAACCAAATTGGGAGAAGAAAAAAAAAGGAAAAGAGGAAAAAAGGGGGCTTTCTTAATGTCATTGGGAGGAATAAATTTTCATTAGTGTGTGCCAGTTCTTTGAAGCCTTTGGAACCCACTCAAACCAGGCAAATTTCTTTTCTCTTTCTTCACCTCCTTTCTTCTCCTTGAAGGTTGATATATCATCAACACTGTAGATGTCAGAGTGAGCAACAAGAGACACTGAGGTGAAGGTGTCTGGTGTCTTCCTCTTGCTTTGAAACCAATCACTTTATTGTCAGTGATCGGTTGTTGTCTTTCAAAATAACCACTGCCACCTTTCACACTTGAGAAACTTTTATCTGTCAGTGGAGCTAGTGTTCTGCATGGACCTGACACAGTACAATCTGGTTAGTGAAAGAGAAATAGATGGGGTCTTAGGGTCTTTGTTTACCATTGAGATCTCTGAGCAACTGTACCTGGGACATTTGTGCAATCAGGTTTAACCACTTTCTACTGATTCCCAAAAAGCTTCACTCTCAGTTGCCAGGGTGAAGCACAGAGTTCTTTTATGCCATATGGATGGCATGATATTCTTAGGAGTCATCATGCATTTTTTTTAGGAGTGAACTGCACCTAGTCATTTAGCAGAGTCCCACAATAGGCCTGAAAATTTATAAATTATACTGTCAACCATTTGTTAGATGATAAAACTGGTAACTAGGTTAATTTTATTCTCCAGCCACCTTAGTGAGAAAGGTTGATTTGAACCATTTGTTGGAGACTTGCTTATCAGCTCTAAGTAGCAATCAGCTGCAGGTGTATTGAAAAGGAATGCAAATGACAGTCACTTACCATTTCCTGTCCACAGTTTCCTTTAAAAGATCTTCCTAACTAGATATACTTTTTTTTTTTGTTTGTTTGTTTTTTGGGCCATACCTGGCAGTGCTCAGGGGTTACTCCTGGCTGTCTGCTCAGAAATAGCTCCTGGCAGGCACGGAGGACCATATGGGACACCAGAATTCGAACCAACCACCTTTGGTCCTGGATCGGCTGCTTGCAAGGCAAATACCACTGTGCTATCTCTCCGGGCCCTAGATATACTTTATTCATTCCCTCCCACTCAAAGTACCTATTGTTTCATTTCTTTTCTTCTCCTATCTCCTCCTCCACCACAAGTCCTCCTCCTCCTCCTCTCCTCCTCTTCCTCCTCTTTTATTCTTCTTTGTTTTTGTTTTTGATTCCATGTGACACCTGACAGTGTTCTGGGGTTACTTCTGGCTCTGTGTTTAGAAATCACTCCTGTAATGCTGGGGGATGATATGGGATCCTGGGGATTGAACCTGGGTAGGCTGCTTGCAAGGCAAATTCTTTAACCCCTGTGCTACCACTCCCGCCCCTGTTTATTTTCTTTGATTAAACAAAAATAAAATAAGCTGCATAGGAACAATCAACTCATTCCAACGATACATCTACTGCCTTTGTTTGCAACTGCAGTTGTTGATATGGCAGCTCTTTGCTTCATTCTCTGTGAACAACAGCAATCCTTGCAAAATGAAAACATATGCTTTTGTCTTACTTGGCCATCTTACATCTTTCTTCCTTGAACTCTGGAGAATAGTAGCAATTCTATAGAATTTCAGTTCTTGATGTGATTCTTTTTTTCGCCCTTTCTCCTCCAGGTCCACCGTCTGCTCCCCTCAACTTGATTTCAAATGTCAATGAGACCTCAGTGAACTTGGAATGGAGCAGTCCACAGAACACAGGTGGCCGCCAGGACATTTCTTACAATGTGGTTTGCAAGAAATGTGGAGCTGGTGATTCCAGCAAGTGTCGACCCTGTGGGAGTGGAGTTCACTACACTCCACAACAGAATGGCTTGAAGACTACCAAAGTCTCCATCACTGACCTCCTCGCTCACACCAATTACACATTTGAAATCTGGGCAGTGAATGGAGTATCCAAGTATAACCCAAGCCAGGACCAGTCAGTATCTGTCACTGTGACAACCAATCAAGCAGGTAAGAATCTGTGATCCACTTTATCGTGTGGTCTAAATTTGCAAAGACAAAAAGCTTTCATTGCTTTGACTGAATAGTAGAATTTAGCCATTGAAGTAGAACTGTTTGATTCTCATGAAAGACTGTGTGAGTATATAGGGTAGAAGATACTTAGGACTCTTAATGACTTAGTAGACCGTTTTATTTATTTCTTTTTAGGGGGAGAGTTTGCAAATAGAACTCATAGTTCTCAGAGTCTACTCCCAGCTTTGAGGTTGGGGGTCACTCCTGACCAGGTTTAGGGGATGACTTCATGTGCCATGGATTAAGTCCAGTTTAAAGCATATTAACTTCTGTTCAGTCTCTCCCAGTATTTTTGGGAGACTCACAGCATAGTGTGTTCTAGGTAATGGAACTTTCATGAGACTGAGACAGTATCCAGAGAAGAGGGTGGCAGTCCTCTGAATTGCATCACACCATACAAGAATTCCCCTGTATCTAATTCGACAGTTTCTTCATTAGGACCATGGCTGGGTATAAGAGGATTTCCATACTATTAAAGCTGTTGAAGTTGATTTTTTTAAGCAATACACTGTACTCTTATATTTGCTATATTTTCAGCAAAACCATTGTCAGCTTTACTTCCTATTTTATTTCCTGTGTGTAAACATAAAAGATAATGAAATAGTGGAGTGTGAGAATCACCATGCTCATCTGTGAGCAATGAATGAACTACATGGATAACTTCCTTTTTACTGTTTGTGGTTGATATTTTTTTTTCTTAAACACACAGTTGTGGAACTGGGGAGATGGCCTCCAAGTGCTATATTATGTGCATGACATGAGTAAGACCTGACTTTGTTTCCTAGTACACATGTTCCCCAGAGCACTGTAAGATTTGTGGGGAATGAAACCCTGGTCAACTGTGTGCAACTGCCCTATCCATAGTATTATCTCTCTAGCCTCTCTGCTCATTTTCTATAGTACATCATCTTCTAATTCAGAGAACTAGAAAATATTTTCTGCTCATGAGATATTTCTGTTAGGTTCACTACAGAACTATCTGAAAATCTTGAATACCAATTTTAAAGTGCATTTCTGAACCTGAGTTTAGCTGCTGGTTTCTAACCTTACAATTTTAATTTCTACTCCTCCAAAACATACTACCACCCCCAAAACATACTAATTTCCCAGTCTAGATTTTCATCACAGGCATCATGTTTTCATGGCCAGCTCCTGTTTATTTCTGGAGTGTTAGAGAGGAGCAGAAGGAAAGGCCCTGTGGTTTAACCTTTTCTGAGCCTCTTAAAGAACAGCAAAGTTTGCTGGAAAAGGACTGTGAACTGCCAGCCTTCCTAGTGCTTTTTATGGCACTTTTCTCCAAAATGAATGTTTCAGTAAGTGCACTCAATAGTTCAGTACAACATATCTCTACTAATTGATCCTGTAGTGAGAAATATTCCAGTATGCCTATCGAAAACTCATTAATTTTCCACTTTCCCTGAACTTTCTAGAACAAATAAATTAAGACTAGGCCAGCAAACTTAGTTGGCTCTAGCAGGGCTATGGGGCCAGTCTTCCAATAGCTGATGTGAACAGATCACCTAATTACATTTTCCTTTCTTTAATTTTGCATTTTTAGCATGGAAAGACCATTAGTGATCACCAGTTTATTTTTCCTTCTGTGAAGAAGAGTGTGATTTAGGAGATTTTGACACTGTCACAAGGATTATATAAATTGCCAAGATTTAAATAGTTCTCTTTGGACAGAGACAGTGGGAATATTGTGGACAGAATGCTGGCAATCTTGGTGTGTGTGACTGGTGTGTCCTTGGAGTTGGAAGAAACCCAGATATATAATGGTTTTGGAACCCCCAGGGAAAGGGGTGTTTATGATCCAATCAATATTTTTCATTCAGCCCCCAATGCTACATTTTTGTTGGGATATCTTCAAAGTCATCCCTCTTTCTGTTCTTAACTGCTCTAAAAGTAGAAAATGGGCCCTTTTCAGACTCTGCTGTGTAAAGTGAAGTCATCCTTTTTTGGCGGTGAGTAGACCCTGGGAGCTGTACTGTGGACAGGCTTGGCTCCCTAGATCCTTAAGGGGAGAAGCCTCTGATTCTGTGTACTTAAGGGACTTAAGCCAATGGATTATGTCAGCCCCATCAGGCCAAGAAGGAGACAAAGAGTGCAAAGCAGGACATGGCTGAAAACCCTCCAAGTGAGGGAAATCTGCAAAAACATTATGAAGAGGTGGGGTGAGGGAGGGGAGATACTCAACATTTTATTAATAAACTTAAGCGTGATTCTTCCCGATCTACAAGAAAGATGAGGTTAGATGAATTTCCTGTAGCACATGAGGTTTTTCTAACATGGTAGCAGTCTTTGCAGGGTGGGTCTGCTAAATGGGAATCAGATTCTAGCTTCTTATTTTAATTTTCATGAAGGCTAATGCTGGGAAGCAGTACAAAAATTAAAAAATAAATCTGTCAATAAGTAGAACCCTCCCTATGTGGCCATCCAGAAAATGTCACTTAGCAATGTTATACATGGAGAGCTTGGTCCCACCTCATTATCCTACTATAATTTAGAGTTTGCGAATTCAAAATCAAGATAGTTTATCTTTGATTAACAAACCCTTTTTTTCCTAGTAGTGCAAATTAATAATGTAGGCAAAAATTCCGGGTGAATATAGCCAATCATAAACTCCATCAGAGCTTCCCCAGCATATTTACATATACATATTTTTAATCTAATTGCATTTGTTTGTATTATTTTGTTCAATTAAATTGTTCTAGACTCCTAGAGCCAATGATTCCCCCATAGAAGAATTCACCACCCAGAGGTCATAGAGTTTAGTGGTGCCTCCCTTTTGTTTTCATTCCATTTTTTTCCTTGGGGCTTTTCTCTGATCAGTTAATCATTAAAGAAATAAATAAAACCTAGAATTCCTAGTTTTATTATTACCCCTGAGATTTGCACTATTGAGATCCCATCTCCAGCAGCCTTAGAAGCTTGGATGGCCTTTCTCCTTGAAGGGTGTGTTGCTTTCCTAAAACAATCTGAGATTAGCAACAATCTGTTTTCTGCTTGACATTCTTCCCTTTGTAATTGTGAAGATTACAATTCTGAATTCTGAGAATTCCAAATTCTGAATTCTGTGAATTCTGAGAAGATTAGCTACACCAAGTATTCTGCTTGACATTCTTCCTTTTGTAATTGTGAGTATCTTAGCATAGAGATGTAGGTTTAACTGGACTTTGATCCTGATTTGTAGAAATTGGTGAGAATGCTGTTTATTTAGATGGTGATTTGCACCACCCCAATTCCCATTTGCCTATTGACATCCTAAGGAGCTGATCACACCCTTTTCCTTTGAACTCCCTGGAATTAAAGACAATGGATGCTGAAGATAAGACAATGGGAAACAGAAAGTCCCCTTGATTGTAAATGTGTTTATTTGAGGATGTGAACTTTATATGAGTGGCCAAAAGGGCTGGTTCTCATGACTTTTGCCCTGGGTCACCTGGGGATGGTGTCAGCAAACTGCAGGTTTGTTGGTTCTAGAAAGTTCTGTGGTTTGGGTGAGGAAAGGACTTTTTGCAAACTCTTCTTGAGATCAAACACCCTCTAATACTTACATCCCTGTGCCAAGTGATTTGAATATTGATATTTCCCTGAGAAAACACCAAACAAGGAAACATTAACTGTTCTGTCTTTTAGTGAATGGGCAGGGGAATGGTGCTGATATTTATGAAAAATGAATAAGCAGAGTGCCAGATGATTTGTTTCCTAGCAGGCTTTCCTTTCGTTTACTTTTAGTTAAGTGGACCATCTCAGGCATTTGAATATAGGATGGTGTCAACTAGGCAAGATAAATGTTGTAAAGCAAAACTGTTCTAGCAATGGAATGCTGTAATAATTTTATGAAAAAGGATATGTTTGTCAACAACACTAGTTTCCACAGCATACCCCTATACACCAGTCTTTTAGCGACGGGGCTGGACCACATATTAGGTTGTTTTTATTGCATAAAATCATTACAAACCCTTGGATAGAATCCTCTGGAAAGCCCAGATTGCACTTGAGGCAGCAATTTCTTATTTTTATTGTGTACATAACTATGCTCCAGATATTTTACATGGAAATACATCTGATAATCTCTCTTTAGCACAGCTGTAGTGTCTTAAATGACTGGCATTGTTAACACTCTTGAGTTTGGAGGACTTCACAGGTGCCTGGATTACATAATTATTTGAACCCGGCTAATCTCTTAAAATCTTTTCCAATTCTAAAAATTGCAAGATTTGAAGACACGAGCTGTGACCATAAAGTTATAGTTATCACTTTGTGATGTTCCAAAAATGGCTCTAAAGAGAGTTTTGAGATATAGGGGACAAATTTTGTTGTTTGTTTGTTTTAATATTTAGAAGTATTATCAGAATGAACTGAAGGCTTTCCCTCCATCTCAAACCCCACTTAAGGTATTTGTTTTGAAGCCCCATACAACATGCCAATTGTATCCATAGTTGAGTTGTTCTACTCCATATCTGAGCACTGGACAATGTCTCAGACATTTTTGGTTGTCAAAATAGAGAAGGTAAAGCTCTATGATATCAAATAGGTAAATTTCAATGGTTTCTAAATGTTATCGCACCCACTGCAAAGAGTGACTTCTGGCCTAGAAGCCTGTGGAACCATGATGGAGGAACACAGAGCTTTTTTGTTCATTTGTTTGTTTTGTTTTGTTTGTGAGGGGCACACCCAGTGATGTGCAGGGGTTACTCTTGGCATTGTGCTCAGAAATTGCTCCTGGCTTGGGGGCCCATATGGAACATTGGGGGATGGAACCATGGTCCATCTTAGGCTTAGTGCCAGCAAGGCAAGGACAACCTTATCACTCCACACTACCACTTCAGCCCTCGGAGGAACACAATTTTTACAAAATATATGAAAGTAAGATTTTGGCTATCAGAGTCTTGTCTATCTTCTAAAGCTTCACCAACTTGACATTATTGATTACATGTTTCTGCTGCTGCCAGCTATTTTCAGGAGATAAGACAGTCAAAATATATCCTATGGAGTCTCTTGTGAAGAATCTTTGTGCAGTGGTGAAGTTATACATAGAGTTGATGCAATTCCTGATATAGTCTTTTTCTCTAAGACTAGATTTTCAGGGCTACTACAAGGAAATGTCATACCAAGGAAGTGATAAAGTCTTTTTTGGTGCTAGCAATGCCTAACTCAAAGAATATATTCACAATCATTTTGTTGACCAACATGCTTATTTACAGCATAAACCAGCCACGCACTAATTGCCATGTAGTGATAAATGAAACAGAACCAAAATAATGAGTGGAGAAAAGAAAATAACAAAGTAAAAGAGGATACTGCCATTTATTACTCAACTGAGCAAGTTTCCATTCTCTTTTTCTCTGCCATCTTTTAATTAGACATATTATGTTATTTGAGTGGGATAATGGAGAACAGTGGGAATTCTCATCCCGACTGAGTCTAATTGCTACCTGTCTTCTAGACAGTAAGAGGAAATCTTCAAGGGGAATGGTAGGAGAAAAGGGAAAAGCCTTAGAGATGTTGAGTTAGGTAATATGCTGTAGGTGGTTCAGTTTTGACTTCTGAAGCTTAGAAAAATTTTGTATTATTTAAAAGAAAAGCAGCTTATAGAGGCTTGGGAAGTTAGCATAGAGGTTAAGGCACTTGCTTTGCATGTGGGGACTTTGGTTAAGTCCTCAGCAACGCCTGTTTTCTCAAGCATTAGTGGAGCAGTTTCTGGGCACAGAGCTGGGCAGAACATCCAACACAACTGAGTGTGGTCAATTCTTTACCCCCAAAGAAAAGCAACATTTGAAATGCACAGCCTGCAAATTATGTCTTGGAAAAGGCTCAAGCAAACTTCTTTAAATTCAGTGTCTTAAATTCTGACACTAATGACACTGAGAAATGAAGGCAGCAGATGGTGAGTAGACTGTTAATGTAACTAGGACTAAGAGAAGAAAGTAGGTAGGGAGAGAATGGAGACATTTGGAAGTTCAGTTTGCCTACCTGAAAGATATTGGAACCTGAAGTCATTCCAGAGTAGTGCTGGCCCAGAATTATATCAGAGAGACATGGACTTGAAGATGAGTGAAGATTAAAAGCAGCAAGTAGATGACATTAGTCCCTTATGAATTGGAGATCTCTAGTGAATTGCAAACCAAAGAGATTGAACAGGAATCCGAAAACTTTTTTGTTTGTAAATGGAGAAAAAATATATGTTCTTTTTTGTTTGTTTTTGGTTTTTTGGTGGTGATTCCAGAGACCAGAGATCAAATCTAAGTCATCAAATACACTGGTCATGTGCTCTATCCCTGAGCTCCATTCCCACATCACAGTTATGATTCATTTGAGATACATTGTGCTTTCATTTGTTTGTGTTTGTGAGCCATACTCAGTGATATTCAGGGACTGCTGAGTCTGTGCTCACTTCTGGAAGTAACAAGACCAAACACGGGTTTACTAAAGTACAAGGCAAGCACTTTTTCCCATTGTACTATCCATCTGGCTCATTTATCTGTCTTCTATTAATACCATGAATAGCAATTTCCAATTCTGAACACCAAATCTTTGATTATATTTCATTTATTGATTTCTATTGTGCTCTCATAATTTATACAAGGGTAAATATTACTGTTTTGTTCATAGGCTGTTAAGCCACCACCCACTTATCATCAGAGTGTCAGCATCCTTCCATCTGTGTCCCTGAGGGCCAAAATCTTCATCCTCTTGCAAATTGTTCTACAACCTGAAATTAAAATAGAATGGGCTTCTATTTTGAAAGTGTTAAAGATAAGCAAAGAAAAAGTAATCAACCTTTTGATGTTTAGAAATAACATAACATGCAAATCTTGTGTCCTTGGATACGAGGTAGTGGGTCTAAGTCTTGATTGTTTCCATCTGAGTAGACTAGGTCATTGCATCCTGTTGCCAACAAATGAATTGAGTTACCCCAACTAAGAAGATGGCCTGTGATGTGCATCTCACATTAGAAAAAATGGGGTGCCATCTCTGCTCTAGAGTGCTCAATCACAAAACAGACCCCTCAGAAAGGAGGTAGAGATGTTCTGCCTTAGCCAAAGATGTGGTAGATTCTCCCTCGGGTCATTCTCACATCTGAAACAACTTTGTGTATTTGCAAGACCCCCTTCTTTCTAGCACTTTTGGACTCTGTAAACAATACTGCATGCAAATTATTGGATTTCAATATCACTGTTGCTTTCTCCAAAACACAAATCTTTTCCCAAAGACACTCAAGTCTCCACATATAATGTGGGACATGCAAAACTGTACTGACAATACAAGTTGGCTGACTTTTTTCAAAATCTATATTCTTATCTATGTCCCTTGGTGATAGCACCAAATACTGCCCTTGATTGCAGTGAATCAGGCTAATGTTGTATTCCTCAGAAGTTTAAAGTACAACGCTAGTGAAACTTATGAATCAAAATCTTCTGTTTTGTTGTTTGTTTTTGGACCACACCTGATGATCACAGACTACACTTTGGGCTCTGAGCTCAGGAATTGCAATTGGCAGGGCTCAGGGAACAATAGATGTCAAGAATTGGACCAAGGCAGGTCCTGTGTAAAACAAGCATCCAATCCAGTATAAACTTTTCAGACCAGTTCAAAATCTTTCTAAAGACAGAAAGATTTTTGTAGCCTTGTCTTCTTTGTGGTTGGTATAAATGGTGGGACCTCTGGGCAGTGATAGTTGGTTAGAGAATATTTCCTGTCCTGGGTCATTATGGGGCCCAAACAAACCACTTTTCTATAGCCTACAGATAAGATTCCTGGTCTAATCAATAATGCTCAGGATATATAACTCTTAAAAATCAGCAGTTTTTATTCTCTATTTGTTTGTTTTCTTCATTAAAATAGGGAGAACTGATTTAAGTGTCTCTTGATTCCCTTTCATAATGAAAAGAATTTTCTTTCTATGGCATATTGTTGCAACTCCTACAATTCTCAAAGGTTCTAATTAATTATGATGCTCCTTGAAAATAAAAAAATAAAGCCAGTGGGGAGACAGTGATGCAGCTTATTGAATACGGTACCAGGTCTGGGAATTTGTATTTGGGATGGGTACTGCAAGTCCTGGTGAGGAGAAAAATAGAAAAGCTTCCCTGAAGAACACTTTAAATTACCTATCATCAAGGCCTAACTGAGCACGCCTAGACAAATAGGACAGCTGCAGAGTCTGGTGGTAATTGAGGCAAAGAAGTAAAAATGGAGTTGCATTAACAAAAAAATATAATAATAATAAAATAAAGAGGTGCATATTTCATCCCTAGAAAATAAAAGTTTTATTTATATACTCAAGACACCAGAACTTGATTTTTCCAGACTCCTTTCCTTTTACTCCTTCATAAATTAAAGCACACGTGTTCTTCTGTGCGATGGAGAAGCCATTCAGTAGCACTCACCCTTCATCCATGACAGTCTTAATTCAAATTCATTTTTCATCGCTGTGCTTGTTTTTTTAACATAGCCACCAACTTTGCCTCCCTCTGGCTTTGCCTCTGACAAGAGACTGGAACAGAGGAACCTGACGAAGATAAGAAGTGAAACAGTGCAGGGTTAGCAAAGATTTTACATGGACTTCTCAATTGTTTAGTCATCACCCCAACTGGCTAAATTAATTGCTTTCCTTAGAGGAGTCATGAGAGACTCTAGAGTCCAGTTTGCAATTGAGAGCATCAAGGGAAAAATCCAGAGAAACTTCATCAAAGCTTCCATTAACCCCCTACTGATGTCTTGAAAATGTTGTTTAAAAACACACACACACACAAAAGAAAAACCTAAACTTTAAAAACAAGATCCATGCTGCAGGACTAATCCTATATTGAAGGAGCTTACATTTGCAGTTTAATTAAAATACTTGTCCCTGTCACCTCAACACACCCAGCCCAGCATTTACCGTTTCCATACAGGCCTGCCAGAAGAAAGCCTGTTTTGTTCAGATGAAAACTTGTGAGGATTTTCTTTTGGTTTTACATTTTAAGATTGTTCAGGGTAAAGAATCTAAGCCTCATTAGTGGTGTGTGTGTCTGTGTGTGTGTTGTGTTTATAAAAAAGGAACCGGGAGTAGTGGCACAAGTGGTAAGGGCAAATTTGCCTTACATGTGCTAACCAAGGACGGACCTCGGTTCAAATCCCCCGGAGAGTCCCATATGGGTCATCCCAAGCTAGGAGTGATTTCTGAACGCATAGCCAGAGTTACCCCATGAGCATCACCAAAAAGCTACACACACACTTTTCTTTTTACCATCCCCCATCCCCCATTTCCGCCATTCATCTCAGCTTGCATACATGCACATACAAGTGCTTACCTTTTCTCCTTGTGCCTATGCAGATGAATCCGAAGGATTTCATACCCAGGCTTGCAACAACAGATAGAGTTTGTGCCAGCATATATATATGGTCTCTTGTTGTGGAAACAATAGTTTTCACAATTAATAATGATTTGGACTCAAATGGGTTTGTACTAGAGGCTGAGAGAATCTGAATGAACAATTAGCAAAATATTAACCTATTTTGACACAGCAAAGAAACAACATTGAATTTGTTCTTTCTCTAGCCTGATAGCTTCTTTCATTTCCTCTCACTGACTCTCTTGAACTATCTTTTACCTTTGGTTATGAGCAAGCATAAAGGGTTCTTTCCAAACCATCATCTTTCTAAACTATGGATAAAATGACTGTGCTTTGAGATATTTGTTGAATTTTTGCTCTCCCCCTGGAAAGGGAAAGACAAACATAGAAGAAAGGCTAGGATGGGCATCTCTTTAGACCTGACTTTTTACCAAATGGGAACCTATTCTCAAGCTATTGGGTCCTTTCAAAACTAATTCTCAGATGAAGATTGTGGGGAAGATACTTAAAACAGAAAACCTATCCAGAAACCTTTTGTGGCTGATGTGGGCATACAAACAAGACTTGAATCTGCAGTTTCAGCTTCTCCACGGGGCTTAACTAGGGACCTCCCACCAACAGGCTCCCTGTATGTAGTACATTTGGGTAAGATTCATCCATTAGAACAAACACTGAAAGGGCCAAGCTCACAATGGCTCCCTGGAGAGTTTGTGTTTGTCTACATAACAAACTGCAAGCTGTAAATCGGCCTCCTGAATCAACCGTTTTTTGTGAGTGTTTTTAGCATATTAAGTGTGCATATTGAGTATAATTGTGAAGGTGGCTAGAAGCACAGCTTCCCCTTGTTCCTATTAAAGCTAGATATTAGCTTGGTCTCTAGGGTTGTCTCTGCACATTCCTGAGAGTTTATCCAAGTGTTCCATCCAATTGTTAAAAGATACATTAAGCGGTAGACAGTATACAAAGAAAAATCTTCATATGTAGTATACTAGTATTTTATTTGGGTAGATAGTTGAGAAAAACTTTCAATCGCTTCAGCTGTCTGTTTTCTTTGAATGATGCCTTTTTCTCTTTCTGGACACCTTTATTTCAGAACACAGTCAAAATTTGCTTGCATGAAACAGCCTGTAGTGAATTGGAGTCCTGCCCCAATGTCTGTTAGAGACCACACTGTGGGGCTATTTCTAAGTGAGATGCTGTTCTAATGAGGCCCTTCCGGTCTTTCCAGAGTGACTCCTGGCTGGAACCAGTAATGTAGAATTTCACACTTCAGCAAGTTGTACTAAAGAAATGCTCCCACTGAGATGTTGTGAAACCTCCTAGTTAAAAAAGGGGGCGGGTAGAGGAGGGATCAAGTCCTAAAACTGTTATAGCTTTCCTAATCCATTTTTTTCCCTTATGCTTTATGACCACAAAAGTCACCTTGAATCCTCAAGTACAGACTCAGTGGAAGACATCTACTGGCCTTATTAACAACTGAAACTTTAATAGCTCTGTTGTTTTAGTCTCAGTCTTAGAATGTATATAGTTTAAATGATCTGGCACATACAATTTAATTTCTGGCTGATGCCCCAACATTAAAAAAATAATTTTAGGGCTACAAGTTTCAAGCTTACAATCCCTTCTCATAAATTCTACTCCTTTCAGTAACCTCTAACAGAACTTAAAAAGAAAAATGTCAAAGAAAAAAAAAATAAGAGAGAGAGAGAGACTTTCAACAATCAGGGCTTGCAGGAATATCATTTCATGGCCACAATTTTCAGCACCATAGCATTTGGCGACCATTTGTATATAGAGCATTTTCAAAATATGTTGATTGTGATTTTAACCCGAAGGTCTGTATCTTTTCTCTCCATGTGTTCAAGTCTTTGTGTTTGTCTATACAATCAACCAGAAACTGGATAGAAAAGCTTTGGCTACAAATGAAACAAAATATTTTTAGGTAGTATTTAAAAAATAAACTCCTTAGATTTTCATGGTTCATAGATTTTTAGTTCTAAATATTTTAATTCCTTAATTCAGAACTTACTTAAACTTGCATGTAGTAAAATCTAACTGGGATTAAGATAGAGTTCTCAATCCATTTTTGGTTTGGTTTTGGTACCACACCTTAGCACTCTGCTCAGGGATTACTCCTGAATCTGTGCTCAGGGACCATTCATGGTAGTTCTCCTGGTTCCATATATGGTGATCAAACCAGGGAAAGCCATATGCAAGATAAGAAAGAACTTTACCATGTGTACTGTCCCAAGTCTCTCCTGTTTCCATATATGGGGATCAAACCAGGGTAGGCCATGTGCAAGATAAGAAAGAAATTTAACTCATACTATGTCTCAATTCTCCCCTGGTTTCATATATGAGAATCAAAGTAGGGTAGACCATGTGCAAAATGAGAATGAACCTTACCTGTGTACTGTGTCTCAAATCCTAGGAGTTGTCAATTCTTCACCCAGAATTTTTTTCTTTTCTATTTCTCTCTCCCTCTCTTTCAAACACACACACACACACACACACACACACACACACACACACACACACACACACGCGCGCGCGCACTTTAAACCAGGCAACATTCGGACTTGGCAAAATTCCTAGTAGCATAAAGCACATAGTTTTGCAATCAAAATTGTATTGAAATGTTTTTTCTGCCTACCTCACCCTGCCAGTGACAATCTATCTGTAGCCTATAATTTCATGCTCCAGTTTATTCTTTGTCGGATATGTTTCATTACTGTGTCCCCCCCCCCCTCTATTCTATCTATGTATTTCAAAATGCAATGAGAAAGAAAGATGAGTTACTGAGAAGTAGCCTCTGACATAAAAATCATAACAACTGGTGAAAATGCTTTCTTTATTTACAGCTCTTTCTCACTTGATCTGGAGCTGTGTGTGTGTGTGTGTGTGTGTGTGTCTGTGTATTTTATGACCACTTGAAATATAGGTATCTTGTTCCAAGTATATGGGGAATTGGATAACTTTGAAGATGGACAAAGACTTGGCCTTTCTTTCTTAGGTCACCTACTGAAAACACATGTGGCCCAAAGCCCACCTGTCTAGCAGCCATTAGGTGACTATAGTAATGGAATTGGTCTCAATCCAGGTCTTAGTAGACAGGTGTCCACATCTTAAGTGACACTAATTGACTTCCTAGTCTTTCAACTTGGAAGATGGTAAACCATCATATATAATGATGGGGAAGGAGCTATTTATCATAGATTCAGGCTTCATTAAAATCCAAGGTATTTGGTGTCTTGAGCTGGCTCCAACCTGGGACTTTGCAAATATTATGCAAGATTTACCCATGTCCCATTAGCTTCAGAAACATAGGAATCTAATATTCCACAATTTCAAATTACTCAGATTGTCTATTTCTATTTTTCTGAAATTCCAATCACTCAGATTGGTTATTGCTGCCATCCTGATAAAAAATATTAAATTATATATTTTATAATTTTATAACAAATATTCTATGAAAATGGAATATCAAGAAAGAAGAGTAACGTGGATCCTGGTCCTATGATCATGCCAGTCTCTTCTTTTTTTTTGTTTGCTTTGTGTTTGGAGCTAAAAATCTGCTCCTTTATTCCTTGCAAACTCTAAGGCTGATGCTTTTATGGTGTAGAATTTAAGGGGGCTATTCACTGACCTTGTGAAATGAAGACATATGTGAAAACTTTCTTTGATGCCCTTTTACTAACATAAATTTCAAAGTATGAAATCCAAGAGGTTTCAAATAGTATGTTTTCTTCTGCTATTATTCCAGGTGTCTGAATCTAGAAAAAGAGTCCACTTACTCTCACTGGGCATTATTTATCTTGTCTTGAGGAAAGTTAGTGGTATTAATTTTTAATAATTTTGGGGGGTGTATGTGATTTTTTTAATTTTGCTTTTTTTTAGAGACTTATTGCTATTGGTTATGGTCACTTCTGACTCTTCATTCAGAAATTACTCCTTGTATTGCACAGGGTACCATATGGCAGTGTTATTCAACTTTTTTGTGTACAGGCACACTTATTCATGAAAGAAAAAATGAGGCACACTACCATTAGAAAATGTGAAAAAAATTTAACTCTATGACTCTATTGACTATATCAAATAAATACTAAGAAATTATTTTATAATTATTGGTATTTTTACAATGATTGGTCTATTTGTGAGTCGAAGGCACATGTTACGGTTGAAATTGGAATTTTTCCCACAGCACACCAGACAATATCTCACGGCACTCTAGTGTGTCGCAGTACAGTGGTTGAAAATGCTGCCGTATGGGATGCCAAAAATCAAATTTGGGTTGGCTATTTACAGGACAAGTGCCCAACTCACTTTGCACTTCTCTAGCTCCTGGTATTGATATTTCCTCCCTAGAAGTTTCCTACGTTTATCTTATAAAAAATAAATAAACCACCACAAGTATGATTTGGATATCCCTATAACTAGTGGCAAAAGCATACTTGTGAATTAATTACCACACTATAAATGGCAAGATGACAACACCCTAGCAGATCTATTTATTGAAGTAGGCAGCCTCGTTTAGCAGAGTGATCAATGTCTTACCTCTTTTTGAAAGGTTTTTTTTCAGGGTAGATCAGTAAGCCTCTGATAGAAAATAATGTGCAAAGCTTTTGACTGGTCAGTTTCTAGAGCAAGCTTTTAAGCATTTCTGCCTATAATATGTGGAAAGCCAAGTGTGGAAAGTGAAAGGCAAGAGCAAAGATTAACTGGGTGCATCTATCATCCTGGCTTTTAGAGCCTCTGTGATTAATACATCTTTAATTGGGGACTGCTCTAGATGCTTTGAATGTCAGAAAGCTAAATGTTGCAGCATTGTCTCATCTGCTTCCTAACACAGCAGGATGATTAGCAGCTGTCTATGTAACAAAGAGAACCCAGGGCCCACAGCACAGCTTTTCTTTCCAGATTTGGAATGACTGAATCTCTCCAGTGGAGTTGACAGTGAAGGGAGCAGAAAGCCTTGATTTAGAGCAGCTAATTCTTTTCCTCCACTCAGTGTATTTCTTAGCTCAGTAGAGCAGAGTCTTGAGTTGACACCATACCCTTCATATTCCAGAATCATTTTGGTGACGACTATCGGTTTTAGGGGTAGGGAGATTCATTGTGTCTAAGACTCTTGATCTTATTTGAGAAACACAAAACAATTTCTACTCACAGTTTATCCTGGAGACTTTCCAATATACTGAAGAGCAATGAGAAGATTCATTTTCCTAAAGGCATCCAGAGGGAAATATACATATATGAATGTGTGTCTATATACATACATATATGTATATAATTAATTTTGCTCTTGTTGCTTGCCTGACCCCATTTTCTTATCTTGAAACAGTTTTCTTGCTCAGGCAAATGCTTATAAATTGCTTTTCACTGGAAAGACTTGTTTTCCTGTTTGCCTCAAACTGGCATTCTTACTTAACAGGAAATACACACTGAACCCTGCCATGTTTCTGTTGGCAAGTATTGGCCTATCCTTGTCAGAACCTGCCAACAAATTTCTTACTAAGCAAATAGAAAGTAAAACAAGCAGCTCTCAGACAAAACAGAATACACACTTGAACTGCCTCAGAGACTCTCTGGTACCCCTTAATTCATCTCAGTTCCTTTTAGTATCTGGGGACCTTTTTTCAAGCAAATTGTTACTTGCTCATATTTTACAGCTATTGACTTGGCTATGTGACTACTATGCTACCATGATAGTGACGAAAATTCAAGCAAACATCTTTTGAAACCATTGATCAAATTCAGGAAAATTAACTAATGTCTAGAAATGTCTTTTGTGTCCCCGTGTCCTCCCTGAATTATGAATACTATTATTCTATAATTGTATCTAGTGGGGGGTATTAAATTATTTTCTTCTGAAAATTTGAAATAGTTCTAATAGGAAATGAGCTTGAAGCTTTGTCTATGAAAATGGATCATGTCCAATTTTCTCCAGGGTTCCTGGCAACACCTGATATACATAGATAGCCTTTACCTAACTTAGATCTGGGAGTATTTGTTACTGGTGCTATTCAGAGGCTAGAAGATGAAACTATGAGCTACTGAGTCATTTCTTACCAGGAAAATGAGATGAAGACATTAAAGACTTTTTGGGGCCAGAGCCAGAGCACAGCAGGTAGGGCGTTTGCCTTACATATGGCTGACCCAGGTTCAATCCTCGGCATATAGTCCGCTGAGCCTGCCAGGAGTGAATTCTGAGTACAAAGGCAGGGGTAACTCCTGAGCTCAGCAGTGTGGCCAAAAACAAAACAAACAAATAAACAAAAAGAGACCAAAGACTTCATTGATCATGGTTGAATCTGTAGTGTCCTAAGTCTTTTATAAACTATCACTTGGAAGCTGTAACCTGGGGCAAATTGCTAAAATTTTCCACACTATATTTTCCCAGTCTGTAAAATGGAAATATGTAGGAACTACCACTGAAGTATTTCCTACATTTCTTGTTGTAGGAGCTGCCTAATCACCCTCTCTTTTTGATGCTGCATTATGTTTTTCTTTTTTGTTTTTTTTTTGGGGGGGGCTACAGTAAGTAATACTCTGGACTTTTGGCTCTGCATGTGATTACAAATGGATGGTTATGGTCAGGGATTGAATCTGAGACAGCTATGTGCAAATAAGTATTTTACCAGCTGTACTATGGCTCTGACCCCTACTTTGTCATTTAAGGGTCATTTAATGTCATACCTACTGGAGAGCATTAGAGAGATGAGATAATAAGTGTGTGAAAGTGTCTTAAAGAGGCAGGTGGGACCATCATCTGCACCTATCTCTTCTCTCTATTCATTCCAATTTACATGGCATAAGTTTGCAACTGCAGAGTCTGCTGACTAGGTAAAGACTGAAGACTAAAAAGCAAAAGCAAACTCCATAGAGCAATTCTGAGAATTCCACTGACTTTTTTCATTTCTCATGTAAATGCAAGCTCAACTGCTACTTCAGCCTAGTGTTTTGTAATAGCACAGTGTCTACCTTATTAGAAGCCTGTTAGTCCTAGTATCTTCCTTGTTAGAGGTTGTTGAGTCTGACTTTTGCTCAGTTCTGGATTTTTACAAGTGAGTGACTATGATTACAAGTACTATCCAGACTCAAAGGCTACTTGGGCATTTATAATATATAAAAAATTTTTTTGTTTTTTTTTAGATCAATATCTGGTACTGTTCATGTCACAACCCTGATGATATACATAGTACCTAGGATCAAACTATATACATATATACTATATACATAGTATCTAGGATGCTTTAGCCTGTTGCAATGACTTTTTGTACCTTCCCACCACCAAGCTCTTCTAAACCATAGATAATAGTGTATAGTCTAACTTCTGCATTTTACTTAGTCATCCTCTGAAGACTTTGTTTTGTAGAGAGACTTTTTTTTTTTTTTTGCTGAATGGTACCTATTGAAACTTCAGATGATCAGAAAAGAAATAATGTAATAGGAAAAAAAGTAAATAGGTAATAGATATTGCTCTTGTTCCCTTAGTGATAAGAAGTGGACTGGTGAGAGGTCTCATGGCTGGGCTATGAACACCTAATTGGTAGATCATCGGGTTAAAAAGAATAGAATGTTCCAATATCTCTAGAAGAGAAGTAACACTTCAGGCCACATAACTCAGTCTCAAGAGCCATCATACATGCCAAGGAGTCTAAGAATGTGGTCTTTGGCTGGACAAAACCCCATTCCAGCAATAGTAATTTTCTGGACAGTTAGCCATAGAAGCCAATCTCAACACCTATCAACTTCCTTATACAAAACACTTAACCTAAGGGCTAAGAATAGCATTACAGACCTATTTTTAACCATGGTCAATAGTTCTTTATAAGATGCTTGCCAACCATTTTTTTTAAAAAGGGTAGGAATCGGAGCCGGTGAGGGTGGCGCTAGAGGTAAGGTGTCTGCCTTGCAAGCGCTAGCCAAGGAAGGACCACGGTTCGGATCCCCCGTCATCCCATATGGTCCCCCCAAGCCAGGGGGCGATTTCTGAGTGCTTAGCCAGGAGTAACCCCTGAGCATCAAAACGGGTGTGGCCCGAAAAACCAAAAAAAAAAAAAAAAAAAAAAAGATAGGAATCTCAGTGTAATGCTTACTTGAGATTTTTCCTTGAGTTACTTCCTGAGTGTAAAGCATCACGTACAGTCACAAAATGAGATCCTGAAAATTATTGTAAGCTTATGTCTATGGTAATTGTTAATGAGCATTACGCTTAGTTTTATTTAAGTATTTATTTAAATTAGATGCTGGATTGTAACTGACCTTGGGAAACCACTCAGTGGAAAAATGTGTAGCCCTCAGACATGCTATGTATACACTTAATATGTATGTATACACGCTATGTATACGCTTTATGCATAAATATGAATATTTCTCATTGAAATATAAACACATTGTTTAATTTAATATAATATCCTAAAGGATATTTGTTTCCATTGAGAATCTGGTTCTGTCTTCTATTGACAAGAGAGATACTTCCATGCCATCAGTATTGGAATAATTAAGCGTTTTTAATCTCTTTTCAGTTTTTGTTGTTTTTTAATTTGTTTTCAAAGCAATTTTACTTCCTTACTATGAGAAAATGCGTTTTGTGGATTAATGGCACCACAGCTAAAAGCTGTGGGGTGCATAGCTGAGTTTTCACTACATGAACTGATGAATCCAGGGAGGGAGAGAGGAAAGTTGAGTCTCTTTTTAATGATTCAGATCTAAAAAAAGAGAGAAAGTAGAGGGCTAACCCAGGTTACTGGATAAAAACACTATACATCATAAAATGCCATACAGTACTGAAATGATAATAGTAAAAATGCTCAGTGGCACTGGAGGCTAAGCTCAGAGGAGAAAGCCTTTCCTTCCTTTGGTGGGATGTGGAAAAAAGCAATTAATATTAGCACCAGAGTTCTTAGCATCACAGCAATGGCAAAACCCTTAATCACAAGGATATCATTTGTGCTCTGAAGCATTTAATTTTGATGCTTGACAGCATTTTAAAATGCACAAACCTTTGATAAAGAGCAAATCAGAGCTGTGGTATAGAAATGAGAAAGAAAGAGGGAACAAAAACCACCTTAAGCTCAAAGTAATTAAATTTAAATATGCAATTTGCATTAAGCAGAGATATGTATAAAACTGCTAGTTTATTTTTTTCTATCAGTGGAAGACCCCTTGAGTAAACATTGTCCCCTTAAATTTGGATCCTGGTGAGGGAACAGAAGCCTGCCTTGGTTAAGTCAGCTCCCCTTCAAACACTGGGCATTGTATCCCTGACATGCTGGGCCTCAGGCTTCTTGACTTTCAGAAAGAGCTGTTTTCACTCTTCCTTGCCCACAGGGCTGCAGACCATGTATTGCGTCTGTTTATTTCCTGCCTTTTGTCCTTCTCTCCCCTAATTTGAGCCAGTACTGAAAGGCACTCAATCTGTTTCAGCTATCTCCCTCCAAATTTCCCCCAAAACTGGTTTTAATTCATTGCCTGAGAAGTAGAATGCCAAGGCAAACACTTTTAGAGTGCAGAAGTGAAGGCTTTCAGGGAAGCCTTTCTTTCTCTCTTTCTTCCAATCTCCCCTTTTTTCTCTTTTGCATCCCCTTTGGGTGTCCCAGGTCTCCAAATGCTGCCATCAAAGGTGTTAATGGCAAGTCAAGGAGGAAGTGAATAAAAGGAAATTGCAGCGCTGGCACCGGTGGGGAGCCTGAAGAACTGCTGAGCTTTGAACCAAAGAAAGTTACATTTACCATTTTCTTACAAGGAGCCACCTCTGTTTGACATCAAAGCAACTCCCGTAATTCTTCCTTGTGAAATGTACCACTGTTTGAGAGTCTCGATAGAGGCCCTAATCTGTGCTGTTTCTGTTTATCAAAAACACACAGGGAGATAAAACCCACATGTGCCTTCTGGTTGCATTGTGGTTTGTGCTCAAACCAAATGTAACCACAGGAACAGAGCATATGAGATTTTATTTAGGAAGCAGGCAAAGTTTCTTAGAGATGTAAAATTTTGAACACAGACTATGGGGGTGGGGGGAATCCATATTCTTATCTTGGGAATCTGGTAGAAAACTTCGATTAATTCAGCCATTAAGCTTTGAATGAATTTTTACTTGTTATCCTCTTTGGAATTTTTTCTGTTATTAAAAGGTAATATTTTATGAACATTTTACTTGTTTTTGAGTGCGGTGTCAGCTTGCTTCCTGCACTCTGATTGCAGGAGGCTCTGTAATCTATCACCTTCAAACTTTCATGATGTTAAATCAAACACCTTGTCCGAGCTGGAGCATATCTCTAGTACATCAAATAAGGATGATGCCTAGAGCCTTTTGTAAATTCAGGTGATAAATAACATGGGGGAAATTTTAACCTCTATCCCATGGTGGGTTGGAAGTTAGGATGCAATTTGTCTATACTATATAGATCTCAGAACAGATTGCCAACTTCTTCATCCAGAAGAGCAGTCTCTCAAATGACTGTCTAGAACAGGTGCGAGGAAACATGTTTTAATGTTAACTTACATTTGAATGACATTTTACAGACAGTATGTTTGGAAAAAGAAGTTCAGACATTTCACATACCATTTGGAAAACAGAGACTCTGTTTATAATTGGAATTGTCATTTGCTTCCTGCCTAATTGTCAATCTCTTAGTTCATCTTTCGTAGCAAAAGCAAATCACACCAAAGGTCAGCTTGAAACAGGTGCAGCTATAAAGTTCTTTTTGCCATGAGTTACTGCTTTATATTTTATATTTAGAAAACATGTTAATGTCCACAAAGTTGTGGATTATTTTAGATTGACCTTAATGTTCAGCTGATTTTCCTTCTTTCTGCACATTTATTGTGCATTCACTTTGCATCTAAGAGAAAGGGGGCTGAACAGTGGAAACACAGAGATGAACAAAGCAAAGTTCTAACAGAGGAAGCTCAATTTTGATTGTTTGCTCCTAGAACCTAAAAAATCATGGAATTTGAATAGTTTTATTGAGATGGCAATGAATAAATGTAAAATAGTGAATTTTTCTTTCTTGAGTTCATTTTTTTCTTGTTCATTTAATGAAGGGAGTTTATAATTTCAAATATTTCTTTTTAATCATGTGCTCATTTTGCACACCCACATAATCTTTCTATCCCCAAAGATATAGGATGCTAGTAACCTCAAAATTAAAGAAGCCCAAGTTCTTGTGCAGGAGTTAAGGCCACTTACCTTGTACTCACCTTTTCCTAATTTCCTAATACTGAATATGGGCACTTGAACACCTCCAGATGTCTCTTACCCCAAACATATAAATAAAATTTTGAGAATCTGTTGCCCAAACTCAGCCTTCTTCCTCCCTTTCACCCTTGCCAATCTTGCCAAACTCCCACAATATCCTCTTCTTTCTGCCTTTTTCAACGTACTCTTTCCTATTTTGGCTTCTTGTCCCGAGCACTGTCTGGAGTCAGCCAAGGATCATTTAACTTTTTTAATATACATGCTTGCTTTCATCTCATTTAGAGGGAAAGTTCCTCAAGAAAAGGCTCCTAGGATAGTGCTTGAATGATTAATTAGATGTGAAAGCATAATTTGTAAGTAAAAAGAGAGAATGTGGGATCTGTTCTGGATTTAAAAAGACTCACATCTCCTTGAGCATACTAAGAAAAAGGGGATGAGGAACCCATGTCTCAGGACAGGGCAGTGAGTATCTATTAGTTGTTGAAAATTCTGCTTCAAATATTTGAGAATTAAGAACTTAACCAAATGAACAAATCTTGCCTTTAGCACTTCATACCATTGTGATTTTTTCATACCCATCAGTCACCTTTCTCTACACAACCAACTGACAACTAACATGACCAGTTCTACTTCTTATGTGCTATGTTGAAATGTAACCATTAAAGAACGTCTGCTGATGTCCAGGAACTCAAAACGTCCCTCAAAGCCAACATCTCTTTTATGAAGGAAGTCTGTGGGTAGATAGGAATGCTTTCCAATCTCAAGTGCTTCTTTCTTGTAGTGAAAATACTTACATCATCCTTTGGCTTCCTCTGAGCTTCTTCCTCTAACCCTTCTGCAGGTATTTTTAAAATCTCAATAGATGGGGAGCTCCACCTCTTCCTTTTCTATTTTCCAAAGCAAAAGCTTGGTTAGAAAAATCTCCCTCTTAAATTGTAGAAATGGATCCCCTGTATTGGTATCAGAGCTTATCATCAATGTAATTTAATTGTAAAATGTTCTCATCTTTTTTTTTTCAGGGATAAAGCAATGCTTTATCTTTGATTTCATTTTGTTTGCCTTTATGTTTGCCTTGTTCCTTTGGTGCTCTATAGATTTGGCCTCAGTGAATAAGTTTGCCCTAGAAGAAAAATGTGTCAAGGTTACAGGATGCAAATTAGAGAACTTAAAGGCAAGCAAGTGCATGGTCTTTTTGTATATTGACTAAAATGTTCACTCTCATTAGTAGGTTCTTTAGAATGACCAAAGCATCAGTTTGTCTGTGGCCCTATTCAACAATAGATTGGAAATGTGTGTTCAATCTATCATTTTGTTAGTCTATTATCACCTCTTCTATTTCTGTTAGCAAAGGACATAAGCCTTGGGCATTGGGACTTAGGATCTCAAACATTTCTAAATTGAGTTGGGCTTGGCAGTATTTATCAGGGTCGAGGCATCAGTGACAATTTTAGGAAAGACCCAAATTGATTTGAGCATAATCTGATCCTATGGTTAAGAGCATAATATCTTTTCAGCTCTCAAATTCATCTCTTATTGGTGCAGAATAATGATTTTCTTTTTTGTTTGTTTTTGTTTTGGGCTCACACTAGGCAGCACTCAGGTTACTTGTGGATCTAGCTCAGAATCATTGCTCCTGGCAGGCTTGGGGGACCATATGGGATGCCGGGATTCAAACCACCATCCTTCATGCAAGGCAAAAGCTCTACCTCCATCCTATCTCTCCGTCCCCAGAATAGTGATTTTCTAATAAAAATGTATTTCTTTTTGGGGGGGCAATAAGAAGTGGAGGGGTCAAGAATATCTTTTAAGCATTGATAGTTTTATTTTACTTATATATTGTTTTCATAGCTATAGTTAACTATCTTTTATGGTGGATGATAATAGAATTTCATTTATGCCAATGGTGGGAGTTTTCTAATGCTTCAAGAAAAAATGTACTTAAATCACAGTAGCCAGTTGCAGAGGGAGGTGGCAGCAATTACACTGATGGCATGAGAAGACTGATGCACGAGATCCAGTAGAGTGGGAAAATGAGTGAGAAATGCAGTTACCAAATACCTCCTCTAGGGAACTGAGCCACAAATGAGCCAAGGGCAGGCGCACACAGCAGGTGATGGCTTCCAGATGTGCAGGAATATGAGGCTATGTTGGGAAGGCAGGCAAAACCTTTCGAGGCTTACCATGTGTAGGATATTCCAGTGGCCTCTTTATTGCCACTAAAGCCAAGTCCAGATTTGTTCCCAGTTGGTGTTCTTATTACAAAAGAAGGGTAGGAGTGAGGGGGCATGGCTACCATATTATTCTACAACTCTTTTGTATGTTTTTGAAAGGTTTCCAGTCTCATAATCATGGCTTGTGTTTAGCCTGATAAAAACACTCTTCTGGGAACCTGTGTTCAGAAGGAATTCGGATTTCATAGCTACACAATATGATGGTTTTTTGTGAGTTAGAGCTCTGTATTCTTATCATATGTCTGACAGCTGAATCAGTACCTTCTGTTGGTTTATTTTCACATTTGTGAATTGACTATTCTGAGGAGACGAACATTAGAAAACTTCTTAGTGCTCATGTTTTCGTTTTTGTTTTACTATTTTACTCAACTCTCCTATGGGATTTTGAGCACTTTTGGTTGTGCTCACAGTCTCTGAATGGGTGCAGAGGCATGGACTGGTGCTTCATTTTCTAAAAGGGAACTCAGATTCATTTCCCACATATTGCAGCTTAGGGTTAACCCCACCAAAGAGAAACCAGTTTAGTTAATCAGCACATCCCAAGGGCAGCAGGCAATTCTTTGTGGAGCAATCTGTCGATGAACATGATTTGACCCAGACCATTTCTGAGAGCGAGTTCATTCTATGACTTTATGATTTTCCTCCCTCCTGCTTTCTTTCTAACAGCCTTGCATTTCTATTTCATTTCCTGATTTCGAGCATCAGAGTTTAAAAGACCGCCTTTTTATGGAGTGTATGCTAAAGTGCTCTTTTCGGCAATGTATTTATTACCTGGAGGGAAATAGTTTTTCACAGCCAGCTAGGCTTCTTCATCTCCTCTCTGTCTGTATGTCAAAAAGACATGCCTAGCATTTTGCTGGATGATGTGTCTGTGTCAATGAGTAAAGGAGGGGAAAAAGTGTGTGTGTGTGTGTGTGTGTGTGTGTGTGTGAGAGAGAGAGAGAGAGAGAGAGAGAGAGAGAGAGAGAGAGAGAGAGAGAGAGAGAGAAGATTTGGGGTAAAGAGTCTTAATACAGCTAATAAGCACATTTCCGGTTTGCATTTTCTTCAGATGTTCAGTGGCTTCCATATGTCTGCTTCATACAACTCTGCATCCAACTTGGTCTGACTAACCCTGGGGTTGCCTTTGATGGAGGACATGTGTGTCCACTGTGTCTTTTTCTTGCATTTATGTCTGAGATCCTATCTGGAATAGCTTTAAGGAAAGGGAATGAGAATGTGTGTGTGTGTGTGTGTGTGTGTGTGTGTGTGTGTGTGTGTGTGTGTGTGTGTGTGTTTACCATTCATCACATGCCCCATTCCTGAGACTTGGACTACATCAGAAGATGGCCTGTTTGGCTCTGCTGAGCCTGAGTGCCTTTCTCAATATGTCTGTCCCATATGGTCAAATGGGGTTGAAGCTGCTTCCCCCAACTATTGTTAATACCATTTAATTAGTGCTTGGTTGTCTTGTGCAGGTTGGGTAAAACAACAGGAGGATGACCCAGCACCAAGTGAGTGTTTCCCAGTGGTCATTGTTTGACATTATTCCCCCTATTGGAAATAGAAAGAAACAATACATTTTGTTTCAGAGCAGCTCTAATCTCTACTTCTACAGACCAGCATGGCTAGATAAGATTACAGACTTCACTAGTATTCATTCATTCTGCTCCCTGGAGAGGGTATATTTGTGCTCTTGTCAGTCACTGCAGGCCTTGGTTGACAGCTGTCCTGAGATGTGACCACCACAGTAGAGAAGTCAGTTTCTGGCAGCCTTGGTGTACATAATCATAGAGGTGCTCCTCGCCACTTCTGACTAACTATCCAGGCCAGGATTATGTTTGTGCTTTCCTTGGTGGAAAGAAAGCTTGGTTCTCAGCAGGCAGAGGCAATATTTCAGCTCTTGTAAAAGAGTTGCAAAACACCATTTATGTCCACAGAGACTATCATTGCTTTATTTGTGTTCTTCATTACTCGTGTGGTTGTGTGTGGACTGGAACCTCTTGCTGTAATTAGGCAGTGCTTTTATTTATATTGGGAAGTCTGTAAACTGTTTGCCTCTGGCATTCCCTGTAGTCCTCTCTAAAGTATTCTTAATTCCCTTGCTTATATGAACTTAAAGACCAGTAAGTTAACACTTATATTTTGCACAATATTCAGTTTAACCAAGCTCAGAGGGAGATCTTCCAATGGCTGACATGGTTTGCCAAAGCTCAGAAACCAAATACTATTTTCTGAGTCTTCTGATTTTATGAGGAGTGGCTCTCAGAGTTATGGAGGTGATGATGTTAGAGACCTTGTACTATAGAAAGTGTCTTCCTAATACAAACTATATATAAACAGAACATAAAATATCAAAGTTATATATACAACAGTATGCTTTTTAACTGAACAAAACCAAAATGAGAATTGGCAGATAAGATACTCTTTAGCATTTATTTAAGATAAAATGTTGAGTGATAATACCACTTCTCCCTAAAATGAAATGCATTATCTTTTTTCTAATAGCACCCTCATCTATTGCGTTGGTCCAAGCTAAAGAAGTTACAAGATACAGTGTTGCTCTGGCTTGGTTGGAACCAGATCGGCCCAATGGAGTGATCTTGGAATATGAAGTCAAGTATTATGAGAAGGTATTAATTGAATGAGCAAAATCTTTCTTTCCTTTTCATCTCCCTCTCTTTTTCCTTTGTTTCTTTCCTTTTAAGAAAACATTTTTTAGTTGTTATGAATGACTTTTGGAGGACTTCCCAAGGGAGGCTTATTTGCTTCCCAGCAATTATAGACCAACATGATACAAGAATGTGTTACCGGGCCCGGAGAGATAGCACAGCGGTGTTTGCCTTGCAAACAGCCGATCCAGAACCTAAGGTGATTGGTTCGAATCCCGGTGTCCCATATGGTCCCCCCCCCTCACCCCCCGTGCCTGCCAGGAGTTATTTCTGAGCAGACAGCCAGGAGTAACCCCTGAGCACTGCCGGGTGTGGCCCAAAAACAAAAAAACAAAAAACAAAAAAAAGAATGTGTTACCACACTTGAAAGTGCTTAGGAAGTGCACCCAACAGTGTTTAAAAGAGCAATTGGTGCTGGAAAGCTAGCTAATTGTATTGAAAGCATGTGTCTTATCCCTGTCCTCTCTTTCTTTCTCTCAATTTATTTCACCCTGATTTTTTGTTTTTTGTTTTTTTGGATCACACCAATAATGCTCAGGGGTTATTTCTGGCTCAGGGACCATATGGGATGCTGGGATTCGAACCAGCAACCTTCTGCATGCAAGGCAAACGCCTTACCGCTGTGCTATCTCTCCGGCCCCCTCACCCTGATTTTTTACTTTTAGTCTTTAATTTTTGTCCAGTTAGACATCTTGGAATGCCAGTTCTCAAAACAAGATGCATTTAACTTCCAAACCAATCCATTCAAATATTTTATGTTTTAAGTTGGCTATCTTACAAAAGAAGATAAATGCATTGTATTGTAACATAACCATATATAGTGTTTCTCTCTAGTAATGGAAACTAAGATGGCTAAGATATTCTAATCTATAAGCCTTCTATCAGGGATAAGTGACTCATAAAAGTAGAAATAATGATCTGTTTAAGTAGATCACCGCTATTCAGAAGCAAGGTGTGGGTTTTCATGACTTTTAATAGAAAATCAGGGAAGGAAAATTACATTCTTCAGTCTCTTAAAAATATAGAAAGACATTATTTTTACAAATAACTTGTCTCAGAAAAGATAGAATTCTGAAGAGCTTTATTTGCATTCAAGATTGTCTAGAAAATTAACAATTGTATTCTCTTTCTTTTGAAAGATAATCACTTATTGGCTTCCTTATTAAAAGCAGAAAAAGAGACAGGATTTTTTTTTTTTTTTGCTGAAACCAGATTAAATAATTCTGATATTTTATAGAATAGAAAAAAGGCAAGGAATCTTCTTAAAATTAATATCTGTTAACTTGCCGCTTTCAGAATAAACAAAACTACCATCATTTCATGCTCTTTCTTTGGATGTTATGAGCAAAGATCTACATGTGGTCAGTGACAACACTCTAACTCTACCATTTTCTCTAAATATTTAAGGAGCAATAATAGTATTGATGAGCTGTGGCTAAGAGTCTGGCTCCTTCAATCATATGCCTAATGTAAGGGTATTTATATATGTGTTTGTGTTTATTTGTTTTTAACCTCTAGTTTCACCTTTCCAAATGTAGGATCAGAATGAGCGTAGCTATCGGATCGTCCGGACTGCTTCTAGGAACACAGATATTAAAGGCTTAAACCCTTTGACTTCCTATGTTTTTCACGTCCGAGCCAGGACAGCAGCTGGCTATGGAGACTTCAGTGAGCCCCTGGAGGTTACAACCAACACAGGTGACAAGTTCTGAGATTATTTATGATGCAGGGCAAATCCCATTGCAGTGAAACCTAAGAAACTGTACCTAATTTTTGGGAAGGCAAACATACTATTGCGGTGAAATTTGTTTGAAATTAGATAGCCAATGTCTGTCACATAGAGAACCTCAAGTGACTTAGAGAAGAACAGTTCTCATAATAGTAACTGACTTGTTTTTTCACCAGTATTGAAAAGAATTGTTAATTTCTTACTCTGTTGAGCCTTCTAGAAACCATGAAAAATCAGACTGCTAAACTGACTAATTGAGATCTGCATGGCTATCTTACATAAAGATTAGGAGTATTTACTCCAGGAAAATTAGAGACCAAATGTGTTTTCATTTTTATTTCTAGGAATCTATTTGAATCAAATCAGATGGTTTTTAAAGTCCTTTTTTGGACAAATATATCAACACTTTCAATATTGTACATTGGATCTAATCAACCAGTGCATGGAATCAGAAATGTTAACAGGAACCCTTACCATGAATAAACATTTTGTCTTAATTTCTACCTCTGTAATTAGCAGAGTAAAATTAAGCCTACTTGAGTAGGAAATGGTGGTATAAGGTTTTTGACATCAGTTCTAGACGATGTCCTTTACAACTTAAACAATAAATGAAAATAGGAAAAGGCAGGATAGAAGTCTTTGAGAATTAAACCTGAAAGGATTTGACATTCTTATGGATTATTCTGGAGGAATCGGTTTTGAACAAGATGATATGTGGTAGTTTTTTGACAGATTTTAGGGTTGGTCAAGGAGAGAGACAGTCAAAATTATGTAATCTCTTTGAAACCTCCAAGTGTCTTTCTCACTAAGGGACATCCCAGATTACTTTATAAAAGGTAGGATTGTGCATGGAAAACAAATAAGGCAAAATCAAGAGTGGGAATGCTTGCCACTTGTCCACTCAGACCTTCTCATTGAAATCATTTCTATTATTAGGAGAAAAATGTCTTTGTCTAAAGCTGTTTTAGAAAAGGTCATTTTGAGGCATACCATATAGCTGCAAAACGTTGAAACTTGGGACTCAGGCAGAAATGGGATCTTCAAATCTACTCGAAGTTAACACGAGATTGTCTTTGCAGTGCCATCTCGGATCATTGGCGATGGAGCTAACTCTACAGTCCTTCTGGTGTCCGTTTCAGGCAGTGTGGTGCTGGTGGTAATCCTCATCGCTGCTTTTGTCATCAGCAGGAGGTAAGCACCTAAGCTACTCCCCACAATGCTGCCCTCCAGGTTTTATGAGGAAACATTTTGTCTGCCTTACACAAAGCTAGACTTTTGATTAGCGTCATAAACACGACTTTGGCTCTGCAAGCCCCTGTCTTTCCTTTGATCTCACACACACCTATTGGAGCTGCTGGCACTTACCCTGGTGGCAAGGGCTCACAGCTGAAAGTGTGGGGAAAGGCCCAGCTAATTCCAGGAAGGCATACTGAAAAGCAAACCCAGGGAGGATTTTAGATTCTCTAAACTCTCAGGTGTTATATTTATACCCCTCTTAAGCTGGGACTTCCTGCCATATAAAACTGAAGCCCCAAATTTGAGCTCTGCCATGAGTTAACCATCTTGCTTCATGCTCAGTGAGATTTTGTTTGTCTTCGTTATAATAATTTCTCCCATGAAGTTATTGACAGGAGAACTTTAAAAAGGCAGTAGGTAGTAGAAGCATCAATCTGATTGATAAGGATAATAACCTAAGCAGACATGGGCATGTTAGGAAAGACCAGCAATATTTCTAAAAGATGGCCACCAGGCGTGCAGTAGTTACTGCACAGTCCTTGGAAATCCATCTCTAACAGGAGGTTGCCTGTTCTTTTGGAGTGTGAGATCTGACTTGTTACTTGAAGAATCATCTAGAGGAAAACAGGAAGAGAAAACAGTTTGACAGTACATTTTCTTAAATGAAGTTATTTATTAAATATGCCTGAATAATATGAAGAGTTAGGGAAAGGATCTTCCAGCACACTGAGACCAAACAGGTGTATAAACATTGAGTAGAAATACAAAATAATCAGACTTAAACACCAAATCCAAAGCCAACTACAACAGAATTGATACCCAATCTACAACAAGCTAGACATAGAAGGGACCACTTATACTAGCAGCCCTGGGGACAAAGGAGGGGCGATATGGGATACATGCTGGGAACAGGGGTGGAGGGAGAACAACATTGGTGGTGGAATGCCCCTAATTTAATGTCACTATATACCTAAAATAGTACTGTGAATGATTTGTAATCCACTTTGGTCAAAATAAAAATTATTATTAAAAAAACTTATTTATGCTTTGGGAGAGAAAAATGCTACTCTGTGCATGATGGTGGACTATGACTTTGTCTTATTGCCTCTCCTGTGTGTGATTGATCACACTAATACCACGACAATGCTTCTGCCTCTTTCCCCTGCCTACAGAGTCACCTTGCTTTTCCCTCCCTTTGTACTACATTATAACCAGGGTAGCTTAGTTGGCTTGACTGTTCCCAATTGTCATTTGTTTGCGTTAATATTATCAGCTCCCACCCCCATTCTCCTAAAGCTCCTGGCACATAGAATTAAGTGGCTAGAGACGAATTTTGGTCACTATAACACAACCTATGAAACAACTCCCTGTTGGGCTTAAGTCTCTACATTTGCCATTTTGTTAATTTATAAACATTGTAGTTGAAATTCATATGAATGAATGTCTTATCCCAAACATTGTGTTTGGGTTCTGAACCTGGCCGGGAATGAGTGATGCCTGGGCAAGGACTAAGCCCTGAGTGCCTCCTGATGTGACCTTAAAAAACAAAACAACTAATCTATAATTAAAGTAATAAGGTTTTTATAGTGTTAAAATTATATTTTGTTGTACAGTTACTGAAACCTTACCATTACCAAAGTGCCCAAGTCCCTCCACTACTCTCTTTGTGTTTATTCTTTTTGCTACCAAATTTTTAATGAGCTGTGTTTGATTATAGTAGTGAGTTGCACCTGAATGAAGCTAAATTCACCACAAAATCTTATCCATATTCCTGTAATACATACACACGTGTAAACGCACATCTAGACATGCTCGCTACAACCTCAGTCATGGGAATGTCAACTTGGTCTGAACTGAATTAGAACTCCCAGTGTTCTTATTTTCCCTGGCATTTGATTTTGGGTGTCAGTCAAAACAGAACTTTCTTATGCATTACAGTTTGATTTATGTATAGATACGTGCCAGACACAGAAATAAATGGGATACTGTTTGCATTTATACATATCCACCTGATCATGGAGTATATGAAATGAAATGGGAGTTGTGTAAGAAATCCTGGCATTCCAGACTAATAATGTTTAAGGGTTTCTGAAACTGCTACTTTAAAGTAAATATCTATACCCAGAACAGATCTTCAAATAGCTTAATTTTCTTTAACATTAGCCAGAATTGTGTTTTTCTTCATTAACTAATAATGTTGTTGAACAAAATAATGTTATTCAAGGATGTGCTGTTTATGGTTCTTTGTTTTCATTATTACGTATTTCCCTTTGGAAGTTTAAAAGTATCTAGCCAACCTTTTTACTGAAAAATCAAGATGTGTAAAGGTTTAAATTTAGAAAAAAAGATATAAAAATAGTTGAATGCAATTTAGCATCAGATTATGGTCAAATGACTCCTTCCAGCTGAATTCCATACTGAGAACATGTGGGGTTTATTTTTATAGGAAGCCAAAGAGCAAGGAACCGCATGTAGTATTAGGTCATTTGTGAGAATACTTTTACAGAAGATGAGGTTTATCCTGGGTCTTATCCTTCTCTGTGATAAAGGTTCAAAGCCCACTTTCTTTTAGGTTTTTTTTCTTTTAATTTTCATTTTAAGTTGCCCTAAATAAAACAGTTGCACTGGAGTAATTAGAAATCAGTCACATTATTATAAGTTTGTTTCTGATCTGCTTTGAATAAAAGGGAAGCATGTGAAAATGGAATGCAGGAAAGGCAAGTTTATTAAAAAGCCAAAGTCATAGAAAATCGCATCGCAAGCTCCATGACCTAATTTCCTTTCTGCTTTTATTGATCGCTTTATTATTTAAGGCAGGATTGATAGCAGGATGCATCGGCTTTCCAATTATGAGTCCCCACCTTAGAGAATTGAGCCTGTTGAGTTACTCAGTGATGATTCCTGTCCCTTCTCCTCCATTAAAAAAAAAAAAAAAAGACCAGCCACTTCCCAAGGCTGATAAACACCGCTTGGTGATTGGTCCTCAATGGATCACTTTTTAGAAAATGAAATGTCAGCCCCTTGGCCTCCTATTGATTCTTCCTTAGTGTCAGCCATAAAGCTGTCTGGAGGAAGGCAGCCTGCAGCCAGGTAGCTGACAGGCTCCGCAGTGGCCGGTGCACACTCAGCTGATTCCCCACCACGGGCAGCCATGGGCTGTCATGTCAGACTGCACAGATTCAGGTGTCATAAGAGCAGGAGAAAGGAGAAGAGACAGAGGGAGCAGAGAGAAGTCTGATCCTGGCTTTCAGAGAGAGTACAAAGGAGAGGTAGTAAATGGTATCCTCCCAATGAATCTTACAGCACTGCAACCTTGAAATGCTTGAAACTGAAATTAATGGTGCTACTTCTCTCATTGCCTCTAAAAATTGATGGATGTACAAGACAGATCCCCCTTAGAGGGCTTGAGTCTCCCTCTCCTGTACTGTATTTTTGTAAGAGAGTCAGGTACCCTCATAGTGAGAAACATTTTTGTCCTCCTTAATACCTCCTAAAGAAAGTCTGTTGGGTGCTAATTTGTCTTTTAAGGAAGAGGGAATGGCCTCAGGCTCTCAGCAGGTATCTTGCTAGAATTTTTTTTTTATCATCACATGTGTTTCATTGATTTCATTATATTCACTTTACATGGAGAATCCATGTAAAGCAGAGTCAAATCTAATTGTTTCAATGACATGATCCACTTGTTTCTTTATTCCACCTGGGTGTATAAATTGTAGAGATCTCAGGGAAGTTTGAAACTGTTTATCCAAGATGATACCCTATATATTGTATGACTGTAACTCATTCATGAACAACTATCTGTGAACAAAAATAAACTTTGTAACTATAATTTTTAAATTTAAAAATAAATTGAATTAAAATAAATTATAAAGAAAAATTATGATACCTTATGCAAAGTACATTGACTTTGAAATAGAGCATGATTTTTCAACCATGTCAAGTTAAGCAAATTATTTTACACTTTTATGGGCACTTTTACTCTGTGCCTTGTTCATATTCATATTTTACTTTCAGGATTCTGTCATCTTTCAGAGTTCATTTTCAACTTTCAGTGTCTGGGCTGTTTAATCGGCAACCTTTTCTGGTATCTTCATGATACTATCCCTAGACATTTGATTATAGAGCACATATGTATCTTCTTTTAGCATTTTTCTTCAGAATACTTTTCTACCCCAATGTGTAATCATATTTTTGTTTTTTGAAATGACTTTTGAAAAGTTATTTTTGCTATAGTCTGCTATTCTTGGGCCTCACCTGGTCTTGCTCAGGGCTTACTTTTCGTTCTGTGCCCAGGTATTACTCCAAGTGATGGACAGAGGAGCATGAGCAATGCTGAGTATTGAATACTGGTCACTCATGTACCATACAAGCACTTCATCAGATGTACTATTTAATGTTAAAATAAAGGACTTATAACATTATAAAATCTAACAAAATGTCATAATCTTCGAGACTAATGAATTAAATTTCTTTGGCATCTATATGACATATTTCATCAAGTCACTTCCCAGAGTTTCTCTCATATAAATGAATTATTTATTTATTTATGCCAAGTAATAATAATTCATTTAATGCATGGATGCTGCTGGCATGTACTAGTGGTAGCTGGTACTCAATTGTGGTATAGTAAACACAAATTGCAGCCCTGGTGATGTCAATGTGTTAATAGTCTCTTGATAGTAGTTTATTGTTCTGTTGTCTGAGATTCATTTTGAGTTCCTCTTTTCTAAAGGCTGGATCTTAAACAGTGGGTCACAACCCCATGTGAGAATCACATAAGTGAATGTGAGGGTTATGGAAATTTTATTATGAACTATGTGTAGGATTTATCATCAATAAAATGTTTGGTTTGTATATACCTCATATGCAACAAGATAATACATAAATTTCTTGGACAAGAGCCTGAGAGGTAGTACCAAAAGTAAGGTGCGTGCCTTATAGGAGGCAGACTCTCATTTAAATCCCTGACCCTACATATATGCCTTGAGTATAGCCAGGACTCATTCCTGAGCAGAGACTCAAGAAGCGTTTCTGAGCACCTCCTGGTATTACCCCCACAATTTCTTGAGTGAAAGTGGTAGCAAGTGGAAAATGTTAAAGAAGCCCTGGTTTTTTTTTGTTTTTTTTTTTTTTTGGTTTTTTGTTTTTTTTGTTGTTGTTGTTGTTTTTGGGCCACACCCAGCGGTGCTCAGGGGTTACTCCTGGCTGTCTGCTCAGAAATAGCTCCTGGCAGGCACGGGGGACCATATGGGACACCGGGATTCGAACCAACCACCTTTGGTCCTGGATCAGCTGCTTGCAAGGCAAACGCTGCTGTGCTATCTCTCTGGGCCCAGAAGCCCTGTTTTAAAGGGAAATTTGGTTATAAGAGATAGGAACTGCCTCTTAACAAAGCAGGTGGATTCTGCTCTCAGCAAATCATTGCTAGTGATATTGGGTTTTCATTGGTTAGGGTAATAAAGTTCTCTTTTCTCTAATAAAAGAAAAAGAAATGCAATTACTTCAGAAATGAAATAACCATAGAAAGGTTTGTAAAAGGTCCAACCAGATGTCTAGGAAAATCTGAATTCCAACACTGACGTCAGATTTATTAAAAATTTGAGTCATGGAGAGAAGGGCACATGGCTCGTTGAATGAACTCTGGAGTAAGTAAGGCTGGATCTTCTGACCCATCTCTCTTGACTTCCAGTGTGGCACAGTGAGATTATTCTAATGACTTTAGAACTGAATCAAAAAAGCAGGCACCTCTAAAGCTAACAGCAACAGTTCTACACAACACAATCTTTAATTTCCTCAGTAATTTTGGTCAGGGTTGTAATCTTGAGTTATTGTACATGTCTGGCTTACAATATAAAGTCATACTTTCACTGTTTTTTAATCTTCGCAAAGGTCAAGATTTTCCATTTTGGTGCAGACTGCTCACATACAACTAAAACAGTATCATGTGCCTGTTCGTCTCCTAATTGGAATATTATGATCAGAAACAATGAACACACTTAAATGTTAGCCTAAATTGGCTCTGATGAAGTCATGTAAATTCACACAATTAGTGGGCAGATGGTACAAGGGAACATTTCTAAACAACTTGCTTGCACTCATATGGTTCAATTCCAATCCTTTCAAAATGTTGCTCAGGAAGAACATTTAGACATCATTTGGTTTAAGAACCATGACAGCATCAGGAAGGGGGAAAAAAAGATCACTTTTATGAATCTTCCTGAATGAGGCCATTAAACATTGGAGTGGGTCCTTCAGAAGAAGTGGCTCATTATTGCATTTCTGTATCTTCTCTAATCTGCACTTGAAGCAAATACATTGCTTACCTTTTACTAATTAGCTTTGGAACAATGGACCACCACAATCAAATCCATCCACTTTATCAAGAAAGTTAGTATTCTCATAAAAAGCAGCATTGTTCCAGGGTGGTTTCATGCCTCCATCCACAATTCGTATGTTCAATAGAATGGTCAAGGTGCCAGCACAATACATAATTTGGGGAAAACTCATGCAGTTCCTAAACAATGTCTATTAGTAACCTCCAAGCCACCAAACCCCTCTTTTGGCAGAGGGGAGAGCCCTTCACTTCCTTTCAAAGGTTGACCTGTAGTGGGGGCAGGACAAGAGGGGCTATTTTTTAAGCCCTGACCTTGCAAGAGTCCAGCTTCCTTTCTGGAGCATTCATAATCTATTCCCCTCCCATTTCCTAATCAGTTTGCCCCAGTCTGAATCATTAGTAAACCTCCCACCAGGGGTTGCCTTTCAGGTGATCTACCTGGGATTGTTCAGTGAGGCTTAGCTCTTCTTTACACTGTGCTTTCCTACAGGCCAGCTCCCCAAATAATAAGCTTAAGTGTGTACTTTCTTTCTTGGGACAATAGTGGGCACTTTGTCCCATCCTGAGCCCAAGGGGAAAGGGTCATCAGGTGACAGAGGTAGAACAGAATTCAGGCATTTGGAGTTTTCAGGGTATTATTAAAAAGTTAATAGGCTGCAATTAGCCTTTGAACAGTCATCCGTGGCTTTCTTTTTCTGCATTTCCCTGGTAGGGTCCTCTCTTCCATGTAGTACACTTAAAAAAAGAAGTTTTCTTAAAAAAGGACCTTCAGCTCACTCTTTAATTCCTCCTCCTATGTTTTAAAAAGATGAGGAATTTTCAAGCAAATGTCAGCCTTCTCATGAAGAATTTCTCCCCATTTGTATTTCCTCTACCTTTGTCCTTACTCAGCAAAGGTGGTGGATGTCAACTCTGTGGCTTTTGGGCTCTTGATTCCTCTTGGTAGATACCTCAGTTGGTACCAAAGAACTCTGCTTCTAGCAGAAGTTTTTTTCTCTTTTGAAACAAAGACATTCACATCAGTTCCAGATCTAAAGTGATTAAAAATTATACTTGTAATTTTAGATAATGCTTTTAGGAGCTCTGATAAGATCTTATCTTTCAGTCTGCAGGACTCTCTCACAGCCTTGGAACCAAATCTCTGGATTTCCCTGATGAAAATGTTATAGTTCATCCCTGACTCAATATTCAGATTTCTTTTAAAGAAGTGAGGTGCCAGATAGAATAGAGTCAGACTTTTTCATAGAAATGTTGAATTTCTAACCCTCTTGAGTTTTGTTGTTTCTCAAAGAAAAAAAAAAAACTTCTCTTTTTATATTTCAAAGCAGTGAATTTTAAGTGGATTTATTTAGGTGATATAGGATATTATGAATAATTTTGATCCTAACATCTCATCTTGTGAATGCATCCCCATTTGGAATGCATGTGATGTTTGGTGATATTAGTGTAGACACTCATTAGCCATCTCAGAGGGTCCTGAGGGGTGCTGAAGGCCTCTATCCCCATCTCTCTGTTGGAACCAAATATGCAAATCTGCCTGGTTGCTTTTAACTAATTCTTGTGAAGATGCAATTAAATTGATGAAGATGCAATTAAATTGATCCAGTAGCCCTTTGAAAAGTTAAATTCCAAGCCAATGAGATTATTGTAATACTGAGGTATGGGCATTTTTCAGTTCACTGTAATCACCCAAGTCTCTTTACATAGCTAGTTTCTATTTTGCAAATAGTGAAGAGGACCTAAGACACTTGATGAGAGCACTATGAAAAGTTGCAGTATGTAATTGTCCAATTTAATTCTTGCCAGATGATAAAAACTCTGAGTGAAGCATATACAGGCTACAGGATCTGATAGATGAGCTCTGTCCCCTGCATTGCTGCAGTTTATGATAGGCATGGAGGTGACAAGCTTGAAAATGGAAACCCTCATATTTGAGTGTTTCATGTTGCATGGTTATGGCCTTTTCAGTTGCTACTATTTCCTCTTTTTAGTGAATAACCTACCTGACTCTACATGTGCAAAACTTGGGAATTAGTGGGACTGGAGTTAGTTAGTGGGGAAACCATATCTTGCATGCTTTTGAATGAGATTTGATCCCCAACAACTCTAGGGGTTCCCAAGTCTATTGGAAGTCAAGTTCTGAGCACATTAAGTCATGGGCAAAAAACAAAAATAAACAAAAATCTTAGGAATGAGGTGTGTGGCAACCACACAACTGGAAGTCCACTGATCTCCAGGGAAGTTTGCTATGCACAGGGCTTTCTGACACCTTAGAGTCTTGACCAAATTTATCCTTAATGTTTGAAGAAAATATAATATGAGGGGCCGGGAAATAGTAGAATCCAAGTACAGTGCCAAATGGATCCCCCAAAGACTGCATGTAGTCCTGAAGACTAATGAACATTACCCTGATGCCTCCCCATGACCACAAGACTCAAACAGCTTTATATTTCTCCAGTACAAACTATTTAGCTGTTTTGCCAAGTATTATTATAGGGTAGCCCCTGGCTTCTTGAGAATTGCTTAGAAATATCTCCCCTCACCTTCAAAAAAAGTATAGGATAGAGGACAGGAAGATAGTTTTCAGGTCGGAGGCACATGTTTTATATAGGGTAGTTTAATGACTATTTTTTTTCTGTTAGCTACATAGTATTCCATTATGTATTTATACCACCATTTCTTTAGCCACTCATCTGTTGTCAGACATCTGGGCTGTTTCCAGATTCTGGCTATTGTAAATAGTGCTGCAATGAACATAGGAGCACTGTGGCATTTTTGTATTGAGATTTTATATTCTAGGGTATATCTCTAAAAATGGAATTGCTGGATCAAATGGGAGCTCAATTTCCAGTTTTTTGAGGTTGGTAACAGACAGCATTTTCACCAGCAGTGAATGAGAGTTCCTTTCTCTCCACATCCATGCTAGCACATTGTTCTTGTTCTTTGTGATGACTAATTTGCTCTCAAGGTTAGGCAGCTGCAGTATCATCAGAGTTGATTATTATTATTTTTTTAGCGATATCTATCAAGGTGACCCTTGAGCAAGCTAAGTTCAGTTACATGGGTTCAGATACATGTTCATAGATTTATCCAACTATTCATGTAGTTTGGTTAAACCTGTGGTGCAGAACCTTGTAGAACCATGGTCATAGAGGATGATCTGTGTGTTAGGAATGCATTTTCAGCTGTGCAGGCTTGGTGCACCTTATCCCGGTACTTATTTTAAGGATTCTGGTGTGTGTGCGTGTGTGTGTGTGTGCGTGTGTGTGTGTGTGTGTGCGTGTGTGGTATTAATAACAAATTGAAATTACTGACTCAAGATATGGGATTCCTCACATTTTAATAACAAAACTAGATTACTACCAAGGTATTAGAACAAAATTCTTATTTCAAACCTTATGGCTATTTTTTTCTATATAGAGATATATATAAGATATTCCCAAAAATTTTCTCAAAAATCATATAGAATCTAATATAATGAAAGTCAAATATTTAGCTTAAAATTTTCATTAATAATTTAGTTATTTGCACATAGCATCTGAAACCAATAACAACAATTCTGTTATTACAAAAATACCATGAGTTTTTCTGTGCTGTTGGTGGGTTTAGCTACAGTACTTAGCATTACCTATTATATCATAATGAACACTATTGCCATTTTATTTATGCAGAATTCACTTATGGAAACATTTTAATATATTCATATGTATAAATCAGCCAATAAGCAAATATATTTCTTCTAAGGATTTTGTAGTGATTTTATGAAATATTTAGAATCAGTTTAGTATTCTAGTTAAGAACAGACTGTCTTATGTTTATACTTGGAGGCACATTCACTACACAGGCACTCTCATATTTCTAGGTATTTTTGTATTTGGGCCCCAACCAATTTGCTTAAGGTTCACTCCTATGTCTGCATGCATCCTAGCTAATTAATCTTCAGTATTTTTACCTGGTAACCATGTATAGCACATTTTACAGATTTATGTATGTAGAGTAGCAAAGGGTATGTCTTATGGCTTGTGCTAATAACTATTAATAATAATTTTCTTTTTTGTACATTTTCTTAATAGACGGAGTAAATACAGTAAAGCAAAACAAGAAGCAGATGAAGAGAAACATTTGAACCAAGGTACCAAAATCTGGATTAAAAGTAATTTCACTTTTTAGAGCATGTTTTATGTTTTCTGCTTAACTAAATATCATGTGGCTATTAGTCTATAGTTCACACGTTCCATTTATAACATTATCAAAAAATGTTCTGGGGTGATTCAAACTAAAATAGGGTTTTGGGATGATTGAAAGTTTAATTCAAGATGAGGTTGGAGTAATTTGTTTAGATTCTTCTTTTGTTCCTCCTATTTTTACTCTAGATTTCCATATATCATAAAAAGTTATCATTCTAGTTTTTTTTTAATTTGATTTTGTGCTGGAGTTCCAGCAGAGAGAATTTAATGCTAGAAAAAAGGGCTCAATAATTACAAACAAATCTTACCTCAGAGATCTCTGAATTTCTCCAGAGTTCACAGTTTGAATTTAGTTTGCAAGCAACTTTGAGGTATAGCTAAATATTTCTCTTTCTGGTGATCAAGCTATTGACAACCAGGCTTTATCCAACAAGTTCAATAGAAGCTGCCATGAATTCTTTAATATCTATTCTTATAGCATCTTGTTTTCCAAACAGAATGAAATTGAATGTCATGGGAAGGTTGCACTGGTTATGGGGAGTTGTACATTTTTATGACTGAAACCTAACTACAAACATGTTTGTAACCATAGTGCTAAAGTAAAGATATTAATTAAAAAAAGGTCAAGTGCAGTCCTTTTCTTTGTCAGCTAGCATACAGTTAAAATGATTATTCTGTCCACCTCCAATATAATTTTGCTCTTAGATCAGTAAGCTGACATTAAACCTCATGTCTATTACTAACTTTACTCTAAGTTGGTTTTAATTGGTCACATATTTAGTTGTAAGAATGACAGCAAGTAGACTTGGCCAAATGAGTAGGACATTTTCCATTGTTTTCCCTAAGAGAGGATAGCTGGAGATGGTAGCTTGACATAAGCAATGAATTGGGACAATATTCAGCTCACACATTCCTCTCTCCCTCTCTGGGATGGGCTGTTTTTAAAGTTTTGGCCTTGAAGTGTGAAGACATTCCAGGAAGTCAGTAGTGCTGCAGCCTCTTAAGTAGCTAACAGTTCTTTGTTTGCCCACAAATGAAAACCAGAGCAGGATTCTAAACATTTTCAGATGCTTATGCTAAGTATTTTTCTCATGTTAAGAAAACTATTTCTATGCTAAGTATTTTTGGAAACAGAGAACATTGTTGTATCATTAATTATGAAGACTTATTCAACCAACCCATTGCCTGTTTATTACTCAGGTGTTAGAACTTATGTTGATCCTTTTACTTATGAAGATCCCAATCAAGCTGTTAGAGAATTTGCCAAAGAAATCGATGCATCCTGCATTAAGATTGAAAAAGTCATAGGAGTTGGTAAGTGTCTCAGTGTCTGTCAATAAACCTGTTTTTTTCTAGAAAATAAATACATGGATACCATTTATTTAAGTAGATGGGTGTATTGTATATCTTTTCGTAAATATAGTTACACGGAGGAAATTTCCCTGATCTATGTAGAATATTAGTCATAGTGCATGACTTGAAAGAAATCCTTAACAAATGTTAGCTATTATTCTTGAATATATTTTTGGCCTAGCATAAATTCTTTTTTCTCTTCCCTCAGGTGAGTTTGGGGAAGTGTGTAGTGGACGTCTCAAAGTGCCTGGGAAGAGAGAAATCTTTGTAGCCATCAAGACTCTGAAAGCTGGTTATACAGACAAACAGAGGAGAGACTTCCTGAGTGAGGCCAGCATCATGGGACAGTTTGACCACCCAAATATAATTCACCTGGAAGGCGTTGTCACCAAATGTACGTGGGTCTGTGGGTCTCTCTCTTTATAAAGCTAAGGTAGAGATCATTGACAAATTAAACACACATTTTCTTTCCAGGGAAATGACAGATGGAGTCGACCTACTGATTGCTAATAGGAGAAAATCAGTGCAGGACAAGTCATTAATCTTGCAGTCAGTTCTAAATGGGCCTATGCTTTAGGCTGAGACCCTATTTCCATAGCAGCTTGTGTGAGATTATAGGGAAATGAATGGTGTAGGGTTGGGCTTGGCCTCAACATCTTTCAAATCTTTGCTAGACCAAACTAAATGTCACAGCATAGGTACAACCAGATGGTAGGTGAAATAAATTTTAAGTACTTTTCATATAAAACACAACAACATCCCACCACCACTTGTGCTTGAAGCGTCAATTCCAGATGCAGGGAGGGAATCTGGGGAATCTTTATTATATTGGGGGATTTGCTTGTCTGATCTGCCTGATTTATGGCCGTCACAGTTCAACACCTATTTACAATAACACCTGGTGGAACCGTCTCTTTTTAGTCTATTAGCATTTGCTGATCCTGCGAACCATGCTTTAGTTGAAATATGACACAGCTCAACAGATGCATTTTGTGGAGCAAACCTTGAGTGCCTCAGTAAGACAGGCTAAAAGATGTATAATGTGTTGCATGGCCAGGGCAGCCAAAGCAGTGACTTTTGAAGGTGTTTTAGATCCAGAAGCATCAGTAGCTATTATAGTTACTATATGTCAAGAATCTTGTAGACCTAAGGCTATGTCTCCATGTTGGTCAAGAGGCCTCTTACTGGATTTTAGGTATATGGCAGAACATCTTCATATTGTGCCCACTTGCACCTCAGAATGAAAAATGAACTGTTTTATTGGGGCATAGTGGAAGCAATAGGACATTAAGGTGCAAGGGTCCTTATTTAGTGTCATTTCTATGTTCCTGGAATCTTTGAGTAAATTGGACACATATCAAAAACAAGTACTGGAATGAAGTGTTTTGTTCAGTATAGTTGGGGTTGTTTTATTTTTAATTAATGATATTAGGAAATGTTATTGAATACAAGATACTGAATGATACTAAAAATCTACTGTACAAAGTCTTTAGAAGTGAAATAAGGTCACTAAAAATTTCAATAGCTAGGGCTTGGTGATAACTAAAGGATCTGGAGCTCATTCTTTGCATTCTGAAGTTCCAGATTTGATCTTCATGTTCCCCTGAGCAACACTGAGTATTGCCTCCTCAAAAATAAAATCTAAAAAAAGTAAATAGATTCTTAACTCTTAAACAACAGCCAATCCTTATAGGGTCTAATGTACATACGTTTTGACTGGTCCCAAATTTATTTCGAGAAGTCCCTAAGATCATTAGGGCTCAGGTTTTTTGGAAAACCCTCATATATCAAAATTCAGGTTAGTTTTAAACATATGAGCTGGATCTGCATCTTCTGATTCAACCAGCTGACTTTTAAGGGATTATTGATTCCAGCACCTCATACCCACAAAATTCAAAAGCCAACTTCATATATGTACTAGCTCAGACATGCCCCGGCATTTACCTCCAAATACTTGTATTTGTATTTGTAGGAAGAGTTTCCTGGAGAGTTTTCCTTGGAGAATTCATTCAAAAGGTGAAATAAGGCCCTTAGGGTGCAGTTTTTAAAGTGCCCCTAGACTGGACTAAAGTGTAAGACTCTAGAACTTTACCTTACCTAGCAGCCAAATCTAAGACAGTTCATTGCTTTGAAAGCAGGTGGTCTTAGCCAGTTGCTTCATCTTCCAGTATTTCCTTCCTTGAGATTTTTTATAGAATTAGAAGCAGATAAAATTTCCTTCTAAAGTTAATTTGGAGGCAATATTGAGCATACTAATCATAATGCTTGGAATATATATATATATATATTTAAATATCTTTCATGTTAATGAACATTTATTACATGCTAGGAGAGACATCATTCTGCATCTTCAGGATTCTTGGATAAAAAGAACCTTGGTGCTAAGGATAAGTAATTTTCCACCTCAGATGAAGGCTATAATTAGCATAGAATAGCTCCATTTGCTTCTTAAGATTAGTTTAACAGACAGGATATTTTTCTGTAGCCTATGTCCTTGGGGCTGCCCAGAGCCCTCCAGTCCTTTAATTAAAAGATAACATTCCCTTTAAATACTTCTGCAGGTCCATTTTCTCAAAAAGAGACTCTGTTTGGCTGGGGGTGTTTTTCCTGTGCAGACAGTGATTTTCATAGCACCTCTGTCGAAGAGCGAAGAAACAGGGGATCTTTGTATTAAAGTCCCACCGTGCCTGTAAAACCTGTAGCTATTACAGCTGTAACTGTTATAAATGACTGGGTACATTTGCATAATGCAGTTGTCACTGAATTAAAATGATTTAGAAGAAAAGCCCCCCCTTCTCCCTCCCCTCACACTACTGCCACCCTATTTTGAGGATTTCCCCCCCCTTTCTATGAGCCCCTTTCTAAAGCCCTCCACCTATTGATACATGCATCTTCATTTCCCTGGAAGAGCTCTTAAAAGGGCTTGGCAAACAGATACTATTAATTAACAAGGAATGTCAGAAAATGATAAAGGTGATGTCCAATTTCAGAATAGGGAGGTAAGAAGGTAAGAGGTGAGATGGAAGAGTGTGAGACTTCATTACTAGAAATTACTTGAGTAACTTTTGTAATTGACAGGGAGATTATAAATTCTCTGCACTTACATCCTTACCCCATTGTTTTAGATGGTATACTCTTTTTCCCATTCACTCTGAGGGAATCAGGTGAAAAGAAGCATGTACTAAATAAATGTGCCACCACCAAGAAAACTTTCCTCCTTTTTCCTCTAACTTGACAGTAGTTTTTGATTGAGGCAGGTTAATTAGACCTCATTTAGATGCCTTTGTTCAGTGAAAGGGGTGCAGTTCCAGATGGAAAGGGTGAATGTATTGGAGAACATGGTGCTTCCTGTTTCTGAGGCAGAAGGAAGGAAGGTCATTGGGTCTACCCTGTCCACTCACCAAGAAAAGCTGGCAGTGGGTTTGCTTCTTTGATCTACACCAAGATTCCTGTTCTTTCTGTCATTTTCCATTTATCACTTATAAATAAAAACTCCATGGCACCATTTTCAAAGCCAAAATATATATTTGGAAAGGATTTCTCAGACAAGGTACCAAAAATTCAATCAGAGACCAAACTGATAAAGTGGATTATATTATTAAAAGAGAATATTTTTGCTTTTACAAAGCCTGTAATGAAGACAAGACCCCTTTCTCTCATTCAAAGAAATCTCTTCTATGACATGGTCTTTAGGTGGATAGAAGATCTGTTTAGTATCATTGAAGGAACATTTTTATAGTGATGTTCATAAACATTTTCATAGCTGAATGTCTAAGTCCAAACAGTCTACAAATTCATCAAAGTTTGCTTTGGGAAAATGTGTTTTCTTTTATTTTTGGACATACATGACAGTGCTCAGGAGTTATTGTCTGCCATCAGGAATCAATCCTGGTGGACTCAAGGAACCATAGGGGATGCTGGGAATCAAACCCAGTCAATTATTTGTGAGGCAAACAACGTACCCACTGTACTCTGGCCCCTGAGCTTTTTTGAGCTGCCTTCATGATTCCAGTTTTTTTTTTTTTGTTGTTGTTGATGTCTTGGGGACAACTCCCCTTTGATGCTCAGAAGACCATATACAGTACTGGAATTTGAACTGAGATCAGTTGCATATAAAACAAGCAACTTAATTCCTGTTCTATTGCTCTAGCACTAGTTATAGCACATTTTTGGATAATAAAATTAATTCTTAACTTTTCTTCCACATAATCTTGTTCAGATTCTTTAACCCTCCTTTCAGTGAAATGTTAAGCATTTGTGCCTTGTAGCATTTCTCTTCCAAAAATACCCTTTAAAATTAAAGAACAGATGTCAGACCTGAATCCATGACTAGAAACTTAGAAATTGAAGAATGCATATTTGTAAGGCCCAGAGACAGGAAACAGAAATAAGGGTGCTGTTCTCCTTCTCCCAAAACCTGAAAATCATTTTTATTTCTTTTTTGAAGGGTGGGACAAGAATGTTCTAACACTGAATTTAAGCTACTGGCTCAGATAAAATAGGCTCTAAAACCTTTTCTGTAATATTTGTGGTAATAATTGTTGCTGAAGCTGGAAGCTGAAAGGAATAACTAGAATATGTTTAGAACTAGGAAAGGGGAAAAGGGAGAATATGTCCTCTGACCTGAATGAGACCAGAAGAATATCTTTTTTAAATTTTGGTGGGAGGACACACCTGGCTGTGCTCTGGGCTTACTCGTGTCTTCTTCCTAAGTGTATAATGAAGTATCCAATACAACCTCTGCTCCCTGTATGTCTAAATAAGTGGAAAAAAGTCTCTCTATTCAGTAAGTCCTTTCACATCCCTCAACTAGTTCTTGGGGGAAACAATTAATTACCTTCAAGATTTTTTTTCTGCCTCTAAACAAGCCTGTCCATTTATCTTCTTCCCCTTGTTTGAGAGGACAATTATCCATTCCTGTACTCCCCAGATACCAGAGGCCTCTTTAGTTAAAGACCTTGCCAAGAATCCATGCAAAGGGTTAAACTTCCAGATGGAATTTAAACCTACTCGTCCTTTGAATATTTCATTCCTAGCTCCCCACAGCTGAGGCATAAGCTTGGCTTGTTTTAATTAAATTAGATCACACAAGACAGGTGTCTTGGCAGTAAAATCGTGCACAGCCCATTTTTATCTCATTAACTGCAGTGCTCATCAACAGTTTGTGTTTTCCTTTCTGAAAACTCTAGGTAAACCAGTAATGATCATAACAGAGTACATGGAGAATGGCTCCCTGGATGCATTCCTAAGGGTAGGTGACTAGTTTATATTAAATCCAAGAATGCTTATATTTAAAAAGCTCTAACAGACTCATTGTATTCGTTCCACTTGGTTGTATGCATGAACTTACTGTTAACAGGTCAAAGGAGGAAGAGGCAGAATAGAAAATGATTTGATGTTTTTAAGACTACTCAATAATCCATGCTCATTAAGGAGAGGATGAGATTTATTCCTAAATTTTGTTTGAGTTATAGATTCATTAAAGTTGGACAACGTCCATCTATTACAGGTTACAAATTCCTTACTGCCACCATAATTTAAGGAAAGTTAAAATCAGAAGGCCCACTGGACTCCCCCAGTGTGGATGGCTGAGAAAAGACTTCAAAGAGAGGTCGCTTCCTTGAATAGTAAGGGTGGTATTTCTCAAGCTCAGTAATAGTTGCAAACAATAGTTGCATATATTTATTTGGTCTAATAATAATCTCCCTGCTGCTGGGCTCAGTGTGTACATAGTTGAGCATTTACATCTAGATGACAAAATTAGTATACACAATTATGATTCAACTGAGTGTCTCTGTCCTTTGCTGAACCCTGCTCCCACTTTTCTGGGGGCCCAAAGAACTTCCTGACATGCCTGGATAAAGCCTTGGCAATTCCTATTTCTAGAATATACCTTATTAATGAGTTAGTGACTTTAGTCAGAAAGGACAAGAAATAATGTGGAATATCATCACCTGGCAGATACAGATACCAAAAGAAATTTAAGTAATAAATGTATTGTGAAGGTGAATTGGGCAAAATGCTGATAAGCTGATTTCTCATTTCTCTCCTCTTCAGAAGAATGATGGCAGATTTACAGTCATTCAGCTGGTAGGCATGCTTCGTGGTATTGCATCTGGAATGAAGTATTTATCTGATATGAGCTATGTACATCGAGACCTGGCTGCACGGAATATTCTGGTTAATAGCAATTTGGTCTGCAAAGTGTCTGATTTTGGCATGTCCCGAGTGCTTGAAGATGATCCAGAAGCAGCTTATACCACGAGGGTAAGAAAGATCAGGACATTGACACTTTCTTGCTCTTCCTATGGGATGATTAAATTATGTGTTATCTATAAATGCCAACTTCCATCTTCTGTATTTGCATATACTTGTAAACAATATTTTAAAAGAGTCATTTTGAAGCAGTTTGTGATGTGGAAATGCTCATAAAGCTATAGTTAGATTGTTTCTTTTTGTTGTATTTTTTCCACACTTAAACTTTCTTTTTATTCTCTTTATATTTCAATCTCTTCCTGAATTGCTTTCTTTCTCCTATCCATTTTTTCTTCTTTCCTTCTTCCTAACATTCTCTTCTCTTCCAGCCGATTTTCCTTTCTTCCGATTTTTCTCCTTTCTTTCCCTCATTCTCTCTTTTTTCCTCTCTCTCCCTCCCTCCCTCCCTCCCTCCCTCCCTCCCTCCCTCCCTTCCTTCCTTCCTTCCTTCCTTCCTTCCTTCCTTCCTTCCTTCCTTCCTTCCTTCCTTCCTTCCTTCCTATTTTAGGTTATTATTTGCTGCTTTTTTATTACTAAAAAAAAATCTTAGTAGGACTGAAGTGATTAGCACAGTGGGTAAGGCATTTGCCTTGCACACAGATAACCTTGGTTTTATTCTCCAGAATTCTATATGGTTTCTGGTACTTCCAGGAGTGATTTCTGGGCAAAGAGCCAGTAGTAAGCATTGACCTCTGCTGGGTATGACCCAAAAACCAAAAAAAAAAAATTCTTATTTTAAATATTTCAGTGCTATATTTCTGCTTGATCATATTCTTCAATATACAGTATTTATAAAAACATTTACATTATAGCAGGTTTTCCAGTGTCTATGACCATCATTTTAATACTAGAAGATAAGTTTGAATTAGGACACAGTTAACAGTTATCACTATACAGTTAATGACTAGGCTATCTTAGTTGGGCAATCAGAATATACAATACTAATGGAAGAAACCTGAATCATAAAAGTTATTGGTCATTAGCACTGACACTTAACATCAACAAGTACTAGACATTCTCCAGCCATCTTCCTCTTTAATTCACCATTATCATTTTGCATCTGCTGTATCCAATTACTAGTGTTTTCCTGTTTAGTTAGTTGGTGTTTTCTTCATGTTTGTTCTTTGACTCTATTTTGATTCTCGTTCATATCCTCTCTTGAATTCCAGCCCACATAGGGAAGAACATTATCTTTGTGAATGCTAAATATCTTTCATATTTTTTTTTCACAAGAGTTAAAGAGAGGACAGTTAAAGGAGACTTAGAATGCTATATTTACATAGATAAAACCTTAACCAAATATTTAAGGAAGGCAGAAGGCACACAAGTGACCTTCTCTATGTAATGAGTATGAATATAATACACTGGGTTTTCAGAGTAAACTGCAGTGAGCCCAGGCAATTTCAAGTACAAATTATTGTCCTGTTTAACTACCTTAATGAAGCCAGGAAAACTTTAAAATGATATCCTCCTGAATAGTTTAATAAAATGAATTCCCACTCGAATTCATTCAAGTTGAATTCATTTTCTCAGGTGCAATCCAAGAACATTTGAAATGCAGTGAAAACCACCTTGTACGGAAGCATATTTAAATAAGATATGGGGGTGTAGCACTTAAAACGTTCTGAAAAGTTATCAATGGTGTTACCAGTTTCATAGTTTTTTTTTCCTCCTAATTAAATAATATGCAAAATTCTGTCCTCAACCCATCAAGTAGGAATGACTCAACCATCTGGTATGTTTGGTTCTGTTAATAAACTTTAAACATATTATCCTCTAGGCATTTGGCATGTACTCCTAATGTCAAAGAAAAGTTGAGTGACTGGGTGATGGATAGTGACGTTTAGGAATATGGGCCTCTTTGAGCCACATCTAGTAATACTCAGGGTTTATGCCTAGCTCTGTGCTCAGGGATCAGTGCTAGCAGTGTTCAGGATGCAATTGGCAGTGCCAGAGATTGAACTGGACTCAACTACCTAGTAAGACATGTGCTTTAACCTCTGTACTGTCTTCTAGCTTTATATATTATTATGTTTAATATTTTATTCATGATTTTAGAAGCAATATTAAAACAGAATTAGCGAGTAAAAGGAGCAGACGAGTCAAAATCAGTATCAATTGCAAATTCATTAAGAGTTCATGGATAAAATAAAATAAGTATATAAACTTTGAGATTCCATTATTTTTTCCAACGTAGCCTTAGAGTGCAATAATAGGTTTCCTTTTAAAATATAATTGGAAGCATTACTTGTTTACTTCCCTGTAATTAATATATATATATGTGTATATATATTTATATATGAGAGTAATGCTCTCAACCTGGAAGACTTTAATATAACATAAAAAGGTCTCTATTACTGAATGACTGTCCCAGGAATGCTGTTGTTCTGATTGGCAGAGAACAACAATGTTCAGAATCTAAAGTGTTGCAGCAGTAATGTACTTAGGGGATAACTTATGGTTTGAATGTTCACAGGGTGGCAAGATTCCTATCCGGTGGACTGCGCCAGAAGCCATTGCCTATCGTAAATTCACATCAGCAAGTGATGTATGGAGCTATGGCATCGTTATGTGGGAAGTGATGTCGTATGGAGAGAGACCCTACTGGGATATGTCCAATCAAGATGTGAGTATTGTGTTCTTAATTATGACTTTACATTGAGATTCGGGAAGTTTTGCAGTAGTATAGAATGGAGTAGTCACTTGAGCTTAAAGTAATGCATTCATCTCAAAATTCTTCATACAAATGGGTCTGGCAATCTCGTTACACCTTAAGGTTTTGAATTTCAAAGTCCAATATTGCATGGCTGAAATGTATCTATTGAGATAGATGCATTGGGTGGTAGATATTGATATGGCCTAGGACTTTTATTTCTTTCACACCCAATACGAGAACAAAACAGAATTTTGGATTTTTAGAAGATACACTGATATGTGAAAAACGAATGTCACATGTGATCCAATTGACATGAAAGGTTTATTGGAAGAAAACTTGTGAATATTTAAAAGCTTGCATAGTTGTAATTAGAGCTTGCCCCTTGAGGACTTTAAAATAAAGCTTCACTAAATGACCCTTTGTAAATTATGCACATCCCTTTAATGTACCATCTGGACTACTTGGTAAGAGAGTATCCACAATGCCTGCAATTTCAGAAAAGCATTCAATAATGACACTAATAAGATTCCAGAGTAATAGAATTTAATTACAACATCTCCAGTGAGAAAGAAAAAAGAAACACTAGAAAAGAGATCTTCCTAGAACACATATTTGCTGGTTTTGTAAAGGTTTTTAGGTCCAGAAGAGCTGGGAATCAGATACAAATGAATGGCTAATTCTGAACTTGTTTTTATTTAGTCTATGAGGTACATCGAATCATGTTTACAAATCCATGGCATTTTATCAGTGTATCCAATGATTATATCATAGAAAACTCTTCTTTAAAAAGAATTCTCTGATACATGTCTCCAGATTATCTTGCCTTGCTGTGAAACAGTGTTGGCAATCACACGAAAAACCAGCTGCACTGAAGAAATAGGTACCTTAACAGTCAGAGAATGTTCAGAACAATCAAAACGCTTATGCACTTCATATTGAGTGGGACAAAAGGAATTCTCTCGCCAAATTAAGAGGAATGGTTGTGTTGACATTCTATCATCTGTAAATTATAAAGGGAGGTTCATTGCTGATGAGAAGAAAGACAGCAGCTAACATCACTGATAGATAATTACAGGCTGGAGAAGACTATAGAGGTGAAAGGTGTGTAATGGATTGTTTGGTGTGATTATGCCTTCCAGATATCTTAAAGCAGTGTCTTATAGCAACATTTGGTTAAACTTGAACAGGAAGAGAGACAAATGATTGTAAAAGAGCAAGTTGTAGATGCATTCATTTCTTAAATGATCTGGTCATCAAACTTGCCCTTATTTCAGTTGTTAATCATGGCTAAAATATTCAAGAGTAGAAAATAGTAATTTTTTAAATTTTTCTCTTTCAGACTTATATATATAAATGACCTATATATGTATTTTCGTTTTTATTTTTATATGAAAACATGTTTTGTTGTCTCAAACTTTCACTTGACTGGTTTTATTCATGGCTCCCTCTAACCCCCTCAAAGCATCTGAAGCTATTGCTCTTCCACAAATGATATTGATCTCTTTTTCACATGCATTTGTTTTGGATTCTGTGTAGAACAGGAATCAATAGGAAATGAAACTAGAGAAATTCTTTCATGAGCAGCATGTCCTTGGCATATGATAAAGGAGTTAATATAACTATTGAAAATATGTCACACTTAACAAGTTTTTTTTTTGTTTGTTATAATCCCCTGCCCCTATCCCCACAAATACTCATTTAAAGAGAGACAATATGCTTTATTAAACCAGAAACTTTTTCCAAGCTGGCACTTACAAGCTAGATAGGAAAACTAAGGGAAGAATTAAGTGTCCTCAGAAATGAGGTAAACTGTGTTATCCTGGCATCAGCCTAATTTGCTTGCATTATCATCAGTTCAAGTAAATTGTCTTTAGTATGTCTAGAGTCAACATGGTGCACCACAAAGATGAGCAAAGAGAGGCTAAAACTGGCCCGGTATAATTTCTAGAAATATTTAATGTTTAGTGAGATAACATAGAATCTGCTTAAAAGAAATAGATAAGGGTCTGGAGAGATAGCACAGCCGTGTTTGCCTTGCAAGCAGCCGATCCAGGACCAAAGGTGGTTGGTTCAAATCCCAGTGTCCCATATGGTCCCTCGTGCCTGACAGGAGCTATTTCTGAGCAGACAGCCAGGAGTAACCCCTGAGCACCGCCGGGTGTGGCCCCCCCCAAAAAAAAGAAATAGATAAGAGGCCAGAGAGATAGTATGGAGGTAGGGCATTTGCCTGGAATGCAGAAGGATGGTGGTTCAAATCCCAGCATCCCATATGGTCCCCTGAGCCTGCCAGGAGCAATTTCTGAGCATAGAGCCAGGAGTAATCCCTGAGCGCTGCCTGGTGTGACCCGAAAACTAAAAGAAATGAAAAAAAAAAAAGAAAGAAAGGAAAGAAAAGAAAGAAAAAGAAAAGAAATGAATAAAAGTAATGTAGTTGATTGGGGCCAGAGTGTGGAGCCACAGATAGGGCTTTTGCCTTGCATGAAGCTGACCCAAGATAGACTGAGGTTCTATCTCCCGGTGTCCCATCTGGTCTCTCAAATCAGGAGCGATTAATGAGTGCATAACCAGGAATAACCTCTGAGTGTCATAGTGTGTGGCCCCAATCCGCCCCCTGAATAAAAAGCTTTAATAAATCAAAAGATGGTGGAAATAATGGGCTGGTTAAATGAGCAGTGATTTTGGTGCCCAACTGAATAAAAGAATTACTTTCTGAGGATGACCACAGGTAATCTACCTAACTGGACATAGCTGTACCTGTTGTTTACTCCCATTCCTTATTTGGTCTTCAAACAAAATGGAAAAGTGATTGATGTAAAGAATTTTGGGCCAATCACATACATCAAAAAAAAAACAAAACAAAAAAACAAAAAACAAGCCTAACTGAATAAATCTAGCCAGTTAAATGAATGAAGTAAAACCTTCTTTAAATTTTGCATGACTCAAGCCAAAGTACATTCCTGGGATTCACACCAAGACTTAGAAAAGTGTAGAGAAAAGCTAATTAAAAATACTGTAAGATCAGACAAGATTGATTTTGAAAATTAGAATTAGAAAAGAAAGATCATTGAAGGAGTTATTTCTGTCTTATTAGTCAGAGAGATGTCTATAGGCAAGGAGATAATTATCATCTACCATATAACTTCTCTCCTTAGATGTGTAAGGACCTTCCTATTCTATGTAAATATTAGTGTAGGATGTAGCTCAAAGGTAGGGCACATACTTGGCATGAGTAAGGCCTTGAGTTCTATCCTGGCACAGCAAGGATGACAAGATCAAGTCTAAAAGATTAAGAAGAGACTTTTTGACAAATTTTTAATCTACTTAAAATTACAGATTTTTAATCTACTTAACAATTACAATTCATACCAAGACAGAGACACAGAATTGGCACTTGAGCATATTTTGCTGTTCCTAAAATAATAATGGTTGGGTTTCTGGCAGGACTGAACAGAGAGAAGTAGAGATCTCTGGACTGAGAGTGTTAGAGGCTGGCTCTGGTACTCACGAATAAATTGTCTGAGCAAGAGAGAATTGACTTGAAATGAGGTAGCGAGGCTTCTATTTTGAAGACTGTTTCCTAAGGAAGGACTAACTGTGTCTTGCTGTGACTGTTTGTCTACTGCTGGTAGCAAAATGAGTAAGGTCATTGTCATGATATCTCCAGACGTCATGCCCACACCATGTTGCAGTTCTGTTTGCATGATGCACTTACATACAAGTGTCTTATCATTGTAGATTGTCATTTGTAAGCATCTCACAACAGCAGCTGGCTTCCCTCCCCCACTGCCAGTGAGATTTAGGTCCAGCTTTGGCTTCCGAGATAGAGTTGGAGCTGGTCCCACAGTCAGGCTTGCTGGCAGCTTCATGTACAGGGAACGTGCACTCAGGGGGGTAAACCTCTAACAACAGCTTGTCTGGCAGCTTAGCATACCATTCTGTTTTCTTCCATAGGTGATTAAAGCCATAGAGGAAGGCTACAGATTACCCCCTCCGATGGACTGCCCCATTGCACTCCACCAGCTGATGCTAGATTGCTGGCAGAAGGAGAGAAGTGACAGACCTAAATTTGGGCAGATTGTCAACATGTTGGACAAACTCATCCGAAATCCCAACAGCTTGAAGCGAACGGGGACCGAAAGCTCCAGGTCAGCAGAGCTTACTTTATGGAGATAGATTGAGAAGAGCATGAGTGGTGGCAGGCACATGTAGGCTCACTTTTTTTCCTGCCCTTTTGTCAGCTCTCTGCAACTTGGTGTCTTTTCTCTTAATTCATGGAGTATTTATGAGAATTCTGTTCACTATTTTGAAGAGCTTAAAACCCACCAAACCTTAAATACTAGTAAGGGAAATTTTTTCTCCGTAGCAAAAAAAAGAAAGAAATTGCTTATTTTATGATGAGAGTCCTGAACATTTAGAAAAGAAATAAATTGTACTTCGTGAAGAAGTTCAGGGTTAGTGAGGCTAATATTTAAAAAAGAAATGAACATTGGTAAGTAAAAAGTGCGAATTAGAAGATAACGTTATACCCTGCATTTTTAAACTAACTTAAAAGAATTAGTTATAGCAAGAGTGTTATGAGGTTTCAGTTCTTAAAGTTTTCCCTTTCTGGGTCTTTCAAGAGTAAAATAAAATAGAGCTAAGGTGAAAATTGATCAGTTACGTGGTCTTTAGATGAATGTTTAAAAAATTTAAATGATAGATTCACCAGTAAGGAAGTAGTTATGTTATTAGAAAGATATGATTTAAGATGTACATTAGTCCAGAAAGAAGATAGAAATACTACAAGCCCTATAATTCAATCAGAACATTTCAGCCTGCATACTATATTCTAATGATATGACTTTCAGGATTCCTAGTTACCAGATCCATCTGAAGAGGCATCAACCATGCTTATCAGTTTATTTATTAAGAAGACAGGTACAAGTTTAACTTGTTTGAGGGTTAGACCCAAATTCAAATGTACACTTCTCAAGGGCTTCTTCTTCTTTTTCTTTTTTTCTTTTTTTTTTTTTTAGAGGCAAGAGAAATATAGTGATTAGTATGCTTGCCTTGTATGTAGCTGATCTGGGATCAGTCTCTGGCATCCTATATGGTCCCCCAAGTAATGCTGGGAGTGACACCTTAGTGCAGAGCCAGGAGTAAGCCCCCTGGACATTTCTAGGTGTGGGGAAAGAAAGAAAAAGGAAAGAAGGAAGGAAGGAAGGAAGGAAGAAAGAAAGAAAGAAAGAAAGAAAGAAAGAAAGAAAGAAAGAAAGAAAGAAAGAAAGAAAGAAAGAAAGAAAGAAAGAAAGAAAGAAAGAAAGAAAGAAGGGAAGAAGGGAAGAAGGGAAGAAAGAAAGGAAGAAGGGAAGAAGGGAAGAAAGAAAGGAAGAAGGGAAGAAGGAAAATAAAGTGAGAAAGAAAGGAGAGAAAAGTAAGAAAGAGAAAGGAAGGAAAATAGAAAGAAATGAAATGAAAAAGGAACTAGATTGCTTTTTATGGTTAAAAACTTTATTAAAACCCTAAATTTGACTTTTGCTTAAAAATCATGATGCTATAATTATAATTTTAAGGTCTTCAGCAAGCAGCATGATCTTAGGATGAAAGTTAGGTTAAAAGGTGAATATCACACACATTTTATAATTTTCAGGGAAATTTTCATAAAATATAAGTAGCTGTGCTGCTTTCCAGGGAGTAATAGTAAAGGTGGTAGAAAATACCCTGTGACGGATCTATTATTAAGTTTCTCACTGACAAAGATGATCATAATTCTCCTAATGCTTTTCTTCTGTGATTTGTCATCTGTCAGATGCCATGAGGAATGAGATTTTCGGCCTTCAAATGTAGTCATTCTTCAGAATGACTACATAGCACCTGGCCTGAGAACTTGCATAAACTAATAAATACGTTAATAAGAAGTGCTTAGAATTTGTTGAAATGATTATTCAGGAGTTCCAGCCAGGAAATAGGAGAAGCACATTCCCCAATCCAAACAGTGATCAAAGTGGCCATTCTTCCTGCCTGTCCTGGCACACGTGTTGGTCAGGCCAGGGTTGATTAAAGAGGGGATTAACTCCCTGCTGTCCCAAGTTTGTCTGAATGCACTGAGCCTGCCTGCAAACCTGGCTAAGAGTATGCCGGACTTGAACTCTTGCTGTTTTCTCTGCTTCTATCAAGGCTGGCAGCTGGCACGCTCACAGTTTTTTTTTTACTCACACTTGACTAGGGTTTCCATAGTTGCTGAACTGAGGTTTGCAACAGTTGGTGCTGGCAGGGCCAGAATTCCTTCTACAAAAATACAAATGGATTCCAGCTACAAGAGCTCCTCAATCTTTACCCCATGGTAGGAAGTTAAAAGGATCTGCTATGCTCTTGAATGTATGAACCTCAAGTGTATGAACCCATGGAACCTCAAGTGGGCTGGAATTAAGATTGAATAGCTTAGGGATGAGGCTCAATTGATAGAACCATTATGAGTTCAATTCCTGACCCAGCCGCATATTGCTAAATGAGATCCCTGGCACTCACTGCCAGTGTAATCTCAGGTACATAACCAACTGTATGTAACTAACTGTATCCTCTATATATTGCAACAACAACAACAACAATGATTGCAATAGCTGTGGAAAGGGAAGAACAAAACAAAGAACAAATAAGCGTGATTGTGTTTCACACTTTAAAATTAGAAGCTGCCAAGATGGCAGCATGTTTTTTGACGATGGCGATTTCATCTGAGGTTAGCTGGTAGTGTAGTTCAGCTCTCTGCCCTCAGCAACCTGATTCTTGAGTCTTGCCTATTTCATTGATAGATCTTGTCTGTCTCTGCTTTCTTGTGCCATTTGCAGACCCAACACTGCCTTGTTGGACCCAAGCTCCCCTGAATTCTCTGCTATGGTATCTGTGGGCGATTGGCTCCATGCCATTAAAATGGATCGATATAAGGACAACTTCACGGCTGCAGGCTATACCACACTAGAGGCTGTAGTTCACATGAACCAGGAGTAAGTACTCAGCGATATAACACGAAAGGGTAAATCTAGATTTAATAGTATTTTCCTTTTGATTTTTTGTTTTGCTTGGAGCTGCATAATCATCCTACTCATTAAAAAAAAGTCAAAGTAATGCACACACACGGAATGCCTTTCATTTTGATTGAGTATGATTTTACACAGCCTCTATAAAGCACCTACATTGTTGCATTCGATGGCTTAATGAAACATTTGATTACACCTGCCTTGTCGTGCTATATTAATTGTGGCTGATTCAAATGTGTGTCTGCATGCAGTCCAAAGAGAGCTTCAGCCTATGTGACTTGTTATCTCCCTCTTTTTTATTTTCCCTCTCCCTGCCTGCAGTGACCTGGCTAGAATTGGCATCACCTCTGTGACTCACCAGAATAAGATTTTGAGCAGTATCCAGGCAATGAGAACCCAGATGCAGCAGATCCATGGCAGAATGGTTCCTGTTTGAGCCAGTACTGACTAAACTCAAAACTCTTGAAAATTAGTTTACCTCATCCATGCACTTTAATTGAAGAACTGCACTTTTTTTACTTCGCCTTCACCCTCTGAAGTGAAAGAAAACAAACAAACAAACAAACAAACAAAAAGCATCTGCCAGCATCTTTCGGTGTACAGATTGCTGAATCGGTGGGGCTCACAGAAATGATGACTGTCATTTGCATCCGACCTGGAAGAAGTCGTTTCTCCAAAGTCCTTCCATCCCGTTTGTAAGATACACATACCTATATAAATAGAACACCACCTCTGAGTTGTAATGCCATCTTTGCCACCAAACCTGGGCTTCTCTGAGACATCCTGGGATCCTTTCTCCATTTGGAATTACATCGTATTTTGTTTGTGGCATATATTACAGTTACCCTTTCACTGGAATGAAGATCATGCCCAGGAACATTGATGAAGTTCTTGGGGGTGGATGTGAAGGCTTGGAAAAAAAAAAACATAAACCCATGGGGGAAAAAAAAAACAAAAACTACCACTGAGGTGAAAGCCTCCACCAGGCTCCTCCACAGTGTTGTAACTTCAGTACTCAGGTCACCTGGTAGTAGTTGATGGCGTGAGGGTCTGAAAAGAAAAGGAAAATGGATTTTTATAATAATAATAATTAATAATAATAACCCAACACCATACCCTGTTCTGGACAAAGAAGGTCTATTTCTCTGGGCCTGGCTGTATCATTTAAGTCTTCTTTAGAGACATTACAAACTTATCATAACTCCCTTATGGATAGCGGACTGTGACAGTCTGGAGTAGGGGATGGTCACACTTCCCTCCTTCAAAGAAGCAATCCCAACTCTACAAGGTAAGTCAAGAGCAATCAAAACTTTAAAAATAAAACAAATGTTATCTTATTCAAACCTTGAGCAGTAAACCTTTTCTAACAGTTCTTTCAAGAATGTAGTCCCCTCTTGAGAGAAGACTCCCAAACAATATAAATGCCCTTCTGTATGCATGTTTTTTCTCGAACAGGTTTCCTCTTGCATTTTGGTGTCTCTCCCTCGTGATGCAAATTATTATTCATGATCTTCTAGATGCTAAATAATACCTCCTAACAGCAGCAACCCTATTAATACCTCTTCCATTATAGGTAGGGTCAGCCAGGGATAATCTACTGAGATAATATAAGTCTTGGAACCCACCTTGACTACTTTATTTTCTAAAAGGAACCATTGAAAACAGTTTTATACCAGTAAGGTCTTTAGTGCTTCTAATTTAACCCTGAAATTGCCCTCCTTGAAATTACATGATTATGTTCATTCCTAAAAGCAAATAGCCTAACTTTTTTGACTGGACAAATTTTATCTTCTCCAACTATTATTCTATTTATATCACTTTTAAACAAGAGTTTGGCTGATTTTAATGACCTTTTTTTCCCCTTTAGTTTTTATTCCAGAAAGCTATTTCTTATAAGCAAAGAATGTTAAATTCAGTGCTGTCAAATCATGACAGTTTAGTAAAAACCTTTATGCAATGTTAGTTGTAAAAGCTTTTCTGCTCCAAAGAAAATCGAATTTGTTTTAGAACCTACTTCAACAATTTTTTTATCACCACTTTTGCTGAAATCTAGAAGTTCTGGATATTTATGTTAAAAATTAACAATGTAGGTTAGTTTTGTTGCCTACATTTACAATTTTTTTCCCTCAGCAAAAGTCCAAGCTGGAATTTTTTTTAAAGCTTTACAGTCCACTAAGATAGTAAGTTAACATCATCTTGTGTGTAGCAATAGAATTAGTTGTCATGCATTAAATAAAATTTCCCTTCTTTTACTCAACCATTTAAGGCATTTTCTTAAATATTGAATATATTCAAAGATTTTCAAAGAGAGGGTCAGTTACTGCTAAAATAATCTAGAAAGTTGATACATATACTATGGTAGACTCCTTCCTCTATTTCTCTATAAAAGGTAAGTAGGTACAGATGAAAAATATGTGGAATATGAAGTCAGATCTTTAATCCTTCTAAATCTTAATAGAAAGAGTCCAAACCAAAATAAAGGCCAAAGCTAACCAAATAAAACAAACCAAATTTCACTGTGTATAGAGAAATACCCAGCGCAACAAATATGTTCATTCTACTGCTGCCATGAATTTCTTTATTTTAGAGGTGAAATGCAAGGACAATAGAAATATTCCTTCATTTCCCAAGGTATAGAGCCAGATTGGTATCTAGCCAGATATGGGTTCTCAAGTCATGTGAAATGTTGACACTTGGAAAATCACTCCATGTTTCTTTATAATTCCATTACTCCATTAGAAAATTATAGATAATGAAACTTTAATCATAACACTTTTCCTAATGTGTGGTGTTGTTTTAAGGGTATATGAAAGATTCTAGGGTAGAAAATATTGAGTTTCCCAGAAGAAAGTTTGTGCTCTTTCCTCAATTCCCCATTTTCCTAAGTGTTATTCATCCATCTTTTACTTGTGAATTCAAATGTTTTATTGAGACATGCCAGAGTGGGGTGAAATGAAGTTCAGTGTTTGAAAGCCAAGCAGATGAAGTTTCTAAAGACTGGATAAGGGTTTGGGAGTAAATGTCTATCTCTACAGAAGGTGGTAGAACCTGCAAATGGCTCCTGAATTATTTATACTGGAAATTCGTAAAATTGTTTTATAAACCCAAAGAATAATATGCACAAGAAAGGAATTCTATTGCCTGACTGGCAAAGACACTTTCAGGTCTTTATGGCCATCCCTAGAGAACATTAGTTTGTTTATTTAGCCACAATAGAAGTCACTGGTCTTGCTTATGGTCCCATATAAGCCATATGTTTTGTCTAGTCTTAGTTCAAGAATTCCCTATGATAAAGTAGTTGTCTGAATTCAAAGGAAAAATGGTTTATTTTTTGTTACACTTATTCTGGTACTAATAGGATACAAGCTCTTGTGTTTCCAGACTTTACCCTGCAAATATCCAGGCATTTTAAATTATACAACCAGTCCCCAACTTACCTCCTTAATATTAGAAATGTAAATATATTGAGGCATTTAGTGAAGAAGGGGTTGGCAGGAAAAAAAGTGGCACTCCAAGACTTCTCTAAGCAAATTTCAAGTAACAAAATCACAATTAAAAAGTTATATATGGTATTGGTGGTCCTCTTCTTAAGGTCATATTTGTATTCTCTTTCCTTATAAAAAAGAGAATTTTGTCACACTATTTGACAAAATTTCTCCATATTCTTGGTTTAAAAACAGTGATAAACTTAATGATTTTCAGGGAAGATATTTTGCGAGAAATATTAAATGTCTTATGTGTTTTAATAGATAATTATCAAGCAAAATTTATTAATGTGTAAAAATTTACATTTGAATTTTTAACGACATGATTTTTTAAACCAATGGTCTCTCAATAAAATATAACCAAATCATTTTAAAGTAATTTTATCTGAGGGGCCAGAGCAGTGGTGCAAGTGGTAAGGCATTGGCCTAGCCCACACTAGCCTTGAACAGACCAAGGTTTGACTCCCCCCGCTGGCATCCCATATGGTCCCCCAAGCCAGGGGCACTTTCTTAGCACATAGCCAGGAGTATCACCTGACCATCACTGGGTGTGGCCCAAAACCAAAACAAAACAAACAAAAAACAAAAAAAATTTATTTGAACAAATATAAATCAACTATTGCTAACTTTAGATATACTAAAGTGAATGTTTGGTTTTTTTTTGAAATGTCACTTAAGAAAAGGAAATTTCATTTATCTTCATCCAATGTCCATACACAAAATAAGAAAACAGCAATTGGTTTAGTAAAATAGGCAAAACTGTCCATCATTTTGGTTTGAATCCCAATTTCTGACTCTAGTCAAAAAACATCTACTGGAATTGGAAAAGCATGTATTCAAGAAGTAATCTTGATGATCAGTTGTCATAACTGAAAAAAGAGAAACTTGCTTCTTTTGACTTATTTTGCTTATTTGAAGGCCATGGGTACAATAAGCTGCCACATGTGACTCCATTACATTGTGTCAGCCTTGTTCAATTTTTAAGTATATGGAGTAGCCATGACTGACTACATAGCCTGAACAATTAGGGGATTCCTCATCAGCCTACTAAGCTCTCAGTGTGTTTGCAGCCCAGTTTCCCTCTCTCTGCCTCTACTCTCTGTAGATTGCATAGATGTTTACTAATGGAATATTCCCACTCATTGGAAGGGTTTTCCTCTGAAGTGCCTCACCCCCAATGCTTTCTTCTTGGTTTGCATTTTTCAATCATTGATGTTGAGGGCTGGTGCTTTATGATGTTTCCAGATGTGTTCCTAAAATAGACAGTTCCTTTCTTTGGGATGTTTAATTTACCTCTAGTAGCTGAATCTTTTGTCAATAAGACAATCTGTCTATCAGACCTTTTCTCCTCTTATACAACAGAAGCATAACAAGTCATAATCTGTGGACTACCCTCAGATTATGGCTATCAGTGAAGATGGTGTAGATTGTGATCCGACTTTGCTCTTTTGGAATAGATAACCACAGCCATGCACTTAACCTCTTTATTCTTCAGTGTCCTCAGTAATATCATAAAGGACAACAACTATAACAGTCTCAAACCTATTATAATTAAGGTCACCATAGATTTGTTGTCATTTTCAGCAAAGTAAGATTTTGGTTGTCTTCATCCCATAAAGCTTCTTGGAAGCCAAAGCAACCTCCTTATACTAATATTCTCTCTTGAAATATTAGCAAACAATTTGTGTTTTGTTAAGTCTTGTTCTTTTTCTCCACAGGGAATAGATTCTGCTATCTTGGTCTCACAGCCCTTCCTGTTGATTACAAAGCCCACAGAAGAAAACAGAATACGCCTTCCTCAGTTCCTTCCAAATGGGATTCTTCTGCTCCTCAACGATGCCTGTTCAGGAGCAAAGACGTGGATGAAACAAGACCCAGACCTGAAAGGAATCAAGATATTACCTTCTGATCCCATTTCCCAGTGAAAGAAACAGCCAATATTCAAGCTTCAGCATCTGTTCTTCAGTCACATTAAGGAATGCCCCGCTGTGCAGCACCATCTCTGCATAGCCCTTGTTCCCAAACTCCTTGTGGTTTTATTTATATTTGTTTCCACATCTCCTTTCTGGATGTCACTGCTGCATTGGTGTGGCAGCCAGTGACCAAAGACTACAGGTTTAACTATGGACGCCAGGTCAGGTGCCACCACATAAAGCCAGTTCCTGTGAGCTGCCTCTGATATGCATTGCTGAAGTTAACATTTTACCCAGGGTGTGCCATTGCCGTGATACAAATATATTTTTTTCCTAGACTAAATATGAGCTGACTATCTCTTTTGAAGTGTGTAAATAGGTGTGCGAGTGTGTGTGTGTGTGTGTGTGTGTTTGTAACCTCATGCTTAGAACTGCCTGTGAATGTTGCGAATGAACATGAGAGTTCTGGTTTGCCACCAAGTATCGAGATAAAGAACCACATGAGATAGTGGGCCTGGACAACTATGCCCCATCCCCTTATAAAAACAACCTGGATGTGTTCAATGCCCTGTATCTCTAAGTATTCTGTAGCTGCCACACTAATCTTAATATGTAATTCTACAGTTTTGGACAGAGGCATTTCTGCCTTAGTGGTGGATTGGCTTTTGTATGTGAATACATACAGGTGACAACCATCGTCAAAACTACGGAATTTGATTGAACTCATCTGAGACATCAGTTTCTTGGTGGAGAGAGAGAAGGGGATGAAATATATCTGGTAACTCAAATGGAATACAAGTAGCCTTTGTTTTCCTGCATAAATGGACTTGTTGAATGCGAACAAATATATGCAATTCATATACATGCAGAGATGAGCGTAGATGTGTGTGTCGGCTTTGAGATGATGTATCCTGGGTTAATACTTTGTCTCCCAATGTCACAGAAAAACAAAATACATGCCAGTGACACTTGAGGTTAGTGTAGTTGGAATTAATTGGCCTCAAGTAATTTCAGGTTCCCTATTGACATGGAAAGTTAAAAATATGCAGCTAACTCCTTTGGCCCTCAAAAGTACATCAGCCTTCTAGAATACGAGGTTCGGTGTGCGAAGACTGAATTTGGATATGATATATACCAAACTCCAGCCAAGATACTGCCATTTTTCATAATCTGAGTGGCTGCCTTGCTTATTCTAAGGTATGGTTGCAGAAACTGTGACCATTTATATAAGCTAGAACATCAAATCAGGGAAAAAAATGGGGAAAAGAATTCTGAGCCCTATGTTGTTGAATTAAATAGAGAAATTCATCAATAAATATTTATTACATTCTGACAGGGTGTATGGCATTGTATTTTCATAACTATGCCAGAGTGACAAAGTTAATTCACCCCTTTTAGGGGAATTTAATATATTTTTAAAGGGATGTGCCTATGCATTGATGCCTGAAAAATATGTACAAAGGAATGAGGCTGAATCTCTGAACGGGTCATCTTTCTCCAGAGGTCAGGGCAGGAAACCAACTTCAGAGACTGTGTCTAGCCCCAGGAGTGAGTTCTAGCCTGTTGAGCTTGGAAGCTCAGTCAAGTTCAGGCCACCATTGGGTAGATTTCCACTGTTCTCCTGCTTCACCATGTGTCCACTGTCCCCAAATTATTTTGAACAATTCGACGAATAAAATGTTCTAGTGTATTTTTAAGTAGTTATTTTCCAAATAGGTTGTACTCACTACACTGATGGGGTGTGTGTTTTAAGACCTCTTGTATTCAATCTGTGAAGGATATGTGTATTCATACACACTGATAGCCTCAAAATTTGTCTGAAGACACTTAAATTCTAATCCATAAAGGAAAGTTCTAGAAGCAATATTTTCACTTATTTAACATGCTCCAAACAACATCAAACATTGATACACACTGCAGAGTGCATTTATTTTTTGTATCACTCCAATTATGTTGGAATATGCAAGGACTGTGGTTAAAATTAGAATGTATAAGGCATATTATAATTTAGTTCATACTGAAAAAAAAAAGTTAACAGAACATTGCTTGGTTTTCATACATGTTCCAGAATTCCAGCTATCTCTTGAGTTAGACATAGATTTTCTATTTTGTTTTGACTTGTCAAGGTATTTTTCTTCCCTTCATGAACTTTAGGTACACATAACTTATGTCATTTATTTATGGTCTTTTATACCTAGTTTGTAAAATTGTAAAATAGCAAACTAAATGCAAAGAGTTTGCATTTGAAAATAATAAAGTAGTTGCCGTATACAAACCTGGATGTAGTTGTTTCTTTTCACTAATCTGTAGTACTTTGAAATTAATGAATTGTTGACTGTTACTTGGTTAAAACACAAAATTATAAATTCTACTTGAGAATGTTTCCTTGAAAGACAAATAAGCATTCATAAATCCAGAAACATGGTGTAATGATTAAGGTGCATGCTATGCATGTGACCAACTTAAATTTGGTAACTGACACCACAAATTCTTCAGGTATTATGAGAAATAGCTCTGAAGCTCCCAGTACCTCATTTACAATCAGTTCACTTTCATTGAACTGAAAATTAAGGTTTGTTGAAAGAAATTTACTGTGAAAGGCCCAGACATTTTTTAAATTCTTTGAGATTAAAATATTAGATGGTTAGAGGAATAGCATAGCAGGTAGGTGCTCTCCTTGGTTCTATCCCCGGCAACTTATTTAGTTCCTAGAGCACACCAGTAATTTCCAAGTGAAGAGCCAGGGGTAACCCCTGAGGACCACTGGATCTGATCCTATGCCCCCAAAACAGAAGAGCATATTAGCAAATCTGACTTTGAATCTAAAATCTTGTCTACTATCATAATTAAGATTATAAATGGGTTAGAATTCAGACTTTGTCACTTGATCATGCAATATAGGGAAAGCTATGTTACTACCCATTTTCTTATTTATAAAATGACAGTTATAATTTCAAAACCTCTTTTAAAAGATTAAATAGAAAAATATTAATGGCTACCATTTAAGAGATGATTGCTTTCCTTGTGGTAGAATTTCATTAAACTACCAATTGACTAAGCTCCTGTTAATTAAAAATCTGCCTCAAGGCTTATTATTATGTATTTACTAACGACCTTAAGAGCAGCTGGCTTCAAAGAGTGAGGGTGTGTTCTTATGTTTAGTATTACTAGTGATGGGCCTTGGAATGGAAAAAATCTGTTCTGTCTTATTATTTTGTGTTTATTCTTTATTTAAACATTTCTTTAGAATCAGTCAATGTTATTATTTAGAGTCATGGACAGCAGATTTGTTATAGGAGGGAACTTAAGTTGGTGTTTTCTTTCTCATTTTTTATGAAAAATAGTTATTCTAAATGGAATTTCTCAATAGAAACAGAATCGAAGAGCAAGACTTTTATGAGGGGTAGGATTTAAGGGATTTGACTTAAAGAAGTTTCAGTCTCTGCATTCTGGAGACCCAAGAAAGACAGTAATATAATTGAATCCAAGTTTATATCTTGAAACAGTTGAACCAATGATGCAAAAAATGTCAGTTGGGAGGACAAGGAGAAAAATTGAAATATCCCAGCTCAAGAACAAGTCAGCCAGAAGAGAGAATTCTTTTTTCTTTCCTCCTGATGTTTGATTTAGGATCTCAACATTTTAGATTGATGCCATTTGCACTGGAGAATGCATTTTCTGAATCACATTCAAATGTTAATCTTATCCCAAAATAATGTTTAATGTGGACAGGTCATGACCTTTCAAGTTGAGACAGAAGTAACCACCATATCAAACTGGTATTTGTCTCTACTTCTAGAATGTGCTGATAATGTGATGCCAAATTGTTCCACATAATCTTAACTGAAATGTATAGATACATTTTAGAGTAGTAGTCTAAGATGGGGCTTTTATATCTCACATTGATGAATGATAGCTTCAATAATAAATGGGAATGTATTTTTAGTGTTTAATACACTACAGATTTATTTCTAGTTTATTTCTACAGCCTCAGATCCAGATGATTTGGATTTCATTCCAAGAAGTGTCTCAGGGATCCAAGCTTTTTTTTTTTTTTTTTTTTTCGCTTTTTCTGCCATGCCCGGTGATGCTCATGGGTCACTCCTGGCTATGTACTCAGAGGTTACTCCTGGCTATGCACTCAGAAATCTGTCCTGGCTTGGGGAGCCATCTGGGACACTGGGGGATCAAACAGTGGTTCGTCCTAGGTTAGCCGTGTGCAAGGCAAAGGCCCTACCACTTGCACCACTGCTTCAGCTCCTCTGAAACTGTTTTGTTCAATATGAGAAGACCAAGGCCACTAGGCAGAGGGCAGGGGAGGTAGGTGATTATATAAGAGATTTTATGGCTAGGTTTGGAAAGGACTTCTATTTCTCTTTATTTCATTGGCTTGAATCAGCTACACAAGTCTAATCCTATCTATTCAAAGTCTGAGATATATAGTAAATGTAGGAAAAGGGACTATATTTTCAAAAGTTTGCAGGCTTCTCTACAAAGACAGACCTTCTTTGAATTACTTACATCCTCATGAACTCATTTTAGGATGAAAATATGTGCAACTATTGTAAGTTAGTTGCCAGTGGACAAAAAAGCTGCACATCCTTAGTGGTCAGAGAACACTTTGTAAAAGCCAACATCGTCCACAGATACATCCAGTGGTTATTTTCCAGTGAAGGAGAGCATCAAGAGCAATGCTTAATTTTTATGATATTTTTACTTAAGTATTTATGATACCTTATTTATGTAAACACTTTAGGTTTTGAATGATCCTTTCTTCATCCATATCTCCACACTTTTTATCATCAAAGACCTGTGTTTATACAAATAAAAGTCTGCATGTTCAAGTTTAAATTGACAGCTTGAAGAGATGAGAAAGAGATGGGCATATTGATAAAACTAATTGCAACAAAAAATATGAGTGGTATCTTTTATTCCAAATAAAGGTAAAATAAGACCATGTACACAAGACCATCTAAATCCCTTGGGCAGAATGGGCAAGACCATAAAGTCTTTTTTTTTTTTTTTTTGGTTTTTGGGCCACACCCGGCCCGGTGCTCAGGGGTTACTCCTGGCTGTCTGCTCAGAAATAGCTCCTGGCAGGCACGGGGGACCATATGGGATACCAGGATTCGAACCAACCACCTTTGGTCCTGGATCGGCTGCTTGCAAGGCCAACGCCGCTGTGCTATCTCTCCGGGCCCACCATAAAGTCTTTATAAAACATCCTTAACTTGGAGCTTTTGTGTCTGGATTCCTTTGAATATTTTAGAATACTTAAATACTAGCCAGACATTCACAGAACTGTATTTACTTAAGTACAACAGTCCATAACATATATCCTTACACTATTTTATGGATGGACACATTGTCATAAGTTGATCAGCTAATTAGTCTAAAATCACTTTGCTAATAATGACTGAATTTGAAATTTAAACACAAACAACTGGATTTCAGTAATGTGCAAGAAAATCATATACCACCCTGAGATATTACACATCAACTCAACTAGTTGCATCCATATAAACAATATCTGATGTGGATATATTTTAGGTGCACATTCCATTCTGCAGGGATAAATTCCAGTCAATGTGTTGTTCTCAAAACACTGACTGTTACATTAATAATTGGCTTAGTTTTGACCAATTTGCTAGGTGATTATTTTTTGATAAGTTTTAGTGAAACATACTATAACAAGCTCAAAAAATTTTCTTTTGAAAGATAGGCACAGAATCATGGCAGCGCTTAAAGCTGACTCTTGTCTTTACACTTAGGAATCACTCCAGAGGGCCCGGAGAGATAGCACAGCGTCGTTTGCCTTGTCAAGCAGCCGACCTAGCACCAAAGGTGGTTGGTTCGAATCCTGGTGTCCCATATGGTGCCCCGTGCCTGCCAGGAGCTATTTCTGAGCAGACAGCCAGGAGTAACCCCTGAGCAACGCCAGGTGTGGCCCAAAAACCAAAAAGAAAAACAAAACAAAACAGGAATCACTCCAGGTGGAAATCAGGGACTATATGTAGTGTCTGGTATCTAATCCAGGTCATCTGTACACTCACCAAGTACCTTACCTGCTATGCTCTGTCAGACTCCTCAATAACCTTATGCACTGGAGTTTTTGAGAGTTAATTTGTAATGTTTACCTTTCACTAGAAGCAGATGTGATCTGTTACCATCTAAATTGTAGTAGGGCAGACATAGTAATTTCCCTTAGTAATCATTGAACATAAATGTCATGAACATTTCTTCTGAAATGCAATTCTGGATTTGAAGATAGCCTGTGACAATGAGATGCTAGTCATTAAATAAGTTAAAATGAAAGATGGGTATAAAGGCAAGAGAAAATTGGCTGACATACAGAGTAAATGATATAATAATAAAAAAAATAAACAAATTTTATGTGAACCCTGACTCAGTTCCACTTTCTCTTTGTGTCTGGTCCAATCATTAAAGTATATAACTCAATTTATAAAAAAAAAAAACAAAACAGGAATTGAAGACTGGATACCTACTAGTATCCAATAGACCCAGTGAGTGTGGGCATGTCCAAAAAATAATAATGAAGACTAAGTCTATATTACACATTAGGCGATAAAGATGTTGAAGAGTATAAACAGTGAAAGGTAGGTAATATGGGCAAAGAATGATTTATAGCTAAATAATGTGAGAACATAATGATATATGTTCTTCTCCTTTCTCTTATTTGAAGATTTATATATATAAAAAAAAAAGTCAGGGAATTTAAAGTTCTGAAAAGGATTGTATAAGAAACCCATTTTGACAAATAGCCTGACTGAATCTCAGTAATCTCAGTATAAAATGCTTACCTTACCTCAAGACATACTGCCAGTATATTTCTAGTCTTATAGTTATATGGAGATTTGCTGTTATTCACTTATTGTCTGAGGACTAAACTATGGAGTATGTGAGATAGGAACTATGGGTTGGCAACTGTTTGCTTAGAAAATATGGATATAAAGTTCTCATTTAAGAGAGCTTAGCATAGGTTTAAAATCATAAAGTAATTCATGTAAGCCAAAGTTAACTCCTAGGGTATGATGTCTGTATTCTTCTAGTTCCAGTTAAAAACCAAATGACGGGATAGTTGGATTTCCGGGGGGGGGGGGGGGGAGAAAGGGGAAGGTATATGGGAGGGGTATGAAGGCAGAGACAACTGTAACGGAAAGGGGCTTTTGGAAGCACAAAGAAAGACACTATCCTAGATGCCATCCTAGGTTCAGTACAAAGACCAAGATCACCAACCACAGAAGATGGATTCAAATGGCACTGAGGCAACAGAACCTCTAGATTCACAAAGACTGACTTCACCATAAGGCCCACCTCAGGATCTGTACAGATACTGAGACCACTAAACACAGAGCTCTGAATGTATCACCCTGGACAAAGCAGAAGTCTTCCACACACAAACAAAACAAAACAAAACAAAACAAAACAAACAAAAAAAAACACCACTGGCAGAGTAATGATCCTGAGCAAAGACTAGAACTGATCCCATGACAGTATACTCCAAGGACGGAGAATCCCCATATCTCATAGGGCAAGTGAATTCCGTTTCGAATGACCCCAATATTTACTGTGCCAGGGCAGAGGGAAAAAACAAAAATGCAAAAAGCACAAAACCTTGGATATTTTTTTATATACATATATATATATATTACCTTCATTTATTATTGTTATTATTATTTTTATTTACCTATTTTGGTCGATTTCTCGGTTTGGATGTGATTATTGAAATTGTTGTCCCCAATTATTCTTTTTTTTTTTTTTCTCTTCCTTTCTTTTCTTTCGTTATGTGCTACACCATGTTTCTTATTTCAAGACCACGGCGAGTTTTTTTAGTTTATATGTTTGTTTGTTTTTGTTTGTATTTTTTATCAGTTTTTTTTGTGGTGCTTATCGATGTAACTGGAGTCCTCACTGGATATTTGACACTTCTTTTGGTACTGATGGGGTGTTTCACCTTCTTTTTCTCCTTCATTTCCCAAATCGATGAGGAGAACCTCTAGAAGGATTCTGCCCATTTTTGGGGTATTAGACTCTTACCCCAGTTTACTCATTTTCTCTTTTTCAGGCAAAACCACCCAACTTGAACTGCTAGCCCTGCCCCCACTTAGAGGGGGAAATAAGGGAGCCACCAAGACCAAACTGATGCAAGACTACTAAGTAGTAGGTCAAATACAGAGGAGATCACATATTCTAGCCACCCTGGGGGGGAGGGAAGAGGAAATGGGAGATAGGACAAAAACGGAGGTGTAGGGAGGACAATTTAGGGATGGGAATCCCCCCTGATTTTATGTAAATATGTACCTAGAATAGTATTGTCAACAATATGTAAGCCACTAAGATCAAAATAAAAATTATATAAAAAAAAAAACCAAATGACTTTTGACGATGAAAAAATTTACAGTACATTTAAATCAACGATCCAATTGCGACTAGTTGCAACATTGTGGGCTTCGGCCTGAGTTATTTCACCCTTTCTCCTTGGAGGAAGTGCCTTGAACCATTGACTGCTCCCTGTTGAATAAGTAATAGATCCTTGACATATCTTGTTTCTGGCAATCACCCTGGACATAATTTTTTGTTTACAACATTGCTGTAGAAAACTTGATGAATACTTAGGAGAAAATAGAATTAAGGACCTAAAGACCCAGTTAAAATCAACTTAGTAGAACATAGGCATTGCTTTGTGTAAAGCTGGAAAAGATAGCCATGAGAGAAAGTGACTTTTAACATAAGCCTAGTAAAAGTATATATTATACACATAATATGTAAGAGGCAATTATGGCCTTGTAATCTGCAGTGTATCACTACCTAGCAATCAGATTGACGTATTCTAATGAGACCCATGTTGTTTGTAATCAGACTGGCATTGCTTATTCAGATCTCTATTCCATAAGATGCACTTTTAAATGGCTCAGATTGCACCAGATGCTATATGAAATAGTGTTCCATTTTATCCCATTACCAGCATTTTTCCCTCTTCCAATTAGCATAATTTAAAATCAGCCAGAGGCAAATGTGAGGGGGCTGAAAAGTTGCACAGAAGTTCAAGAAATACTTGCTAGAAAAAGGCAACAAGACATGCATGCACAGCATTTTAAAAATATGAATCCATGAACATTACAATTAGTAGAGTTATTCTTCAAGTTGCTCAGAACTTATTCTGGTGACATGCTGAAATATTAGAATATCTGGAGGCTAAATGCTCTCTATAGGTTCTTAGGCATTGTCTGTTAGATGGCATCTTAGAAACACCTCATTTACTATGCAGTTAAGGTTTAATTGAGTTCATCTTTTTTTTTTTTTTTCAAAATGACTAGAAACTTAGAGAATCAAAACAAGTTCTCATTTGTAAAATTAAAAGATCCTCATACATTTTCTCTTTATGTGTTAGGTCCTGGGTATTGATAAAATAACTAAAAGGAAAACCTGAGACATTCCAACACAGTTTTTCCTAATGTAAGATGCCAGGATACTGGAAAGAGTGCTTGCCTTTTAGAAAACTGGTATATGATGATAGGGACTAACTTTCCTAAGTTTTTCTTCCCAGAGACTTTGAGTCCTTCTCATAAATTGCAAACTTCTCAAGCTGTATTTGGGGAATTTTTCTGATATCAAAAATGCACTGTCTAATCCACTTCTTTCTAATAGTGTCTAACAGAATTTAGTGGAAAAGCCATGGTGTCCCTCTTTAAGTTTATCCGAGAGCGACTTATCAATGCCCTGTTATAGTTACACAAACGAGTCAGAACCAGTCAACTTTTGGTACAATGACTGGTTCATAGGTGTCCAATCAAAGTGAAATTCAAACCTTCTTTTCCAGAAGCAATCATTGATTTCTAACCCTAACCTTTGCCCCCATGTGAATAAAAGACACTATATCCGATCTCAGTCATTTTGGTTTTTAAAAGTGTGTTTGATAAATATCTTTATTTAAGCATCATTATTACAAGCATGTTTGTAGTTGAGTTTTAGTTGTATATAAAAAAAGAACACCCCCCTTCACCAGTGCAACATTCCCACCACCAATGTCCTCCATCTTCCTCCTCCCCAACCCCTTGCCTGTAAACAAGACAGGTATTGTACTTCTATCATTCACTACCATTGTTTAAATTTTTTTTTTTTTTTGGTTTTTGGGCCACACCCTGTGACGCTCAGGGGTTACTCCTGGCTATGCGCTCAGAGGTTGCTCCTGGCTTCTTGGGGGACCATATGGGGCGCCGGGGGATCGAACCACGGTCCATCCTAGGCTAGCGCAGGCAAGGCAGGCACCTTACCTCCAGCGCCACCGCCCGGCCCCCATTCACTACCATTGTTATGGTAGTTGTCAGTGTAGTTATTTCTCTAACTGAACTCACCATTCTTTGTGGCAAGTTTCATATCATGGGTCAGACCTTCCAACCCTCATTTCTATTGTTTCTATGTATTATTACAATAAAGTCTTTTATTTTTTTTAAAACCCATAGATGAGTATCTCAGTTATTTTGACATCAAGACAATAGTCAATCTTAAAATGAAAATGACACACACAAACACATCTATGTAAAAAGTATCAAAGAAACAGAGCCTGGTCCAATCTCCTTGCTCAGCAGACATGATTGTTAAATTCGCAGGATACTTGTGAATTTATCAGCTTGACATTAAGCAGAGGGGACCGATTGACAACATTCCTTCATTCCTTACACCCCAAATCTGCAAACACTGAAAATAATGGTTGTTTCCCCCTTTTCTTTCTTCTACTTTTGTTATTGTTGTTGTTTTGGGGTCACACCCAGCCGCCTTCAGGGGTTATTCCTGGCTCTGCACTCAGGAATCATTTCTGACAGGAATCACTTCCCGGACCATATGGGATGCCGGGAATAGAAACTCGAGTCTGTTCCAGGTCAGAAGCATGCAAGACACCCCTTCACACTCCCTCCACTTAGTAGCTTTGCTAGCTAGTGAACCTTTACTAGCTTTTCTCTGGCTGTAGTTTTGATTAAACCATTCCTGCAGTTTGACTTGCTTCTTCACTTTTCATATCAGGGCTAATAGTCCCTTTTGTTGTTTCAATCACTTTGATCTATAAATGTGATTACTGTTAACTAAAACCTTATTTTCCAAGACCTGCAAACTTAACTACAATAGCGAACAGTAAAGTCTAAAAACTAACCAGTTTACTCAAACAAAAGGCCTATCTTTAAAAAAAAAAAATAAGACACTTCTATTATTTCTAGTTCACACAGGACTCCAAAAACTAAGACTTAGAGTACAAATATACTTACTCAAGTTTCAAAGAGACTACTTTCAGTTTTCCTATTATATCTAGTCTTTTCATGCTTTCAGAGCATAACCTAGGCTGTTCCTTACTTTATAATCTGTGTCTATCTAACAAATATGTATTTGTTAGACCCTCAGGATCCTAAGTAATGTCTCATGGAGGTCATACTCCTTGGTCTGAACTGAGTGATTTCTGTCCTCACGTGTAGTTTACCTGTCTCATTCTTTGGTTCCCCCATTTGTAGAATCAACAGTCTCTCTTTAAAAAAAATAATTGAATTTTTTTTCCTTATTTAAATACCATGGTTTACAAAGTTGTTCATCTTACCATTGTTTCTGGAGTTCAATATTACAACACCACTGATGTAACATTCCCTACACTATTGACCCCTGTTTTCCACCACTCCCTACTGGGAGCCCTAGCCTTGGCAGGCACAAAATGACTTCTTTTATATTGCTTGTTACAAATAAATAGTTAATGGAATATCAAAAGATACTTCAGTAAAAGAAAATTTATGCAAATTGTTACACAATGGGTCATTAAGTCATTCTCTGAGGTTTTACTAAACTATCAGTTGCTAGTTCAACTGTTTAATCTCTGTGTATTGTTTCTGTTTACTGAGAAGTTACTAACTTCTAAGTTACTAACCCATCTATTAGTATTAGTATGTTCCTACTGTGTGTCAGTAATGAGGAATTTTGATTTGTTGTGTGGCTGCAAATGCTGCTGCTCTCTCCAGAAATTGGCCTATAAACTGATAGTTTATATGCAGAATGTTATGGGACCTGGGTATGACAAATGGGATTTTTGGAAGTAAAGAGCAGTGGGTGGGAGGTGAGAGGTTTTCTGGTTTGATATCTCTATAGATATCAATCATGAAACAGTGAAGTTGGCCTTGGTGGTCACTGCTAGGTGTAAATGTGGTTCTCAAGGCTGAGAATCTACAGTATCTTAAACTCTTCAGTCTTTCTATTTTTTACCTCTATGATGCTGCTTATATCTATGACTCACACATGATAGCTATCCTACTAATGCTTGCTCAATTGCTTAAATGAATGAATCATAATTTTTCTGTAATACTGGAGTCAAAAAACAAAAAAAAAATCTAATATGCCTTAATACAAATTCTTCTAGCAATTATGACTCACTACAAAGCTCTTAAAATTTCTTTTTTCTCCCTTTATTCCTTTCCTCATGTTCAGTATCACTATCTTCATCATCATGTATTTCTTTTTTAGATATTGGATAGATGAGAAACTGTCTTGAGTAATGGTAGAAAGATAATGACCTTTGTATCAAATATATTTTTATACTTGAGTTTTTTTAATTTATTTCCTGCTCATTTTAAACAATTAAGAAGTTGTTTTTTTTTAAGAAATAGAATAATAATGACAGCTAATATTTATGGTTGCTGCTTAAAAAGAAATTGTTTTCTATTTAAGTTATGTTAATAGTATACCTACTAACAGTTATATTAAATAGGTACCTAGTAATTATTACTAAAGATATAGTAACTCTTTATCTCATGCCCTACAGCCTTAGCTATATCTTATTTTTATTTTGTACGTGTGTACAGCATATTCCTAAGATTTATTAACTGATATTTAATTATTGAGTTTAAATACCATAAACAACTACTGTATTTTATTAAACTTATGATAATAATAAATAGCAGTAGCCACCATATTACCATAAATAGATAATACTGAATACACATTTTTAAAGCTAAAATTCTAGAATTTATAGCTTTATATGTATTTCTTTTTAGGGTCAGGCTGATTCTTTTTGTTTCTCCAATTTTCTTAACTAGATTATGGGAATGTGATTATGTATATGCTAGTAAGATAAGACTAGAAGCAATGCAAACTCTTTTATATTTTGTGTTGAAAGAAATGTTTTTGGAAAAATAAATGAACAAGAACTTTTCTTTAGTAATCCAGATGGAATAATTTGTCTACAATAGGGTATTAAGACAGAATTAACATTATTTTGGCAAAAGGATTTTGACTTTTGAACATGAATTGAAACTTCATGACTGAACTATTAAACCAACCTTGATAGGTGGTGTTTTTGTTTTTGTTTTGGATCACACCTGGCAGAGCTCAAGGGCTACTCCTGGCTCTATGCTCAGAAATCACCCCCCCAGCAGGCTCTGGGGACCGTATGGGATGCCTGGATTCGAACCACCGTCCTTCTGCATGGAAGGCAAACACCCTACAACTATGCTATCTCTCCGGCCCCATAGGTGGTGTTTTTGACTTGACTGTAAAACTAAGCACTTGGTCAAGTACCTTCTCATCCTGGAAGGAGACTTTTTAAAATTGGCCATAAGTTAGTGCTTGGAATAGTGTACAAGATAAGAGTTTTTCTCCACTTGGAGCCACAGGAATGGAAGAGATATTGGTACTGAACTCTTAGCCTGAGGGTGTTAGTGATTTTATCAGTGCACCCTTACCTGAGAAGCAGGTCAAATTTCTAAGGAGTTCTGGGTTAACATTTGACCAAGGAAGGTAATAACAATGGTCAGGTTTTTTTGTTTTTCTGTTTTGTTTTTTTCTCACCTAAAACCCTTAGTTAAAGGATAGGAAATAAAAGCTAAGTTAAATCTAGGAATAAAACACAAAACCTTAATATTTTTTCAGTTATAATGTGGAGAGACATACCAAGAAGCAAGTTCCTGGTAAGTCTAAGGAGGCACTTGGGGGGCCTCCAGGGAAAAACTCCCTGTCCAGGAAAGAAGTGTGATCATATACTTAATTCCCACAGCTAGGATTACACATTTTACCACTCTTATTTTACACTCAGAACTATAGAATGGTAGGTTAAGCATTTATAAGAAGTTCTTACTTCTAATAAAATGAATGCACTGACATCTGAAGCATATCTAAATGCTCTAATTATGGCTCTCTTCCTTTAACAGAACTATACATCTGGAAGGAGTGTATCAAAACTACAAAGGAAAGGGCTTCCTCTGTGTGGTGAATTTTTGTGGCATCTCCATCAATCAGAATAATAAAAATATTGATTTTCATTTGTTTCAGTTTAGAAGATTAGAAGTTGCCATCATTTCTTTTATCAGTCCAAATGTCTTGATGGAAGAGTGGAATATAGGGGAAATTTGTGTTTTTCACAAGAACAAGTAACATTTCACCTCTTAAGTAAGATTTTTAATTCTCTGGTCGATGGCCTGAAATTGATTTTCTCCCAGCTGTAGACCAATGTGATAGAAAATCTACTTAGTGTAATAGGCACTTGCTGCCTGATGCTTTTATAAAATAATATTGTAGGTTTAGAAAATATTACATCTTGTCTAAATACTGCCACAAGGAGCTGAAGCATGCCACAAATCACACCATTTTCTCAAACCAAGTCTTCAGTTTCTTAATACGCAGAGCATTTAGCTTTCTGAATGTTCAATCTATATTTTACATTTCTTAGTTCTCTAGGTATGATTCTCTGGAGACAAGAGTGCTTATCTATAGACTCATAGTTAGTAGCTATGTTATGTATTAAAACTTTTGCAGCAGTGTTGAAAGTTTAAGCACATTCATGTTGCTATGTGGCTTGTTTTATAAAAAATAACCCAAACAGGCCCTGCTATCTCAATTGATCTAATCATGCTTTTTCCCTTGTGGAGCAATGCAATTTCGTAGTCCAGGTATTTTATTGTTTATTATTTTTTGAAAGACTTAATATATTTACACACATATAAAGTAAGCATAATCCTGCATAGAAAATGTGGTCATAATAAAACAAAAATTATGGGTAAGTGATAGTTATTGAGAAAGCAAACAAATGGCCACTACTTAATATCTATAAGGTGTCTCTAGAAATTTACCAGTTTATTAAGCATGGAAAGTTTTATGTGTCCTGTTTGTTCTTTCATTATATTCTTCCTTATTTATTTTTACCTCTTCATGCTTTTCATCCAAGAATCAAAAGCAACAAATTCTATTCTCAGACTATTCCTGACTTCTATGTAGAATTTCCAATACAATAGAACTTTGAATTGTTAGATGTCATCATCAAGAAATTAGGCTTTTTAGTACTTTGACAAGGGAAACACGTTGAAAGCAGAAAAAAATTTAATATTTTGCCATTATTACCTGAACCCAAAGTGCTTCCTTTATTCATTCTTTTATTCAAAACTGAACAAAATGCTCTGTGATGTTTGGAATGAAAAAGAAAATGAAACACTAAGAATGCCAGCTCTTTTACTGATCCACAGCCAGTGTTCCTTGCAAAAGGTAATCTAATAATCCTTGATTCCATTCAAGGACTTTGGGAGCTTGTACATCTTTAGACATTTTAAATGATTTACCCAGTGACCCGTCAAGCCCTTCAGATCCTAGTATTGTTATTATTCTTGCTTGAGTAGATTTTTGTGGGAATGATGTCCAGTGAGATGGTGGATGCTGCCTATCTCCTGCTGGTGTGTGATTTTCTTTTTATAAGTCAGTTTCATTGTTCAGAAAGATGCCCCCAAAACATAAGCCTATGGCTCTGAGTTTTTCTTCTTCTCACTGACATGAGTAAGTTTCAGAAAGCTCTGAAGTTCTTTGAGAATCGATTGCTATTCTTGACAGAGTTTTGTACTTGATTGCTTTGAAGCCCACTTATCTTCCTTAGCTGATTGAAGACGTTGCTGATGTGCTTTTGTAATTAGTTTGTGAAGTGGGTGGAGTTGGAGCAAAGTCAATTTCATCTTGCTAAAATCCAATCAATGCCAGTTGACTGAATGACTTTAGTTTATTTAGCTGATTGACCCTGGACTTCTTCAGAAGTTGTTTTCTCTTATTTTCAATTTTGATGATTAAAAAATGATTTAATTACAGAACCACTTATAAGTTTCTTAATAGCTTGGCATGAAAATTGACTCCATGTTACCCCTTATGTATGTTTATATGTGTATGTATGTATGTATATATATATATAGACACATAAAGTTATGTTGAATTAAGTAGTATTTTGTTGTTCTATAACTGAGATAAAACACTTTGACTCTTTTGACTTTTCATTTCATTTTTTGTGCAGAAACGTACTTAAAGAAAGGGGAAAAGAGAGTGCCAGAATCTTTGCAAAAATATCTATGGTGGACTAATATTGTTGTGATGTATTTAAGGATTTTTATGGTGAAGTGTTTTGCAGATCCTTTCACTGGTTAAACTTTTCTTATTGAAGTAATGAATAGAAAGATGGTGACTCCCAATTATTTGGAGAAGAATTATTGTGACTGCCTGCCTAGGCATCAAACTGAAATGCTTACAAAACCATTTCACATCCCAAACAACACCAACTAAATTTTGTTTCTGTCAAAATAATAGAGACAAATGGTTCCAAAGCAGAAACACTGCTAGTAAACATTTTCATCAGAATCAAGCACTGAGGCTATTAAAATTCATCCAAATTAAATGTTTATTTCTGAAACAAATGCCTTCTTTGTAAAATATTTGCGTGCAAAGACATCACTAACCTTGCAAGGTGAGTCCAGTCATGTGAGTCATGAGAACCTAATTGAATAGAGGAAACTTTAGAAAATTTTTTCTCCAAAAGGAGCTGTTAAGCCTTCATTTTTAAGATTGTATAGATATCTTGGTTTTGACATTTCAGTGTAAATGCTTTAATAAAACAAAACAAAAGCAAAGCAATTCTACAAACTGACTCATGAGGATGTGGACAGGTCAGTATTAGTTAAATGTGTCAAGGTATCTGATTTCAATTCAATTCTGATTCAATTGATTTTCAATTCAATTCTGATTCAATTCAGTATTCAGGTACTTACTCACTTTGGTTGTGTCTTGAAATGTTTCAAGGGAACATATGGTATGGAAAAGCATCAAAATGAATGGGCTGTTATTGACTCATCTAACTCAGTCTAAGGGAACAATTTTAAGAACAAAGAAGAGGCTATCAATAGCCACATAAAATAGCAGACAATCTTCCTAAAATGTCACACACATTTCAATCTGTTTGTCTCATATGCACTGATATTCTCTTGGGAAGAAAAAGTTTTATGACCCAGTTTATGACCAAGGTTAGGGAAGTATATTTCCTCTACCATGAAGTCAAAAGTTGAAAATAGTGGAACAATTTTTCTACAGAGATCTCTTGCTTATTATGGTGGCCAGGTGTCACATGTTAGAGAAATGAAGCGGGAAGTCACTTGCTGTTGAGCTTACTTCACATGTAAGTACTCCTGGACCATCTAAGAAATAGCTAGGGAATCTCAAAGGAGATCAACTCTCGATAAGCAGGAGAATCAGTACAATGAATTTGCATTAATTGGCTTTGGGTATTATTGTTTCATTTTTTGTTAAAAAAAAAAAAGTGGAAAATTGGATCTATTTTTCAGATCCGTTTAAAATAAAGCCCCAGATGGAACTTGTATCAATATTGTGAAAAAGAAAAAACATGTTTGGCTTACAACTACATGTGAACACGGTAAAAAAAAAAAGCCTTATTCACAGACATATATGAAATAACTCCATAGTCACTTACACATGAAAATATGTATATATAGTGACTTTATAGTAAATGAACATATAAATCAATAATTTTAAGAAACATGAAAACAATTTAAAAGTAAACAATATGGTCTTTAATATGATCTTATAATAAAATTACACAAAATTTTTATTTGTTAAAGCAATTCAGAATTCCATCGACCATCCTCTTCTCACTAACACACATATTCTGACAATTGCCATATCTACTGACTCCAAGTACCAATATGAAATTTTTGTGACAGAGATTAATAGATTTCTTCATTATATTTTACAAATTCCTGGCATGTAGCTGTGATTATGTACTGAGTTCTAGACAGTGGATTGTGAGCCAGAATGGCATTTCATCATTCCAAAGTTTTTAGGATTCCTAAATTCCTCTCTGGTTTTCTTTGTCCTTTTCTTTTTCAGGGCTTGATATAGACAAAATCATCAATATTGGGAGCCACATATTGAATGCAGTAGAGTCATAAAGTAAATGGAAGCTATTTTTGAAGTTATTACCTGGAGAAATTTATACTAATCAGGATTTTTTTTTTCTTGTCAGAAGTGTTATGTGCCAATGTTGTAAAAAGGTTGAAGGGAGGCACATATCACACAGGCATGTGAAAACCCGATCTCATGCTTATGAACCAGGAAAAGATCTATTAATCAAGATTTGGTAGAATGATTCATTCCTTATATTTTTGAAGCATTACGATTATGGGCAAGTTATTTGTTCTCCATGCACAATAATTTTTCTCATTTGTAAAACTATGTAGCGATTCTAAAACATGTGCTAAATTTTTTTTAGCACTCTTTTATATGGTGGAGTATAATTTCCCTTCTTTTAACAAAGACCTGTTTTGAAATAAAAAATGACTATAGGTCATTTTTAGGAGTAGATGATAAAATGTATTATAACACCTTGCTTATTCTCACTCTTGGGAAACTCTAAGGGCTGTCATATTTTGAAGACACACATGTAGGCCATGAAGAGGTTATGAATGGTGAGAAACTGAAGACTACTGCCAACAGCCATATGATTGAGTCAGTGTAAAAGCAGGTCAAGTATTTTTGTGACTGTAGAACTGGGTTGGGATTGTGACTTCAACTCTTCAACTTCATTAGCATTTGAGTTAATAATGTTTCTAATCCAGAAATATCAACCTCTGGGGCCAGATTGATAAAAGAGTGGGGAAAGTGTCTTGCCTGCATCTGACCTGGGTTAGTCACCAGCATGACAGAACCCAGGAACAATCAATCCCTCAGCAAAGAGACAGGAATAAGTCCTGAACATAGCTGGGCATGGCCCTAGAACAAAACACAAGTAACAAGAAAAAGTCTGCAAACAGTAAAAATCAATTATATATACTTTTGATCTCTAGAAACTGACCCAATATAAGTACAATGGGTAGGGTGTTTGCCTTAGATGCAGATGACTTGGGTTTGATGCCCAGTCATAGCATTTGGTCCCCTGAGCCCATCAGAATGGCTCCGTTGAGTGAAGATCAAAGAATAAACCCCAAGCACCACAGATTGTGGTCCAAAAATAAAACAAAACAATTAAAAAAAAGAAAAGAAAAAGTGTGACCCCTGGAATCTGAGTTTAAAAGAATATGAAATCTTTTAGGTGGCATGTAAACACATTAAAATCTGTAAACTGGAATTTCCAATGACAAAGAATCATTAAAATGTGATATATGTTAGGGTATGAACTAGAGAGACAGAACTGATGTTGAGAGTAAAAATCAAGACAATGAAACCAATATAGTTATGAATATGGAACTCTGATATCTAGATTATTATTTTGAGTTGATGACTAAGGTCAATGAAAGGAAAAATTGTTGGCAGAGGTTAGAGTGAGAGTTAGATGATTTGGTTAGAACTGAAAGAAGCTGCCTGGAGTGATTAAACAACAAAATTAATTTTGGTAAAAAAAATGTGATCTGAGTGTTAATATTTCCCATGAATATAACATTTGAATCAAGTACTTGTTGGAGGAGTCCAAGAAGACATAGATGATGTTGCTGACTGATATATAAGACTCAAAGGAGCCTATATGCTTAAAGAAAAGGGGTAAAAATTTCATATGTTTCTCAGGGGATAAAGAAAGATCATCCTTTATTTTGGTATGTGGGAGTGATAGAATTACTTTATGATTTCTAGAGAGGGCTAGTGAAGTATCTGTGATATCAGACAATGGCTTGCTTCCAATGTGAGAAAGAAGGGAAAAGGTCTGCCTATAGGAACTAATGTGAGAAAAGTGAACTTGGCTGGAAATAAACTCTAACTTTCAGATGACTGAATGGAAGGTTTGAGAGGCAGAGGAGGGGTGAGAGGTTGAGCCAGATTGGCAGATTATAGGGCTACAGAAGGATAAAACCCCAAGTGTAATGGAATCTTGAAAGTCCCAGCATTTAATTTTAGAATGAGCTAAGGTAAGCAGTTTTCAATATAGTCAGATGGATTCTGGTGACTTCTTGATGAAGGTCCTTATATTATTAAACTGCTTAGAAGTTTTCCTCAGAATTATTCTTGTTCAATTCATATGTGTAAGGTAGATAGGTGCTGGGGAGGTGGTGGGTGCAGCTCCCTGAATTCTCTGCAAAGTGTGAAGAGGATGACAGTGATACAATCTAGAACGAAGTGATGGTGCCACTATCCAAACAAGGATATCATAGACCATCATCTCTTCAAATGCTATAAATTTTCCTTTTCTAAGTACTGCTGGTCTGTGACATTCACATCAATAAGGATATTTCTAGGATAACTTTAAGGTTCAAAATGCTGAGGTCAATAAAAACTTGTTTTATCCCAGATCACCACTTGATAAGGAAGTAAAAATTGAGAGTTAGGATACTTAACTTCTTTTTAAAAATTTTTTTTCCTCTTAAATTGGTTTCAAAAAGCTAAAGTCATTTCCCCCTGGAAAGTCTTCAATTATGATTAAGCGCAAGAAAGTAGATTGAATATTTTGAAGGGCTTCTGGAAGCCAGACAATGCTTCTTCAACTCAGTCAGCAAAGGGCCTTGGGGGAGCTGAGCACAGAAAGGGCAGTTAGAAAGCCAGACACCCTCACTCTTTCTCAAGAGCATCAGAGGTCTGGCAAAGCCCTCAATCTTGTATTGCTCGTTTTCTAGTCTATAAGACTGTTCCAGAGTGCCTTGCGGAATAAATAATTGATAGTTGCAAAGCATAAAACCCAAGTGCTATGGAAACAGAAAAGCAACAATAAAAGAACTCTCCTCGTTGCTCAACTCCAGCTCTTGGCAGAGTAGCCCTGGAAATACGACTCCATTCAGGCTGTGAAATGAGCTAAAGCTTTCCCAGTACCCAGTTCTAGTCTTGACCCGTTGGCTACTTCCCTGATACTTCCATTCTTCTTTCCCTTTATCCATCAAAAGAAAAATATCTGTACTTAATAGCAATTCTATCCCCCACGGTTTAATTTCATCTGTGTAATATGTCATTTAGCCACTGACCATTTTTCTATGCCGGCTCCATTTGGGCTTAATACTTGACCCGATTACAAAGGTGGAGGGGACCTTGTTGGAGATTAAAATGAAGAGATGGCCTGTCTTGTGCTCTCAGATCAGAGGAAAGAACCGGTGTGGCAGGCTCTTGGGAAGTTCTTTGCACGAACACCTGGGAAACTTGGGAATGGAGGAGGGTGGGGAGCAGACAAATTTGGCTTTGAAACAAGGGCTTTTTGTCTTGTGTTGCCTATATTCTGGAGATAAGTAATTGCATTTTAAATATTTTGTATTATATAAAACAAATATATTGTATGGCACCAAGAATTCTACTTTTCATGGTTAACTTTATATATATGCTATATATAACTATATGTATAGCTATATGTATAACTATATATAACTATGCTTATAGTTATATATAAAATATATTTATATATAAGTTATATATATATAAACTAGCTATATATATCTTGTGTTTGAAGCTACTCTTGGTGGTATTTAAAGCTTATTTTTGGTTCTACACTCAGAAATTACTCATTACAAACTTGGGGGACCATATGTACTGCAGAGAATCAAACCTGGATTGACCCTATTGACCACAAGCAACTGGATTTCAGTGATGTGCAAGAAAAATCATATACCACCCTGAGCCCTACCTACTGTATATATCATTGCTTTCGTGACTAAACTTTACATATTGGACATGAGGAAAATCCCACTTCTTACTGTTGTTGTGTTTGTTGTTTAGGTCACTCCTGGTGGTGCTCAGTGAACCAAATGGGATGTTGAGGACTAAACCCAGATCATCTGCATGCTAGGCAAGTGCCAGCAGAACTACCTCTCCAACAATGAAAGATCATGTCTTAATGGTTACCAACTAAAAAGTGTTTTCAGTAATTATTGTCATGTCAATCACAATCATATTTATCAATTTATACTTTAATTTAGAAATGCATTTTAGAGAAAATTTTAGGTATGTTAATTCATTAAACTTCAGTAAAGTAGTTAAGTATAAACTAAAATTTGTGTCTACCAAGTAAAATTTGAAGATGTCACTGCTTTAGATTTTAAACATAGAAAGCTCAAGTGTTCATGTGGAATGACAGGTTTGATATAATTCAAGTTTTGTCTCTTCCACTTTGTCAACATACTATCAATATTTTGAATATACTGTTTAAATACAGGAATATACTAAATATACTAAATACTAATTTAGGAGACCAAAGACACAAATTGTCCACATAATGAACAGGACATATTCCAAAGGATTCCTTTTTCTTCCAATGAAATAAGGTTGATGAATCTATGTGTTTGAAGGCTATAAGAGGAAGTACCTCAAATTAACTTTTATATAAAATACAATATTTATTTAAGGATAAATAAAAAAATTGCTAATTTTAAGTTTGTATATTATTGTCACAGTTGTGACTTTGTTATCAGTATTATTAAAATGCAACAATAAGTGCAGCAGTAATTTAGAACTTACATAAACTAAAGATGATTTTTAGGAAGGTGCAGCTAACATTGTCATATTTGCTCCATGCATAGAGCCAATAAAAACATCTACTTTTTAAACATAATTTAATTTTATCTAAATAATTATGAATTACAAAGTTATTCATAGTTGGGGTTTCAAACATACAATGAATAGGCAATTCCCACCACCAATGTCGATCTTCCTCCACCATATTTCCCAGAATGTATCCTGACCACCACCCTTTGCCCTCGAGCCTGTCAGTATAACAGGCCCATTTAAAGTTTAGATTGTTAGAGTTTGGATCTCTTGATTCTATTGTTGATTTTCACTTGAATATTTAATTCTGTCCTTTTTTTTTTATCTCCACCAATGCACCTGAGACAACGTGGGCCCTGGCCCTCAACTTTTCATATTTGTGTTTCTCCTGCCCCACTCATTTTCTTTCCTTCTCCTTGCTATTCTCTAGGGCCAAGGTATTCATGACAGCTCCCATTTAGACCATTGCATTTCTTCATGAAGTTATTATAAATACCACATATAAGTGATATCATTCTATATTTATCCTTCTTCTGGCTTACTTTATTGAGCATAATTTTTTCAAATTTCATTCATGTTGCTGCAGATTGCATGATCGCATCATTTCTTATAGCTATGTAGTATTATATTGCATATGTGTACCACATCTTCATGATCCACTTGTCTGTTGTTGTGTATCTAGGTTAATTCCAAGTCTTAATTATTGTACAGAATGCTGAAGATTACTAGTGTGCATGTATCCTTTATATGGATGAAAAACATCTATTGTTTCTAATTTTCTGCTGATACCTTAACCTTCTCTTGCTAGACTACTTTTGTTTTGTCCCTATTCCAATTTAGCAAATACTTGAGGAAATCCTTGAATAAAGAAAAATGCAGAAAGAGGACATCACTTCCCACATGTTCTTAGAGCACCTTTTTGTTTCTTTTTTCTTTTTTTTTTTCTTTTTTCTTTTTTTTTTTTTTTTTGAGCCACATCCTTTCGTGCTCAGGGATTATTACTATCTCTGAGCTCAGAAACCGCTCCTGGGAGGCTAGAAGGACCATATGAGATACCGGGAATCGAACCAGTGTCCATCTAGGATCAGCCAAATGCAAGGCAAATACCCTACTGCTGTGCTATTACTTCGATCTCGTCTTTTGTTGATAGAATATTTGGGGTATTGGAGGTGACAAATATGGTGGGCTTGCAAAAATGCATCCAGATGTGAAAAAGTAGGCATATTTATAGACCTCACTGAACAGGGCCATCTGTGGTATCTATCAGACTGAGTGATAGTACTGGACATTCCCAGAAATGCCTTATAGGCAGAGCTGCTGCTATGTAAAATAAATACATGTGCCAATGTTTAAGCAGCCCACCTAGATATAACCAAAAAAGGGAAAATCATATATTCTTGCCTCAGAGAGTGTGCATTTAATAAGTAGACAAATACCAAAATAAAATAGTACAGAGCAAAATGATTTACTGCAAATGGTGTCTCGTAAGACTATTCCTGAGCAAAGATACTGGATGTTTAAGAAAGTTTTCTAGAAATAAACAATACCCTGGGGCTGGTGCAACCCAGGACCCACATCGGTTCTATCCCCCGGCGTCCCATATGGTCCCCCCAAGCCAGGAGAGATTTCTGAGCGCATAGCCAGGAATAACCCCTGAAAGTCACCGGGTGTGCCCCCCCCCCAAATTATTTCTGAGCAAAGATACTCGATGTTTAAGAAAGTGTCCTAGAAAAAAAAACAATACCCTGGGGCCGGAGCGATAGCACAGTGATAGGGCGTTTGCCTTGTACATGGCCAATCCAGGATGGACCTTTTTAAACAGAAACCTGGCATCACGTAGTGTCCCCCATGCCAGGAATGATTTCTGAGTACATAGCCAGGAGTAACCCGCGGACACCGGTGGGTTCCCCCCACCCCCAAAAAAAGAAAGAAAAAGAAAAGAAAACAACAACACTTAAAGTGACCCATAAGGTGTGGAGACAATCAACTACTACTGATTTTTGTCCTGTAGGACTTTAGATAAGTCTCTTGTGGAGATAACATATTTGGAAGTGGAATGCTCCCAAACAAGATTAATTTAAGAGTGTCATAATACCCATGATTTATTAAACATTCGAAACATGCCAGGTGGACTGTCTGGTGATTATGCTAATCATCTAATTCTATTGTTAATGCAGTTCAAAGGGGTTGATGCTATTATCACCTTCCTCTGACTATTAGGAGAAAACAAAATCTTTTAAGCCAATTTGACAGAAATTAAGAATATATATAGAGAGACAGAGACAGAGTCAAAGTCAGAGAGTTTGCACACTTAGGACCTAATGCTGCTTATCTCCTGGATCAAAAACAGGAAGATTCTTAGATGTGTATTCAATGTTCATTTGATATATGCAGCTCCCCCCCTTAGGTATGTGCAGGATAAGCATTGCTCTGTTCTGACAATCTGCAAGAGTTCAGATGTACTGTGATTGGTGAAGTCAAAAGATCATCACCAACAACCACCGCATTGATAATGAGTAGGATTCAGGCTTTTTATTTGAAGATCAACCCTTCATAATTTATCAGTTCTGAGTTCTCTTTTCTGGCTTGTAATAAGATTCTACTATAGACCCAGTACTCTGGTGGTTCTGAAGATTAAATACACTTCACTGAAGGCACAGACAGCACATAGTAGGTGCTTTTTCTTCACTCTACTTTGACATATGTCAGAGTTAACTAAGCCAAGTATCACACTATTTGCTTTCAAAGAAATTTATCTGGCATTCATGTTTCTTCTTCCACTGTGACATATTTTGAATTCTAAGTAAAAGACCCCAGGATTGCTATTTATTTTAAACAACAAACACCTGTCATTGCTCAAATTAGAAACACTTGAAGAACCAAGCTACAAAATATTTATAAATTCACAAATGTGTTTTAATTGCTGAGAAGGAAAATGAATTCAGCTGTAGATCTTTACTTTATGAAAAGATGCCTTCGTTCCTTTCTCCTTATCTTAATTACAACTGTTGAATATTGGATTTGCAAGCTAATTCTACAGCATGCTGGATGAAGAGAAATTTAGGGAATGGAGAGAGTGGAGATATGAGAGATGTATTTTTAGGTGAAAAGGCCACAAAGAGATGCCATGAAGGGCAGGAGATATAAAACAGCAGGTAGGGCATTAGCCTTGCACACAGTCAACCCCAGTTCAATCCTCAGAACTATATATGATCCCCAAACCCTACCAAGTACACCTGGGTATGGCTACACAACAAAATAAACAAGCAAACAAAAAGGACTTCAGATGAGTTGGGGACAAGTGGGTATAGTATTTGTGGGCAGAAATGACCAAAGTTTTATCCCACACTTCATATATTCCCCTGAGCCCAGCCAGGATATTCCATGAACACTGCTGGGCATAGCCTCCAGTCCCCAAAAATGAGTTCAGATGATGTTGTGATAGATTATATTTTTTCTGCCTTGTAGTTCCTACTTAGACTTGAAAGTTCATTATCTAATTTGGAGAGTGCATTTTCCTTTTTTTTTTTTTTTGCTTTATTTAAAGAAAATGAATCACATACTTGACATAAATGAAGATAATACATTTGTTTCCAGATAACTAAGAGCAAAGTTATTATTAAAAATGAATAGAAAGAAATAATAACAAGAAGAAAAGAAAGAAAAAATTAAAAAAGAAAGTAAAAAGTACAGTATCAAGCCTACTTGTCAAAAAAAAACTTATTGTATCGCCAATGAAGTCATCAATAAATTTTTTAGTAAGAAAAGTTTTCTAAGCTCTTCTTGTTAGCTGTCCATTATGTTAAATTGGTGCATTCCTATAGTAATGCCAGCATCAAACAAATGGAGTTGTCCAGAAATTCAAAGAACTGTTACTAATATTGCAACTTTTAGGAGAATATACTCATCTATTAAATGCCTCTTTGGAAAAAATAAGAAAGGGCAGAGGGTACGTGTACTTGCTCCCAAAAGCCTTGTGATATTAGCCCAAATAACTGAAGTTTGGTCAGATTGGTATCTCCAAAGAGGATCTTAGAGGGGTGCTGAGATAGAGCCATGGGCAAAATGGTGATTCTGTGTGATGGATGCAGCAGGTGTGCCTTTGGTAGGGTAAGGACTTAGCCCACACTTTCCTCCCTCGATTGCCAGTTTTCTGCTGTGTGGCCTTTGTACCCATAATTTTTCATGGTTTGGTTTACATCTTGTTTGAAAAAAGAGTGAATCTATGGAACTGGTTTAGTGAAAATATGTTGAGTGCATTTGTGAGCATTGTTACCAGGTTCATTTTCTTTTAAGTTTGGTCATGTCTTGATGTATCCATGTATTTAGTCACTGAGTTTTTGCTTCTTCCTAGAGGCCAGGGTAAAATAACAGCTGTCTTATTAAAAAAAAATGAATAATGCAGTTCTAATTCTATATTTTAGAAATTATATCCCACGACCCAATTTTCTACTAGACAATTAAGCTGTAATATTGTAAGCATATTAATTATCTGAGTTATCATAATTCTATAGCGAGAAGATATTATTTTATAAATTAATTTTCAGATTCTGGACATTTTTTTGTTTTTTTTTTTTTGTTTTTTTTGAACCATTATTGAGGTATTGTAATTTTCTATATCAGTGGCACTCAGGAAATTGTTGGAAATACAAATTCATAGGGCCTTCCAAATTTACTAGAACAGAAATTCCAAAGAAGGACTAGCAACCCCCCTAGACTACTTTGAACCATCAGTGTGCATTCTGATGCATCCAAGCACCAACCATTCTGAGATCACAACCTGCAAGAGTTCATGGCAAGCAGCATCTTCCTGTTGTTGTTGTTTTTAAGTTTCAGTGTGTGATTGAGCCTCTTGTAAACATAGTGTGTATACAAATTCTCATTTGTCTCCGATGTTCTTTGTACTTTGTCTGTTTTGAGGCTATAATCTAAACTGCACAGGAATATCTTTCAGGGGTGTTGGGGACATGGAGTACAAATTTGGAATTTCTCTATGCAAAACATGACCTCCAGATGTTTGAGCTTTCTCTTAATCTATCCCAATTCAAATGTTGATTCCCTAACCAATCCCTGAGCCCAACCAGCTTCATGTGTAGATGACTTGTGCAGTCACAGTGTCACACTCTCAAAGACACTATTATACCAAGAATTTGTTCAAATTTAGAATCTTCAGACTTGGAGACTACTGTATTATTAAAAAGCAAATATATATAAGCTTAGAAATATAAATTAAAATGGAAAATCATCACAGTCAATGAAAAAAAAATACTGTTCTGTTATGAAGCATTGATTAACCAATGAAGAATAATATAACAATTTTAAGAGTAATGTTTCCTTATAATTGAAGATCCAATGATAGAATGACAGACAGGAATTTGAATTATATACAAACCATAAAGCCATTTTGCTCGCTTGTATGACCTCCACAAACATAAAATGTCAGAGAAACCATCAAAATGTCATTGTATAAATTTACACTTAAAATTAAATTCAGTCTTACACAAAACTGATGTCTATGAAAATAAAACTTTAGAAAAAATTACTTCTCAAAATCATTAGCTCTAAATATATGTAACATTTATATCACAAAATAGGTTATTGAATACTACGATGTCACAATCTGAAAAATATTCTTTATGACTATGGCAACAGTTACATCAGCATAAAAATCTTTCTCTGAGTTAAAATTATTAAAAATCATTTACCATATTTCATTTGCCCAAATGATTGCTTTTAGTTATGTTAATTGAAAGTGAAATTGCTGGAGGCTTGAGAGAGATTACAATAGGTAAAGCTCTGGACTTGCTTGCTTCTGCTGCAATTCAGTCTCAATCCTTTGTGGTTCCTTGAACATTTCCAGGAATTACAGTGCTGGGAATACACCCTAAACATAGTTGGCTGTGGCTCAACTTCCCCTGTAGACCTGCTCAGTAAAATTCCCTAAAAGTAGCAATTTGATTGCTGTAATAAATGAAAGATACTCTCAAAATAATGTTATATATCAATATTTTATATATGTTATTATCTATCAAGATTCCATATCTATTACTAATAGCAATTTGGTTACTTATATGAATAGTAATTTTTGCAATTAATTTAGTTACTTTTATACTATAGTTGCCCTATTACCTTCTATAATATTAAAACTGTATTTAAAGATCTAAGTTTTATTTGACTGTCTAAATAGCCGTTTTTTGCTCCTTTTTGAATGCACAGTCCTGCAATCTCATTTTACTCAAGTCTCACCAGCTTTCACATATTACATAATTGGTCTAGCCCATGATGTTTGAGGTAGTCACTTTCAGGAGCCGAAATGAACAAGAAAAGCAAACAATGAAGTCAGACAACCCCACTTTTAAAACTTCTCTCTGAAAATCATGTGTTTGTCTTAATGTCTTTAAAGCAAACTTGGACTTTAGTTTAAAAATTAAATAAATTATTTATTAAAAATTAAAATTAAAGACCTCAAAAGAAGAGATCTATCTGATAAACAAATTATTGCAGAAAACATTGGATCTTGGATGGAGAGAAAGTAATATTGGAGGGTAAAGAAAAAATCTGTGTATGACCTTGATATTACACATTGTTACTGAATCAGCCATTTGATTCATTGTGGTAATAGCATTAATATTGTAAGGAACTGTTTCACTCTGGAAATATATTACATTTTGAGGAGTAAAGTGCTATAATGCTCCTCAAATGGTTAAACAAACAAAAGCAGATTGTAAAAGTCTGTGTATGTGGTTGAATGTTACAGTTAATGAAAGGTGTTTGGGGATTCATTTTATTTTAGGTTTGTGAGGGTTGAAATTTTTTAAGTGAAAAGATTTGAAGAAAATGAATTAATGAGGAGGCCTTCTGGGAAACTGACATATACTAAGATATGGGTGATTATATCAAGGAAGCCTTTGATTTCTAATAATCTAACATGAATTTACTTAAGATTCGCATCTTTTGCTTTTCAATGGTGCTTTGAAAGTGAGCAGAATTGTGATGCAGTATTAGAGTACCCAATGGAAAAAAATACAGCATTGGACAAATTTCCCAGTTCTGACAATGAATCAGTCATTTCTCTTTTGTTTGCTTTGCACATGAATTCCAAGTTGCAATCAAAAGTTAAATCACAAGTTCAGTACGAAGGAGAAGCAGAAGTAATCTGAGGACACAATTAGAGGCAACTTTCCTGGTGGTCTGCTTGTTACATTATGTGAAGCAGATACAATTTGAGGACCCCCGCCCAAAAAAAGAAAATGAACTTGGGACTGAAAATAAACATTGATTTGGGAGAGGGTTATGAAGTAAGGGCTAGAAATTTGAGTTCCTTTGTCTGCATAAGAAATCTATTTCTAGTGTTTATTCCTTGTTATTTCTAAGAATGTATAAAAATATGAAATTATTTTGGTCTTGATTCCATTTCAGTCATCGCTTTATTTATTATATCTTGTTTTACCTGGGAACCTCCCTTGAGAATTCTTCTGTTTAAGTAACAGAAAAAACATTTTGTTTCTAAGTAAAAAAAAAAAAAGGAAGAGAAACATTGGAACTATAGATGTATATTGTGTAAAAGGATTTAGGAGAATCTTTCTTTTTCCCATCTAAGGTTAGGTAAAGTAGTAAATGCTCCAATATTGTCACCAAACTCAGAGCACAGGTCATGGGCCAGTGCCCTGCAAAAGCCCACAAGTATCTAAATAAAGCTTCGCTTAATCATTCAATCCTCTTTTCAGATGGGAATGTGCCCTACATGGTAGCTGAGAACATTTCCTTTAAGTTTAACCAGACACTTGCACATAAGCAGTTTAGAATTTTGTGTTCTAAACTAGCCAACTGTAGTGACATACTTTAAAGATGAGACATAGAAAGGAAGGCTATGTTAAGTTCGATATCTGGTGTCTGCTTTCATGCCAATAAAAAAAGAGGAAATGCAGAACCGCTGCATGTTGAAGTAGAAAATTGTCTAGAGCAAGAAAGGAGAAAAAACAAACTCAATGTGAGTAGCTGACTGCTAACAAAAATCACTTAGCTCTTGCACACTCCCACTTAGCTCTTGAAAACTCTACAGAATGCCAAATGGGAAAATGAGGAAAGAGTACATTTCATGAATAGGAAAATGCATTCAGCTAATGTACATTTGTTTTATTTCCCCTTAATTTTCATACTTTAAAATATTTAATTGATATAATTTCCTAGTTCCCTTTCCCAAGTTATTTTTTCTCTGATATCAGCCACAACTATACTTACTAAGATAAGATAAGATAGGGAAATAAACATTTAAAAAAACCCTAATTTTGCTCTATTTAAGTGTGGCTTTATTAAAATCATATTGTAGAGACAATCAACTTCTCTTACTTTCCTCCAGTTCTTCCTTCTTTCTTTTCAAGGAGCTGACAAACATAAATAAATAGACCTTAAGATTTAACTTAGAAATGAACATATGCTCTGTCTGATGTTTTGATATTTTTTTTTTATCATATGGAAAACTTATGTACTCTCCCTGCCTTGTGTAAACTCCAAATCGGGGTCAATCAGCCTGTCTTGATTTGATATCAATCCCCAGGAACATGACTGGTAAAGTTTAAACCTCTTTCAGGAACCAGCTAAAAAGGGACAATCAATGGTGGATACAAACCAGTTAATCTTTTGAAGGCAGCATCTGAGACCACTTGGTAAAATCAGGCAAACTTTTCAGGGCAGGCACCTCTGTTCTCATTAGGTCTTTCTTTCCGGCATGAAAGGCCTCTGCCTTCATTTAGTGACACTGTCCATGGACAAGCTCTCTACAGTACAAAAAACAGATATGCTTTCCTTTTAGGTCTGGCAAGCAAGTTTTGTCTTTCATTATAAAGACAAGTTTATTGATGTTGAGACAAGCTGAGTTTCTACTTCTACTTAGGTTGGTATTTCTGATTTGGGACTGAGGCTGGAGCTCTCTGGAAGCATGGAATCAAGGCTAGCTACTACTTCAGATCTGATTATTTGATGTTAAAACTTTCCAATAGCCTCAGATATAGATAAAGAGTAAGCGCTTCAATTTTTGGTAAGATTGTTTTGTAATGCTAACAGCGGAGAGATACACAGTCACCAATAAAACAACTTGTAGTATGCAAAATAAATTTAAAGCTTATTCTCACTGCTGTCCCATGTTTTTTAGGAATAAAGCACAAATTTGTTTTGCATTACCCCTTTGAACCACATTTAAGATGGTAGGTGACTGAAGGCCTGAAGACCAAACTTTCTGTAAACTCTTCTCTGAATGTTAGAACAAAGCCTCCACATCCACTAGTGTTTAATTGTAGTGGAAGTCTCATACTCCAATCCTGAGGGGGGATTGAGGAGTGTGTGTCTGGAAGCAACATGGACACACAAGGTTGGGTTGGGGAGATAAAACAGATTTAGGAACTTCTACTACAATCTATCTGCATCAGGCAAAAGGGTAATGGCAGGCAGACAGGCTAGCTGTGGGACTGAAAATAAAAGAAGTCTTTCTGACCTGTGGTCTTTATTAGGAAGCATAACACCACTGCTCCATGGATGGAGAACAAGTAGTGACAGGGGGCCAATCCAGAGGTACTTCCTGCCTAGGTGAGATAAGTACTTGCAAAGAAGAATTATCCTGAATAAAGTAAGAACTGGTTACTCCAACATTGAATTCACTCAGGAACTCTTTTGAGTTATATATATATATATATATATATATATATATATATATATATATATATATATATATATATATATATATATATATATATAGTATCTATTTAGAATTTTTTTTGTGGGTGAGCAGTTGCATCTCAAGTTTATGGAAGCTTGTTGGAGATGCCAAGATAAATGTAAAGAATGTAATCATTTAGGACCCATTCACTGCAGCTAATAGTAAGTGATCTTTATACAGCACTGCATTGCCAATCTTCTGCCAACTAGAATTGCAACTATTTTCAATGCAATAGTTAATAATATACAGAGGCACAACTTACACCAAATTTAAGAAGGCCATGGAATTTTGATGACCTATAGCTTTTTGTAAGGAAAGTCAGCCATTATTTAAAGTGCATTTGTTCATAGAAAGAAAAATGATCTTCAAGCTTGTTGAAAACTGAGTCTAGAAACCAATGACCTCAGTAGAGGGAGCATGGAGTACAAAATTAGAGGTGGACAGAAGCATGCACATAAACAGTGACTAATTGACCCTATGTGATTTAATATTCCTCCTACTGATTTGAGGTTATGAAATAAAGTCAGGGGGAAGTTAAAGGATGAACTCAGTAATCTTAAGAGGCTAAGCCTGGTGTTTCATTTAGGAAGCCATTTTTTAAAGATTAATTGAAATTCTGTGGTTTATAATACTTTTATTAATGGTTTCTAATGCCCATAATTCTAACAGCCCATTATCATGAGTGAAAACATCTCGTTTCTTAAGGACCCCAAAACATCCACCTCCAAACTTCCGCATTCCATCTCAGTTGTGTGAATCTGTTCTTCGATTATGTTGTCTTTGAATCTTTCTGTCTTTGTGTATTTTTAAGTTTCACATATAAGAAGAAGGCAAATTTTGGTTGAAAAACTATGCATGGAATTTATATAAAATAACAAGAGCTAAATTAGAAGAATTTCACCATTAATCTTTACTTGCAACTGTCCTGACTTGTGTTCCATATGAAAAGAATTCTCAAGCAACCAATGATTTTGACAAAAAAAATAAAAACAAAAACAAAAACAAAATAAACCATTAGAATATTTAAGTACTGCTGGTGCAAGACACATTGCAGATTGTTTACAAGAGTTGTCGCCCACCTCTGAATTTATGAAACTAGAAACTGGGGTTTTGGACATGTTCAAGGACGTGTATCTGGGGAGTAGAAGTTTCAGAATCTATGTTTTCAATATTATTTTAGAATCTGATTATCTGGATATGCCAACACTTAACACAAATGGAAATGGCAAATTATTACACCAGAGTCCCAGACTCAAAGTCAGTGAATTTCTGTGAAAGTCTACTTCTTTGGCCCTTCCCTGAGCACTATTTGATTTTTCTTTTCTAATATAAAATGAATGCACACATGGGGCCGGAGCTATAGCGCAGCAATAGGGCCTTTGCCTTGTATGCTGTTGACTCAGAAGGGACCTCAATTTGATCCCCGGCACCCCATATGGTCCCCCAAGCCAGGAGCGATTTCTGAGAGCATAGCCAGGAGTAACCCTTGAGTGTCACTGTGTATTGTTCCCTCGCACCAAAGAAAGAAAAATTAAAAACTATCGGTAGTTCAAACAGTGAAAGATAATAGAACAATGTTGTCAAAGTTTTTAAAAATGCAGTCATTTAAAAATATAAAGTAGTCAAACTCGATTCAATTGTCAATGTAAATTGATCAGGACAATCTGGAACTCATTAGAATGATTGGATGACAATTATTTGTATAAAAATCATGACTATGATTTCTGCTCTACAGAGAAAGCTGAAATTCTCGATAGATAGATAGATAGATAGATAGATAGATAGATAGATAGATAGATAGATGAAAACCATTCCTTACTGCCATATACTATTCTTCCATTTTACATTACTTTGAAAAAGTAAAGTTGCAGTGCTAGCTGCAGAAGTATAAGATTATTTTTCTGCCCTTTTTTTTTTTTTAAAGATAATGCTAACAAACTTTTCTTTAGAAGCTAATGCATTAACTGGGCTTCTTGATGTTTTTAATCAGATTGAGAGATTCATTGAGAAAATGTAGAATGATTGAGTTATTGATTGATGGAGTTACTGAATGAGTGATGGCTAGCACTGCCAAATAATGCTTAGAAATAGCATTAACATATCTGACTCAGTTAGTTTTCTTTTTGTTTAAGTAAATTGATAATCAAGTGGATGCAATTAAGCAGAAATCCATATATAGAGGATGATTTAAAGATTTATTCACAAATGCTTCTTCTTTTTCCTCCAGTCACATAAAGGTAAAATAAAATCAAGGTTGGATGAAAAATGAACAACAGCAGTATTTGTTCTGGAAAACATTTACTGAACCTTAATGAAAAAGAAATTTAACTGTATAAGTAAACTTACCACCTAGGAGTTTTTTCACATAATTCCTAGTACTTTAAAATCCCTTAATTAAGTTTCTAAAATTGTTTGTAGCTATGTTAAATGTCTACAACTAGTTTTCATAGTTTTTCTTTTTTTCTGGAGTCTTTTTTCTCTAACAGCCCTTCTTTACTTAAGTGTCTAGTAAGAAAAAAATCAAATGGAACAAAAATGTTGCATCAAAAAATGTGAGTACTTACAGTTAGTTCAACTAGTAAATACATGGTTCTATGTTAAATCTGGAACTCTAAGGAATTTGGGACTAATTCATGAATTTAGTTTTTTTTTTTTTTTTTTTGGCTCTCAGACACACCAAGAAGTTCTTGCTGTTTATTCCTGACTCTGTGTTCAGGAGTTATCCCTAGAGGTATTCAGGGGAACATTTATGATGTAAGTTATTGAATAAATTTTAGCTGCATGCAAGGCAAGAGCTTTCCCCTCTCTACTAATTCTATGGCCCCTCATAAACTGTTTTCTGTCATTCTTGGGAATATAATCTTTAGATTCTGAAAGTTTCTTTTACCAGAGCTGTCAAGAAGACCCCCTTGAATAATTTTTTTCATGTAATCCAAGGTCTTTGCAGAATATTTGCTGGAAGGTACTGCTTCCCATTTGTGAGAAATGGTAAAAGAGCTTTCCTGACACTCATTACACTTAACATCAATCATCCTCTTTCAGTGAGAATTAATAAACTGGGAAACAAAATGTTTACACTAAAATATTATTGAGAACAAAATTTTAAACCTTCAATCTACACATTTTTAATATTGTCAAAAGTATATTGTTCACAAAATCGTTCTATATGTTTTTTGTGAGAAAAATTTAGTAAATATGGAACCATAAAAAAGAAACAAAAAAAATGAAAGACCAAGATAATATTTAAAGTAGAAAATAATAGGAATATAAAATAAGGTAATAAAAAAGAGCTGGAAGTTGGGCAGGAGATAAAATAGTCCACATTAAAATTTGGGTCCATGATTAAGTCAAGAGCTTCCCACTTAGTTTTCTTCTTCCTGTTTTACTAAGCTAGCAAGTTTTACCTCTTGACAATTATATTTTGATTTGTCTGTTGCTAACTGTGCTAGCATACTGTATGTTGCTAATGCATACTGATTTGTATGTTGCTTACTCAGAGATTTTAAGTAGAATAAGATGTAAATACTCTCTTTAGGACACTGCATGCAATTTTTTCAGATATTAGTTTTCCATTGTCATCTTCACAGTTTCCCAAAGTTTATCATTTGCTATAACTTAGTCAGCAGTGATGTGTTAGCTTGAGGTTTATTTTATAAGAATGCATACCCAAGGAATTGGATACAGACTTAGATTTAGTCATTTTCTGTTCAGGTCTTTAGCAGTATCCTCTTTCTCCTTTACCTTCCATGTTCTGTGCCTTACCAGTATTTAGAATAAGTCCTTGCACTGAAATTACCAATTATACAATCTTATTATTACAATTGTTATTCATTCAAAGAAGGCTTAGTCCTAAATATATTTATGCAGAGATAAGTTAGCTAAACACAAGTTTAGCTACTTGTGTAACTTTGTTATAATAGAGATTATAAACAAATAAGTAGATATACTTGTTAGGAACCTTCTTTTGATGGCATGTCTGTGCATATATTATATCATGTTGGCACATTACCTTGCTGAGACAATCAAGTTCTGTTCCATAAAAAAGTATCACACACATACACACACATACACACCTGAGTCAACATGACTGATCTCTGGTAAATAGGGGTGTTGCTTCAAAGTGGGTGATTCACTCTCTATTAACAACTTACTCACTAGTATGATTGAATCAAATAAACGTGTTCCTACTGAAATAGGAATCTTAACTCTTAAATAAGAATTCTATCTAGTTATCTTAAAACTAGTAAAATAAGTCAGAGGGAGAGATAAACAGAATAGTCTCACTTACCGATGGGTTTTAAGAAAAATAAAAGACATTATTGTAATAATACTCAGAGATGAGGGCCGGAAAGACCGGCTCATGATATGAAGCTCACCAAAAAGAGTGGTGAGTGCAGTTGGAGAAAAAATATACTAACAACTACCATGACAATGTTAATGAGTGAGAGAAGTAGAATGCTTGTCTCCAATACAGGAAGGGGGTGTGGGAGGAGGGAGATGGGGGGCATTGGTGGTGGGATTGTTGCACTGGTGAAGGGAGTGTTCTTTTTGTGACTGAAACCCAACTACAGTCATGTTTATAATCACTGTGTTTAAATAAAGATATTATTTTAAAAAGTCCAAGAATGGGGACATTAAAGAGGTAGAGAAAGGGAGTATAATCGTTGAGCATATTTTCTTTAGCATTTAAAATACTAAAGACTAGAATTTTAATATAAGTATACTATATAAATTTAAAAAATTATACTGTTTTAGAGAAATATGACTACATATTCTTTTGCCTGTTAAAAATTCTTAAATTCACCATGGAAAACATTAAATATGGTAAAGACAAGAAACCACTGAATGTCTCAAACATTGTTTATGGGTATGCAAAATTCTCTAGTTACTTTGAAAGCAGTTTGCATGAAGTTAGAGAAACATTTACCATATAGTTTAGCATTCCATTCTTAGATTAAGTTGCCCAAGTGAAATATATAAGTATATAAAGACTTAAGTCTGAACAGTTACAGTCCTATTCATCACCAGAAACTGGAAATAAACAACTATTTTTTTCCTCATCAGCTGATGAGGACACATTCTTCATTTCATTTAATAATGGAAAACTAGTTATTAGTCAAAAGGGATGAACTGCTGACATATAACATAAATTCACTGAAACTGTAGATATTAAGTTGAATGAAGGAGACAATGCTGAGTTACATATTATTTGCACCTGAAAGTTTCTTCCCTATTGAATAGTAAATGCCACTATTGATTTGTGAGAAAAATTACATTTTATTTAGCCAACCCAGTTTTAATCTAGGCACAGTATATGGCCTCTTAGCACAACTAGGAGTGACCACTAAATACAGAGCCATGAGAAAACCTGAGCACCACTGAATTTGGTCCCAGAACCAAAACCAAACAAAAAACAAAGAGAAGAAAAGAACTAAAAATAGGCAAAAAATAGGCAAAAAAAAAAAAAAAAAAACCGAATTCCACTCAAATTTCTCTTTAATATAAAAAGTGTAGGGTCCAAAGAGGTACTTATATTGAATGGCCAACCTTCGTTTGATCTTTGGTCACATTAGAAGCACAAGATCCCTGTCTACTTCCATGGCTGACCCCTGAGCAGTGAGTCAATAACAGCTCCTGAGAATCACTGAGTGTGGATCAAAAGCCTCCCCAAAACAACAACAACAACAACAACAACAACAACAAAATGAAAGCATAGAGCACAGTTTTAACCCAAGAAACCAGTGTCAAAGGGATGCTTTCTAAGAAGTCACAGAAAGATTTAATCCCTCCAGATGAACTGCTAAAAGCTAATGAGTTTATTTTTAAAATTTCAGTAAAACCGGTTTTCTAATGTGCAGAATGGAGAATTACATGAGGAATTTATGTTTCTATTATGATAGAAACCACAGAAAAGCCACATTTTCCCCTTGCCTATGCATTGCTTGAAGGAGCTTTGCTAAATAAAATGCTTCTATAAGAAATCTTTCCTGGGGCCGGGCGGTGGCGCTCGAGGTAAGGTGCCTGCCTTACCTGCGCTAGCCTAGGAGACGGACCGCGGTTCGATCCCCCGGCGTCCCATATGGTCCCCCAAGCCAGGAGCGACTTCTGAGCGCATAGCCAGGAGTAACCCCTGAGCGTCACCGGGTGTGGCCCAAAAACCAAAAAAAAAAAAAAAAAAAAAGAAATCTTTCCTGAGGAAAGTTTGACGTTTAAATCAACATATTATCTGTGGAAATAAAATTTTATAATGAAAACACATTGACTTTTTTAATAGGGATTTTTTTTCTTACTTTCTATGGCTTTGGATTTGGTTGCTGTGGACAGCAAACAAAGCAAGTAAGGCCATCTTCATTCTCTTCTTTTCACTTGAGTTTCAGCTGTTTTTGTCTTTGATTTCTAAAAATTTATGGGCTTAATCAGCAATCAAGAGACACAGCTTTATTGCTTACATGGTGAGATCTGACTTTATGTAGCAATGTAGTTTATATATTCATCAATCCACATAATAAGGTAATTTCTTTATCATTTCTGTACAGCATCATCTTTTTTCACTGTGCATATGGATGTACTATTACAATTAGGCTACAAAGTAACCAATCTTTTTTTAAAGCTTAAATATGAAATGTTTGCCTCAGTATATTTTAACTTTCATGACTTTTTGGTAACGTACACTATATTTTTTGGTACTGTGAATATATTGTTTGTTTTATATTTGATGATTTTGTTATACAAAATCAGTTGAGAGTTTAAGTGGTTGTCCCTGATCTTCTAAATGTCTTTTTTCTTCTTCTTTATATGGGTGACATATGAAGACAGATATCCTGAATATAAAAAAAAAAAAAGTTCAGTAAAGTAAAACAAAGAGATCTGTGGTGGGGTAGAAGGACCTAGAATAGGAATCAACAAGCTGCCACCTGTGGACTGACTGATTTTTTTGTAAACACATTTTTATTGAAACATCACCGCACCCACTTGTTTATATACTATTGTTTATTTCATGGCACAATGGTAGAGTTGAGTAGCTGTGACAGGAAAACATGACACACAAAGCCAGAAATATTTACAATGTGATTCTTCAGAGGAAAACTGTGGAGTCCAAGATAGGATGATTCTCTTTACCAGAACTTCATTTTCTTTCAAAAAATTCTGGGCCCGGAGAGATAGCACAGTGGCGTTTGCCTTGCAAGCAGCCGATCCAGGACCAAAGGTGGTTGGTTCGAATCCTGGTGTCCCATATGGTCCCCCGTGCCTGCCAGGAGCTATTTCTGAGCAGACAGCCAGGAGTGACCCCTGAGCACCGCCGGATGTGGCCCAAAAACAAAAACAAAAAACAAAACCAAAAAAAAAAACAAACAAAAAATTCTATGTGAACCCTTAAAAGCTCATTTATGTAAATAATATCAAGGCCATTCAATTTGAATACATTTTGGAATGGAATTTTAAAATTGAACATTAGACAAATTTATTGAGATCCTTTTATTATGGGTTGCATGTGGAAAGGCTTAAATTAGATCTCCATAATGCGAACTGCATTGGGTGCTCACTAGTGTTAAACATCACAGCTTCCTAGCTTTACTATAGGACTAAAGAGGACTTACTAGAAGAATGAGTATTTGAGTAATGAGTGTGCTAATCAACACTTAGTCAACAGTACACACGTAATTAATATATTAATGCTCATATATACATATGTAAGTATACTTTTCACCCTAAATTCTAGCATATTTTTAAAATAAAAAAATTTATTTCTGAGGTACCAATTGGACACCTTAACAAAAAGAAGTTTAACATTCAAAGAAGTCGTTCAAAGCAGGAAAAGATTCAGGGTTTCTTATGCTGAGTGGTTTGATTAGCTGGGGTGAAAAAAATGCAAATAAAACCAGTTTGCCTACCTTTGTCTATTTGGGATGACATATGAATTAATGCTGACATTATTATTCAATTTTCTTTGGCTCTGACACCTCACCTTGTATATGTTAGAAGATCCAATTTGTTTAAAATTTCCAATGCCCTAACATCCCTGATGATTTCCAGGTTTGTTTATAAAGTCCACACAGTAATCCTGGACTCTGCTGCCCCATTTAGTGCCAAGTCCTTAGAGTCCAACCCTTACTCATGCTGTGAAGTTGCCCATGGATACAAGACTGATTAACATCTTTTTGAGGCCTCCATTTTTATATGTGGTGTTTGGGAAACTCATCACTGTTGTTTATATTTATAGACAGCAGCAATTTATGAATCTTTTTCCATCTTATGAGGCCCAAACGTGCAGAGTGAATGGGACTCTAGAACTACCCTACACCCTCTGCCTGGAGCATTTCTTTTTTCTCTTCCTATCACCCACAGATTTTGGTGCTATATTTATGTGATAGATACCCTCCTTCAATATATCAAATTGGAAGCCCCTTCTATACCCTCTTAGATATGTCAAACTCAATGCCTCTTCTATACTATGGCTTTAGTCAAGAGTTATTCTAAGAAATAAATTGAATCTCTAGTGGGGACAAAATTTAGTAAACTCTTTGAACCTACTAAAACCAGAAGAAATCAGAATCTCAGGTGGGAGGTGCCAAAAATTCTATTATTCTCAAATTCCAACTTCTCAGAACCAATAAATTCTTGGAGTAAGAGTTGTTATTGAAACTTTTTCACCACTGTATTTGATTTCCATTCCAACATGAGTGAAGCAAAACTTATTTTGTTGGATTTTGGGAAATAAAGGCAGAAAATTCACCCTAAAAGTTGATCATTACCAAAGTTACCAAAGGAATATTTCAAATAGTAGTCCCAGAATCATCTCTAGCAGAGTAAATGTTATTCTGAAAAGATGTATTTTTATAATACTTTATAGCAAATCAGGAAGGAAATGGTTAGTGAGATTGTGGCAGTAAACAACAAGCTTTCAATATAAAAATCTTCATAATATTTGTAACTTTCTTTTCTTTCTTCCTTTACTTTTTTCTTTTCTTTATTTTTTTTTTTGGAGGGGGAGACACACCCAGTCACCCTCAGGGGTTATTCCTGGCTCTATACTCAGAAATCATTCCTGGAAGGCTCCAGGGTCCATATAAGATGCAAGGGATTGAACCTGGGTTGACCTTGGTCAGCTGCATGCAAGGCAAGGGTGAAAGGCACTCTACTGGGGCCGGAGAGATAGCATGGAGATAAGGCTTTTGCCTTTCATGCAGGAGGTCATCGGTTCAAATCCCAGCGCCCCATATGGTCCCCTGTGCCTGCCAGGAGCAATTTCTGAGCCTGGAGCCAGAAATAACCCCTGAGCACTGCCGAGTGTGACCCAAAAACCACAAAAAAAAAAAAAAAAAAAAAAAGAAAGCACTCTACTGTTATGCTATAAATCTGGCCCTATTTGTGACTTTCTATACATATGGATCTTTGCTAGAAAACTGCATATAACTAATTCTATAACATGCATTTGATTCTTTTATTGGGCAGTAAAGCTATAACACCTGATTAGAGCCTCTCTTGACCTGAGATTGACCTTGGAAAATTCTTTCTCACAATAAACCCATCAAAAGGAGTATCTTAAATTGAAGCTCAATTCAAATCTAAATGTTATAGAAATATCTAGTTGTATACTTTAAATTTATCCAATTGATTTCTGCCATGTAGGTACTATGTAAGAAGCTTACTTACACATAGGTGATCTATTTTAGTAAACAAAACTGAAAGCCAAAGATCTGGGTCTGAACTTTACATTAATATATGAACCAGTTATTCATCTGAGTTCGATGTTTTATCTGTTCTTTCCTTTTTGTTTACTAAAAAGTCTGAGAATTTTTTGAGATTGAAAGAGAAAGTTACTTGTCAAAAGAAAAAAAATATAAAACAATCTACTGACCATCAACTCTGCAATATGATTCAGATTTTGGGACTTTATCTTCTCCAAAGTGATGGTCACATTCACGAACCCAAAGGTTGAAGAATACTCCTGATATTTAGGACTTCTTCTATAAACCATCTAAGAACTTTACCTCTTAGAATTAAACTTCTCTCCTTGCCCTCAGATTTCACTGAATTGTATATCTGGTAAATTGCTTATTAGTATACTGAAGTCTAAATTTACATTATGAAAATAATGATATATATTAGAAATATTTGCATTTATAATATCCTATGTCCTGATCTCCATCCAAAGAATAGTGCCAACCACAGTGTCAAAATGGGGAAAAAAAGTGAAAGAGACAGAGAGAGAGACACACACATACACACACAGAGAAAGAAGTAAAATGTCTGCCTACAAGCAGGCAGAAGGTAGGGTGGGAAGGAAAGTGGAGACATTGGTGGCATAAAATGTGCACTGGTAAAGGGTGTTTTAAGACTGAAACTAAATAGCAAACAACCTTTTAACCATGGTGTTTAAATAAAGTAATTATTGAAAAAAAAGACTAGTTAGGGTTGCTTAAGGACTCCTTAGGGTTATTGTAGGGACTATTTGGCTAAGAATAAGAGAAAAATCTGTCAGCACTTTATATTTAAAGATGCCTTCTGATAGTTATGTAAAACACCTCAGTCTGATTTCCATGTACCTATTGAATGTTGATTTTTTAATGTCTCTGTCAACAACATTGGTTCAGCTATAGGGGACCTTATAGGGTACTGGAATGAGTAAATGGCTGGCATGTGAAAACACTGATGGCTGGCTGCCTGAGTGGCCTAAAACTTGAACAGTACATGTGTGTTTTCTGTTTCTTTATGTATTTGTCTGTCCCCTTCTCTGCAAATGACCCCCAATGAACTGCAGTCAAAGGTGCCTTATCAATTGACTTCAGATAATTCAATTAATTTTCATAACAGCTAAAAGCCCCTTTTTCTACTCATCTCCAGTACAACACTCTCTTTGCCTTGTTTTCTCTTTTCCTTCAGCTCTTTCTGTCTGCCTCTCCTTCTTTATCCCATTTGTCACTCTTGCACAGCTTTGTGCTTGAAACTAGGTCATAAGACTGTCAAAATGTCAGTTTTAAATTTAGTTCTCAATTCCCTGTCTTTAAGCCACTTGATACTTTGGGATGATTGGCTCATCTTTGTGGTTAGGTGGAGCAATTTGAATACTCTTTCTACAATACAGGGATTTTTCATTATATATACACCTGGTTAGGTGACTTCTAATAAGTCACTGTGCATTGTTATTTATATATATGATATATGGATTGGTTTAAAATCCTGCATAGCTTGATTACTATGAGAGAAAGAGAGAAAGAGAAGGTAGATCAACAGATAGATAGACAGACAGACAGAACGAACACACACACACACACACACACACACACACACACACACACACACACCTTTTAAAGGGAACATAAAGTTAATTTTTGTCAGCACATTTATAAAACAGTTCTCCTAACCAAATGCAGCCTACTTCTTACAAATGCAATTATGGTTATGCCTCATTGAGGGAAAAGATTTTTAAATATTAAAAATAAAATAAGCCACAGAAAACTCAAATGTCCTCCCTTAGGAACAAATAGTAAAATCTGGTGTTCATTAAAATACTTGAATGTTAATGGAAGAGAAAAATGTAAGCCCTGTGTCTCTATTTCTTTGGACCAAGACAGTGTGGTTTCTCAGTTTTCTCAAGGCCTGGCCAACTCAGGATCTGGTGAGACTCTTTGGAGACAGGAAATGTGAGGTTGGATGTAGCGTACAAGTGGGTGAGTACACAAGACTTCCTTGCACCATGCATCTCTTGATCTTCCCCATTGCACAAGAAGCCTTCCACTGCTGATTCGTTATTAGACATCCCTGGTAGAAAAATAGCAAATAAAGAAATAAAGATAAAAGCAGACAAAACAAACTGTGGAGATTTTATAGGATCAATGGTCTTCACAAAGGAAAGCAGAGAAATACATCCTAAAAATCAAGATCATCATATCCAACTTTTCACCCCACTCTCAACCAGTTTTAGCTTTTCCCTCTGCCCAACCTTTAGAACAGGGCAGTCCTAAGATAGCTACGTGGAGGCCAGGTGGAGAGCTCAATGGCCTGAGCACTTGTTTTCCATGCCTGAGACCTGAACTTCAATCCCAGGTACTTCCTTGTCTCTTGAACAGATTCAGGAACAATTTCTAAGTACAGAATGAGTGAGATTTTTAAAAAATAATATTTTTATTTAAACAGTGATTAGTGATTACAAACAACTGTAGATGGGGTTCAGTCATAAAAAGAACACCCCCCTTCGTGAGTGCAACATTCCCATCACCAATGACCCCATAGCCTCCCACCCCCGCCTGTATTTGAGACAGGCTTTCTACTTCCCTCAACTGAGTGAGTTTTTAAAACAACAGAAGACAAGATAATTTATCTTGAAAACTGGAATTTTTTTTCGCTACTGTTTTTCATAGCACTTCACAGTTAACCAAAGAGAGCCATTTTGCTTTGAGTTCCCTCTCATTTTTAAATCAATTTTATCAATTATTTTCACTGCCAAATGATCTTAATATTCTGAATAAATAAGCTAAATCCAATTATTCTTCCAGTAATTTCTAGAGAAGACAATCAGTGCTAATTACTGTCAGACAGGGAGAGACATTGGGAAGAAATCTGGGAAGTGAAGGAGTTCTGTGTGAATAACAACAGCATTAGAGCTTTAAGGTAGCTTTCTGGTTCTGGAGTAGAACCAGAGGCAGATGGGAGACTGTCAAGGTCAATACTGCAATACTTGAAATGTTTGCCCCTGGCCATGAAGGGAGGAAAGCTCTCAGCCTGATGGCCTGCAAGACAAGTCAACAGTCAATTTCTCACACACCAATTAGGTGAAAGGCAGTGATAACTTCATTACCCATGAACAGAAATCATTGTTACCAGTTCTCTTCCCTTTTAAACTGATGTGCACATGTGTCAGTTCAAAGATATTATGTGTTAAATAAATGATAGCCATCATTATTGGTAATATAAATCTTAAAAATTGCAAATGTGCTCTTTATAATGTGTAAGACATCTCATTAAGTAGCCAATTAATTGATTTTTGAGTAAATAACACGAAGAAAAGAAATACAAGCTCAAAATTAATTGGGAGATTAAAATAAATATAAAATGTTTCCTCTCTTATTATAAAAACAGCAATAGATTGATACTTCAGAATAAAAGAAGAGTTTTTGATGAGAGGGAAGTATTTTTTTAATAGTTTTAATTGAAACCATTGTAAATTAAAGTCCATAATAGTTGGATTTTAGGCATACAGAGACAGCGAATTAGGACCATGTCCACCACCAGTGTTGACCTCCCTCCACCAAAGTTCTCAGAGTGCATTCTATATCTCCACCCTTAATCCTCTGGCCTGCCAGTGTAATAGGTCCATTTTTTGTATACATGTTATAGTTAGAATAAGGAGAGGCTAGAGCAGTAGTACAGTGGGTAGAGTGCTTACCTTACAACACCCCCATTTGGTCCCCAGATCTTACCAGAGTAGCACAGAGCCAAGTGTAAGCCTATACACTACTGGGTATGACCCAGCAACAAACAATAAATAAAACAAATTGTAAAAAATAAACTGGGGCCAGAGGGATAACGGAGTGGTAGAGTATTTGTCTTGCACACAGCTGACCCAGGGCAGACCTTGGTTCAATCCCAAGAGTCCCATATGATCCCCCAAGCCAGGAACACATTTCTGAGCACATAGCCAGGAGTAACCCCTGAGCATCACCAGGTATGGCCCAAAACACAAAAAATAAAAAATAATAAAATAAATAAACTCACAATGACTATTCTATAATGTTCTGATTCTTCCAAACTTCAAGTCCTTATATGGTTTTCTGTTACTCTTATTAAATTCAAATTTAATATTTAATATCACATTAGAGGTGCACAAGTGGTATTGAATGATAGTGCTCCACATAGGTTTGACCACTTCACTGTGGGATATGGAAAGTGACATGGGAGCTTTGATAGCTTTTTGGTTTCTGCTTTTCTCTTCCACAGTCTCTTTGGATCTCCAACAGTACAAATTTTACCTTGGTCCGAAGCTTTGAATGTGAAGGTCCTGTTTCATAGAGGCTCTTGTTTCCCTTGCAGTACCTCCTCTTTTTTATTGTAAGGACACAGTTGATAGGTGCCACTCCCTCTGGGAGGATTCCAGAAATGACTTCTCTAGGGTAGATTTACTGTGCAATTTCCTCTCCTATTGCTATGCACCGTTTGCCTCTTCCTAATGTACCAGGGTTTGTATTGCTATAGCTAATTGTGAAATAATTTACTCAAGAGACCTCTAGAGCAGTGGCAACAACTGCTTGGTTCATGATTGTATTTCTCATGTATCCCATTGGAGTGAAAATTATGAGCCAAGAAAGAAAAAGAAAAACAAAACTATAAGAGCTAATGATGAGCATGTCTTTGTAACTTTCTCTGTGCCAAGAATTCTACTCTACCAGAAAAAAAAAATGCATGTAAATACAAACACATCATATGGACTTCAAAAGTGGCTATTTCTTCTACATTAGTATATATAAATTATTAGCTATATATATTATACTTTTCCTAAATGAATCCTCCTAGTTATCTAACGTAAGTCTCTGTTTTGTTTTTGGCTTTTTGTTCAGCGAAATGCACCCCTGGTGATGATGCTTAGAGAGATATTTCTGGTTCTGCACTCAGCAATTACTCCTAGTGGTGCTTGGGATACCAAATGGGATGCCAGGGATTGAAACTGGGTCAGCTAAATGCATACAAGGCAAGCACCCTACACTCTGTACTATCTTTTTGACTCAGAAGTTTATTTTAAGCCTTCCTCTCTTTTTTATTTTTGTATATTTTTTAAAATTTGTTTGTTTTGGTCATACTAGTCAGTATTCAGGACTTATACTTGGCTCTGCACCCAGGGATCACTTCTGACATGCTGAGGGGACCATGTAGAATGTTGAGGATTAAACCTGGGTCACCTGTGTGTGAGGAAAGAACATTTTCATACTCCTCTTCATATTTTAGATCTGGTTCCATAGATAAGAGCTTCAACAGATAAAAAAGTGTCAGTCTGGATGGATGCCTCCCTATAATTTTCACTCTACAATCCACCATTTTTCCATTTCCTGTTAGGAGTGCTTTTATGGTACATCATTTTGGAGAATTTAGCATTATTAAGAGACATGGCATTTCAAGGCTGTCCATTTTGAAAAAGATTCTTACTTACTCTTTTTTTTTTTTAATAGAAATAGGTCCAGACAGGCATTCCTCAGGGAATGAGAAAAAAAAGTCACCTCATTTTCTCTGCTGACATTGTCCCTTGCTAGAGCAACTTCTGGTCCACTCCAGTTGTGTAAGTAAAATTATTAACTGCCAGTATCCCTTTGGGCACAAACTATCACTCAATCTGACTGTCCCTGTAGGGTGGGTGCATGTTTGCAAAACTTCCATGCCCATGTCCATTTCTTGAATTTGTTATAAGATACTTTGTTTAATAAATTGCACCAAAACCATCTTGAAGCAATAAAGCAAGAAAATGTAATTATTTAATGTCCAGATAGTCCACAACTAGACAATCAATTAAAATTTTGACCTAAAGGAGGTTGTAGAACACTCTTTATAAAAGTTCTCTGGAAAAAATACATTTGTGAAATAAATTAAAGAAGAGCCAAAAAATAAATTTTTCTCAATCACCACAATAAATTGAGGTACATCAAGGCAGGAATGCTACAACACAGGGCTAAAAGGGGGTCTCTTGTGTTTTAAGTTGGAGAAATTTTGTTTTTAGATACCTTTAATTTACTTATTATTATGGTGGCCAGTGACCACAAAATAACAGGTGTGTTTGGGTCTGTCTCTTTTGATTCATAAACTATAGTCCTTGCCTGGTTTCCAGAATGGGCTTCTCAAAATTCCCAATTCTAGGGCCTGGAAGGTAGCGCTAGAGGTAAGGTGTCTGCCTTGCAAGTGCTAGCGGAGGATGGACCGTGGTTCATTCCCCGGGCATCCCATATGGTTCCCCCAAGCCAGGGGCGATTTCTGAGCACATAGCCAGGAGGAACCCCTGAGCATCAAATGGGTGTGGCCCAAAAACCAAAAAAAAAAAAAAAATCCCATTTTGACTGCCTTCCTGATGACACGTGCTTAGCTCTCTTCTTATGTTTCTACCTTGCCCATCAGTATAACAAGAATGAAGTTAAGGCATTTCTTAATTCAAAGAGTATAAGAAGAACAAAGCAAAAAATGCAATTTAACTTTTAAATCCAAAGATTCTTTTCTGTTACTTTGTTTTTGGCTCACACCTAGTAATTCTTACTCCTGGTTCTGCATTCAGAAATTAAATTCCTGGCAGTGCTTGGAAGACAATACAAAATATCAGGACTAGAATCTTGGTCAGCTGTATGCAAAGTATGCAAAGTAAGTGTCCTGCCCACTATACTATTTTTGCTCTGTCCCTAATTCTCTTTCTACAATACCTCAGCTCTTCCAGAGGCTGTCTGACTTCTCTTTATTTTTCAAGTTATCGGTCTGATGAATCTTACTTCTATGAGGGCAGAATCCAAGCATTTTAAGAAAGAACTGTGAGGTACCAGGATGTAGAAGTGTGTATCTATAGTCCGGTTTTACCCACCACACAAGTGAAACCTGTGTACACAGGTCTAGGATGTGTCATCCCATCCCAGTCTCCATCCTGCTGCTACTCTAGTCCTGATTGTATTTCACCCAGACATTCTAACTTTCACCATCCTTTATTGCTTCTTCCAGAATTGACAAGCATCACAGATGCTTCTCAAGTGTTCATGTCTTTTTTGTTGTTGTTGGGGCCAGGGGTAGACTTAGAATGAACACTCTCATATTTAAATTAAAAAAATAATAATATGGGGGCCAGAGAGATAGCACAGCAGTAGGGCATTTGCCTTGCATGCAGCCGACCCAGGACCAATGGTGGTTCGAATCCCAGCATCCCATATAGACCTTCATGTCTGCCAGGAGTGATTTCTGAGCAGAGATCCAGGAGTAATCCCTGAGCGCTGCCAGGTGTGATCCAAAATCACACATACAAAAGAATAGTATGGTAATAATACCCAAAATAATAGAATAAATTCCAGAATGACTGGGCCCTGGTCCATGGAAGAAGCTTGCCACAATAATGTAGTGTAGAGTCTCAGCCCTTAGGATGGGCTTGGATGGTGAAGATGGAGGCCTTTGTCCTTAGGCCCCAGCCACATGGCTCCATCCCCCATTAACCGTGGGGTCAGCAACTTTAGGTGGTCGCAGTGGCAATCAGACTCAATCAGACAGGCTTCAGGAAGTATCAGCTTTATTCATACCCTATCTACCACATGTGTGGTCAATCTCAACCATTTACGCATGCTATCCTTAGCTTGCCCTGCGTCTTAAGTTCTTTCAGCCATGTCTCCTCCTCTTACCTCTCCATCCTGGCAAAGACCCTAATCCCTTTGGTCAAAGGTCTTATCTAACCTTCCCAAGACCCGTCCCAGGAATGGGCGGGGTCTTGCAGGTAAAGATACACGTAAGGGTTCTTGCAGGTAGTTAAACAAATCTAGGGTGGAGTCACATTGGAGGAGTGCAGTTAAGGCAGAAATGGAACCACTATGATACTGGATGTTGAAAATGATCACTCTGGATATGAATTGCTAAAAGAAAGTAAAATGATATGCATAGCACCCTTTCAGTTACCATTTTGAAAACCAGTGTTTAAAACTGGTGAACGGGGGTAATCTGTTTATAACTGAAACCCAACTACAAACATGCTTGTAATCATGGTGCTTAAATAAAGATTTATATTAAAAACAAAAATAATTAAAAAAAGAAAAAATGGAAAGAGTGTAGTAGAGAGAAAGTGGGAGAGTTAAGAGAGAAATGATAGAGACAGAAGAAAAATGTTTGCCCTAAGGCAGGCAGTGTGAGGCCAGGGGGAGGTCGGGAAGGAAATTGGGGATATTGGTGGCAGAAATATGCGCTGGTGGAGGGATGAGTATTAGACATTGTATAACTGAATGTCAATCATGTTTTGGCTTGTACCAATTTTGTACCTGTATCTCACAGTTATTAAAAATTACTTTTTAAAAAATGTTCACATCCACTCTCCACTCCCTTGCTTCTGGGGGCTGTCTTGTGTCTTTTGTCAGGCTGATTGAGTTTGCTCTGACAAACCCTTCAAGAGAGGCCACATGTCCTTGTGTAGTTTATTCTGCTTTTTGTATGCACTGCACAGCCCTCTACTCTGTGCTTTTGAAATGATAATAAGTTGCTCTTGTCTTTCTTCGTTTCTCGATTTTTTTTTCCCCAAATCTGGTGATGATTCCATTCATCAGTTTGGGAAGATGAGCATCGTGTCCTAAAGATACAAAATCATTTCGCCTAAATCCTTATTCCAACATACCCATCAGCAAAAAGATGCTGGGCAGCTTAGACTCATTTTTCTACATTTGATCAGGCACCTCACATCATGAAAAGAATGCCAGTTTATTGCAGTTCGAGGTACATTCATTTTTGCTAAGCAATGGTAAAGAAGTTTCCTGGGGGCAGCCCCCAGAGTCGTGCTTGATTTTATTTTTCCATAACTGAGCTTTCAGGGGAGTGGCAAGCTCTGTTTGAATCTGAAATGGAATGGGGTTTTGTCTTTCCATTCTGCTCCCTTCCAGATGGGGATATATTGACTATGATATTTAGAGTATGCAAGACCCAGATAAAAGTATGTATTTCACTTTCATGCTCTTCCTTCAAAAGCAGGAGACTTGAGGAAGTTTATTTTAAAAGTGGAAGTAACAACTGAATTTTAGCTTACATTTTGCTAGATGGACTTTATTTATGCTTACTCTTTCTTCTTTTGCAGGTGTTCATGAAACTAAGTGTGCACAATCATGGGAAAGAGGACCATAAACATAAGGAGGGCTAGGCTAATGCCCAGGCACCAGAGGCTTTGATTTAGAACTCTGTAAAAAAAAAAAAAAAAAAAAAAAAGAGATGTTCTAGGTTTGTAGAGAAACCTGGGGACGAGTTTTGAAACATCCAATTCCAGTCCTTTGTTTTGATGTTTTCCTATTGTTGTCTAAACAGACATGCATGTGTAAAGAACTACATAGTCTTTTTTTTTTTTTTTTTTTTTTTTGGTTTTTGGGCCACACCCGGCAATACTCAGGGGTTACTCCTGGCTGTCTGCTCAGAAATAGCTCCTGGCAGGCACGGGGGACCATATGGGACACCGGGATTTGAACCAACCACCTTTGGTCCTGGATCGGCTGCTTGCAAGGCAAACGCCACTGTGCTATCTCTCTGGGCCCAGAAATACATAGTCTTAAGTTTACTAAAGTATTAAAGAAATCCAGATCTCCATGCTTTAATTCTCATCTGAAAAGAAGAAACAGTTTCAGCTTGAAAATATGAAACTTGGTTTTGTTATTTATAATATTTATTTAATTTATTTTAATTTTATTTATATTGGTTAATTTAAATTATTATTATTATTATTATTGTTGTTGTTATTTTTATTTTGGTTTTTGGGCCACACCCGGTGGTGCTCAGGGGTTACTCCTGGCTGTCTGCTAAAAAATAGCTCCTGGCAGGCACGGGGGACCATATGGGACACCGGGATTCAAACCAACCACCTTTGGTCCTGGACCGGCTGCTTGCAAGGCAAACACCACTGTGCTATCTCTCCGGGCCCAATTTAAATTATTTTTAATATTTGAGCGTAGTTTAGTTTTGTTTTTATTTTTCTCATCACACCCACAGTGCTCAGTACTTACTCCTGGTTTTGGGTACACATAGAAATAAAATTTGGGTCTGCTGCATATAGGACAAGTGCCTTATTCTCTCTTCTATCTCTCTAATCCCATACCTGGTATTTTTTTGGGTCATACCTGGCAGTACTCAGGGGTTACTTCTGGCTCTATGCTCAGATATCACTCCTGGCAGGCTCGGGGAACCATATAGGATGCTGGGATTCAAACCACCGACCATGCCATCTCTCTGGCCCCCCATACCTGGTATTTTAACCAGAAGCAATGCTCAATAGTTGGGCCCACTTATAGAAAAAATAGGTTTATAAAGTCACTACCAAAAATTTAGTGATGGGGCCAGAGAGATAGCATGGAGGTAAGGCATTTGCCTTGCATGCAGAATGCTGTTGGTTCAAATCCCGGCATCCCCTATGGTCCCCCAAGCCTGCCAGGAGCGATTTCTGAGCGTAGAGCCATGAGTAACCCCTGAGCACTGCCGTGTGTGACCCAAAAGCCAAAAAAAAAAAAATTAAAAAAAAATTAGTTGAACCGGTGGCCAAGATATTTTTTTCTAAGAAGGTGAAACTTTCATTAACTTTATTAGGAAAGACCAGAGTGTTTCTTCACCATATAAAGAAAAAAAAATTTTTTTTCTTATGTTTTTTTTTTTTCTATATATGTTTCTTCTTTTATGTTCTAAAGGTTTTTTTATATCTGATGCTTTTGGTGCCCAAGCATGTGTGTTTTTTACCCCCAGAATTTCTTGTTATTTAAGTGACATCAGAAGGGGTGTTCTAAAGTTTTTAACTCAATTGTGATACCATCATACCTTGAGATGGCCTCAGACCCCAAATGAAGAGCTTGATCTCATAGCCTCAATCTATACTAGGGACTAAATGATGAAGCAGAGCCCTTAGTTGCTCAGAACCAATGACTGAGCAATTAGAACTTCAAATCTCAAATTACATTGTTAGAGAGGCTTTCAAATATCAGGGAAATGGTAATATTAAAGGATATGATAAATTATGCAGATAAAAAGCTGGATGAGATACACACAGGGCAAAGTCCAATACCAGTCTGAGGACAGGAAGTTCTAAGTACATAGCATTGGGATACATTACTCTCCCTGAACTTCCAAACCTCCTACTATTGTGGCATTTATGGAGGTTTTTATCATGGAGGCGAGATTGATCATTAACTTCACTTACAACCTTTTTTCTCATTCTAAGTGAATGGAGAGGGGGACCTAAAAAGGTCAAGTACCTTACCATGGTTTGGTCTTGCTGAAGATTAGCCTTCATTCTCAGTTCCCCCAAAGTAGAACAAAACTCATACCTTCTAACCAGGTAGTGACGAGCATTTTCAGGCACCCTATTTTAGGAACTGAAATCCAAATCAAATATTAGAACAAGAATTGCAGTGCTCTTATCACAACGGGAATGATGACAACTCCAGGAATTAAATCTGTGCCAAGAACCTGTGTGCAGAAGCCGGTATGTGTTTCCTTTGATCTCAATTTGCCCTTTTTTTTTTTTTTTAACATAGTCTCACCTGAGAAAAATCTTGCTGAGAGAGAATTTCTAAGAAAATATTTATTTGCTTCAGAGTCCTAAAGAGTCATGGCAGATGGTCAATTGCTAGGGGATAGGTGATGCAAGGCCTCTACCCTCCACTTTCTCTTCATTGCTCCATTTTTCAAGCCCTTTCCCCAACTTCAGTCAGGTCCTGAAATCCCTGGAGGGATCAGGCAGAGTACCAGCAAAAGAGACTGGAAGAAGATTTGTGCAACTCTGCTCTCCTTTCTTGCTGAGAGTTTTGCTCAGACATTGCTCAGGGCTGTGCTTAATGGACAAGATGCAGCTGAGTGTGCAGTCGTGAAAGCATGAAACTTCAGGAGACAGTATCTCTGATGCTCTCCTGAGACTTCTGCCCTCAGCCCTGACTGTGGTTTTTTTTCCTTGGCTGAAATTCAAAGAATCCTCCAAATGTATATGGAAACACGGTAAATCACTTTGTCACTCACAGCTTGTCTTTCCTAGTTGTATATATTTATTGCACTATTTTTAGAAGATTTCCTTAAACCATGGCAGAACTGGTCAGTCTGGATATCTGAAATTTTTGTTTGAAAACAGGGATGCTTTCCATCACTGGAGTCCAGGAACACAAGGATGGAAATAGTTCACTGAACCCTATTCTCCAACAGAAGGCTTTTTTTTTGGGGGGGGGGTTGAGTCACACCCAGCAGCGCTCAGGGGTTACTCCTTACTCAGAAATCGCTCCTGGCAAACTCAGAGGACCATATGGGATGCTGGGATTCGAACTAATGACCTTCTGCGTGAAAGGAAATGCCTTACCTCCATGCTGTCTCTCCGGACACTTTTTTCCTTTTTTTTAGAAGGCTTTTTTTTTAAGGGGTTGGGTAGAGAGAAGATTGAAGCTTCTGCTTCATCACTCTCATTACATTCCTGAATGAAAGGTCTTTATTTTGAAAAGAGGGTGGATGAAGGGTGGTACCTTCAGTCAGTTTTTATGAAATTGAAGTTTCTCATAGAGGACCTGGGTTCTCCTCCTAACATGTTTGCTTTTCAACTTGAGCTGCTTCCTCACATTAGGTTTTGTTGAAATTAAAGTCCTTCATCTAATTTTTGAGGATCATTTTTATCAGCTCTCTATTTCTGTGAGGTTTTGTAGCATTATTTTCTATGGTTCCCAAATGTTCTGCTTTGGGGAATGGAATTAATACAACAGGAAGGGTGTTTGAGTTACACGCAGCCATCTTGGGTTTTAGCCTCTGCACCTTCTTATGATCCACAAGCTATGCCAAGCATGGCTTGGCCTACAAAACAAAACAAAAAACTCAAATCAAATAAAACAAAATAAAAAGTAATGTCCTTTATTTTATTTTTTATTTTATTTTTTGTTTTTGGCAACACCTGGCAGCACTCAGAGATTACTTCTAATTCTGCACTCAAAAATTGCTGCTGGCTTGGGAGACCATATGGGATACCAAGGATCAAACCCACATCTATCCTAGATCAGCTGCATGCAAGGCAAATGGCCTACCACTGTGCTACTACTCCAGCCCCAGTGTTCTGCTTTAAACTGCTCTTTTCTTCTATGTCCATCTGAAATCCTCAAGTTTGCTTGCCTTTTTGTTCTGCTACCTGTCCTGAATTACAAAACTCTTATGCACTGGTTGGAATCTGATCCAGCACTTTTCTTCTAGAGAAAACCAGTTACAATGGCATTGACAGGTCTCTGCAACACTTACAGCTCAAGCCAGTCTTCCTTCTGGGCCCTAGCAAGTTAGAGAGAACATAGTTATTGACTTTTTATTGCGTGCATGTATTATTTTCTCAGGAACTTGAAAACTTCTGGGAATTCTGACATTCTGAGTCTCTGTATCCATTGTAGCCCTGGATAAATTTGAGGTGCTTAATGAGTGTTTAACAGTTGATTAAGGGATTCTTGCTCTATTCCCACTAGGGAAGTTGAGTTCTCTTATAGCTCCTACTGGGATCATCCACACCAGGAGCCATTTTCTCCAGCTCTCTGGGGAGTTTTCTAAAGTGCTGTTTGAAAAACGCTCCTCTCTTCAAATGCTTGGCTGTGGGGGGTTTTAATGAGAGGTTGATGGGAGAAGGAAGGTCATCTCTGTGGTTAAAAAAGGGGAAAAAAATCTTCGACAGTGTCTTTCTTTGGCCTTGAGCATAGAAAATTGCTGAGAAATCCTGTACTAAAGAAGCTTTTGTTTTGTTAGCCATTTCCCCAATCTTTCTAGTTTTCTTTTCATTTTCTTTAGCATCTGAGAAGTCACTAATATTTAGCATTAAAAATAGCATATGTTTGAATCATGTTGATTGTCTAATACAAAACAGATAGCAAACATTGATCTCTCCATTTCTGAAGCTACAGTTGGTGAGCATATGCCAAAGTGGGCAGGGTGGGGATTTGGGTAAGATCTCTTCCTAAATTGGACAAAGCAACTTTCTAGTATGTTCTTACACAGGGAAAGGGGAAGAAGAGTTTCTTGGGTCACAGAATCTTCTTCAAGTCTTCTTCCTCGTCTCATTAGGATGTGTTATTTAATTGTTCATTAGATTAGAATGTGCCTAGATTGAAAACAGGCAAAGATACTAGTCTCACCCTCAAGAATTTATGCAAGTCTAACTACCACCCAATGATTCCATTGACCAACATCATCACATCTGGAGCAAGAGTTGCTATACCTACATTGGAAAGAAGAAAGATACTTATTTATATTCAGCTAGAATATAGATTTTATTGAGCACATGAAAACCTTTGTCTTACTACGTGCCCTATCACCTGCCTTCTCTCTAAGTCACAGACACTGTAATTTTTTTCCCCTAGCCCTGGTATAATACTTAGGAACTGAAGTGTAGTGCACCAAGAAGACTTGGTTTGTTTACTTTTCATTCCTGCCCAAGTTCCTCTGCCCCCTTTTTGGCTGTTCTGATTTGCATTTATTTAGGTAATTGGGAGTCAGGACAATTGATGTTTTTGATAACCAAAGAAGCCTCAGTTAAGTGGACACTTGCACTTCTGCTACTCACTTGCTCTATGAACATGTTTGATATTATTAAATTTCACCAGACTTTTTATCCATTGTACATATGACCTAAAACCCTGGAAAATTATGTCCTGTCTTATACATTAGACTTAAAACTAGAAATAATTCTGAGCTTTTTGACTTCAAGCTAAGTAGACTTCTCCAAACACATCTAACTTCATCATGTGGAATCACCCAGGCCTTCATCTTCCCTTACTCTTTTATACAGTTGAGAGAAAGTCAAACAGGAAAGAAGATTGTATCATACTTAATGACTTTTCCAGGTTGCACTTCATCAAGGCCCTTCACTCACACTTGAAACACATCTTTTCCCCTGATCTCTAAAACTCTTCACATATTCGCCTGGTGTTTTGAAGTCCGCACTCCATAGAAAATGTGGCACCATAAACAAAAATCAGCTCTCCTGATATGACCTAACTTGACATATTTGTATGACTTGCGAGTCCCTCTGCTTCTTTCATACAAACATGTTCCTTCTATAGCCACAGAAATAGCATGTTGAGATTCTCAGTGGTCTTAAATAAAACTCCCCCTTTTCTCCTGTTATGGCTGCAATGACTAAGCATTGTATGTCCTTTGCTTAAAGTGCTCACATATTGAACAATGGACAACTCTTCATGGGAGGCCTCAATTATTTAGTCATGGGTTATCTGGTGTAGTGATTGTCAATGCTTATCATTTTTAAAATTTGTTTACATTTTTCAGTTTCATAATTTGCACCCAGCAGAGTCTATGCCAGACATGCAGTCTTGTAGCACAGGGGTCTTGCAGCATGAGAGACTGGGAATGCGCATCAATCTTATGGGATAAAAATTTCTAAAGGAGTTCGTTTTGACATAGCTGTTTTATGGGGCCATCCTGATAGCTTTTTAATAAATTTGTTGTCTGTTTCTAATCTAGGCACATTCTTAGTCTCAGGAATTAAACCTTTCGACTCGTCTTTGCCTTTTGTCTCCTTAGTAAACAAACCGGCAATTTCTAGTGCCTGCTTGCTCTAGAATCACTTTATTATTTTACTGACCTCTGGGAATAGTTACTTCTGTGTTCTTTCTGAATGCCAAAATATGGTTCTTCCAATTGTGTTGTTCAAGTGCCATCTTTTACATAAAAAAATCTTTCAGAGAACATTCTTCTTTCTACCTCCTTACAGATATGTTCTTTAAAAGTTCAGCCTTTGGGTTACATATTTTGTACACCCTTGTAAAGATCTTTATGTTTTTGTTCCACTTGTTTATTGAAGTCCATTTTTCGTCTTTCATACTTGTAATGGGGAGGACTTCCTGTGCATTGATCTGCTGTCTAGCATTTGTAGGTAGCTCCTAGTCCCCACCTTTGCTGGTACAAAGATAGGCATCTCTTACACCACCTTATTTTGAGATGAGCATAATAGGCTCTGTGATGTCACTTACTCAGCCAGTGAAATTATGTTCTCAGAGTCTAATGAAGTCCTTAGGACATCTGAATCATAGACATGATTCTTTAAGCTTTCCACATTAATTGTTAGGATGAAGTTTGCTCTGAGAATAAAACTGGATCAGAAAATCTTTAACAGTGTGTAGAAGCTTTTTGATTTGGAGGTTTTCAGAGAGAGGCAACACTCTGTTATGGTGGTCTAGTGTGAGGAAAATTAATTGATCCCTGAAATTTATTAAATTTTCAAGTCTTTCATTCTAGAGTTTTCTAACATGAGATAGATCAGACTTTGGGCTAGCTGTTATTTAGTAGAATACATACCAAATAACTTGAGCTAAGGCAAATGATGAGTTGATGTTTAAGAGGAAAATAATGAGCAGAAAGACACCATTTTGCATCAATAGTGTTCCAGGAGATAGATAGGTATATCTAATTCAATGCCAGTTTCCCCAAATCACTACTTTATGTTTTCATGATAATGAGATAGGGGTCAAGAGTAAGACATGAATCTTGAGCTCATGGAGTTCTTATTTTAAATGTCATGACAGATAATAAAATAAATAAATAAATAAACCAAATATTTTTAGCTTGTGAAATAATAGAAGAAAACCTTCTAGCAATATGTAATGGAGGGAGCGTAGGCATGGCCATATAGGGGGGACAGAGGAGGTAAGTATTTTTTCTACATCATCTTTTAGTTCTCAGGAGTTAGTTTTATGTTACCAAGGGAAGCCAATGTGACTCTGGGGATCACATCAGGATCAGCTTCATGCAGAAAAAAGAAAGCCTTATTCAAAGGATAATTTTAGTCATGTGTGATCTGATATGGTACTTACCATTCTGTTATGGTATTTGCTATTGATTTTTAAAGGTCCTATAGTTATTAATTATCGATTAAAGTATGCCTATTTACTTCTGAATGCCTAGGTTGAAAGCAGAGCATGGCAATCACATTCAGAAAAACAGATTTTATTCCCACCACACTGATACAACATATCAAGCAGAGTTAGTAAATTTGCAGATGCTTAAAAGAAAGACATGGGATCTGTCACTATGTCTCATGTATATTCTTTAATACAAAAGTAATGCTTCAGAGATTGGATCAGCAAGAATTTGACACCAGTGAGTAATAGGGTTGAATAAAATGTGGCCTAGCTTAAAAATTAAGAATTCCATTCCATGTTGCATAATTTTCATACTATTTTTTGAGAGCTGTAGCATAAATCCTCCTAACTTCTCTCTCTTATCTGATATGTATTTTAGTTATTAAACAAATTGTGAATCTATTCTTCATCTTCTCTATTACTTTGAAAAGAACATAGAATAGATCTTAATTAAGGTGGCATGGTTCAGAATGACTTTAGTCTTTAGAAGGCACGATTTTAATGGCTGAATAATACGCTGAAACAGACGAGTAATTTCTTCTCAATGGCTAGGATGAATTATTTATGCTTTGACAACATTTATGTGTCTCTAAAACAGCTTTTAGTTATTGGCCACTTCTGGGCTACAGCTGATCCTGCTGCCCATTCTTGTAATTACATTAACCTTTTGACTTTACATGACAAGCTTTTCCTGTGTGCTTCGATCAATAGCCTATAACTATACCTCTTTAATAGGACCATAGTTACACTTCAGTTCAAGAACAATTAACTTCTGTCCTACTTTTTTGCTGGTAGATATGGCATAATTTTTTTTATTTTAACACTTGAAACAAAAGAAATCATATTAAAGGAAAATAACACAAAATATGTAGATCGTCTAGAGAGAAGTGATTGCAGTTATAGACCAGTTGAAAATACCTTTGTGTTAGCTCATGGGATTAAAAGAGAGAACTGTGATTCCAAAAGATTTGAATTTGCATGGTGGCCTTTAAATTTCTGCCTTGATAAACTCTTTATTTTCAGGAGAATGAATGTCATGGGGGACCACCTTCTTTCCGACTTGAGTGAGAGCAATTAATTATAGCATGTATATGTACATACAAGAGGTATGTTGTTAAATGTTAAAACAACTCTAAGGCCATACAGTTAAATCTTCCTCTTTAACAAAGAGAAATTGAGAGGATTGCATTGTAGTACTATGTCAGAGTCCATCTGTCCAGGAAAGAAGACTATTCATTCGCATTAAGTTAGCCATCATGGTAATATTTATACTTTGGAATTGACAAATATTATCAGCCAGCTCTTTCTCTAACAAAACACTAAAGTTTTATTTGAATAGGTATATGCACATGCAAACACATAAATTTATGTCACACATATGTATGCTATTGTGTGCTACATTACATAGGCAATCCATCTGTTTTTCTCATGGAAATCTCATAAAAATTTCCTAGATATTTTTGAGATAGCCTTTTTTTCCCAGTATTTTAGCATATGAACAATAGATATAAATGTAAACTCTCAGGCATTTGTACTCTAAATTCCATTTCAGATTTTCCATAAAGCTTTCAAGTCTATGGATTACTTTCAAAACTCAGTTCTACAAAGGCAGACACAGTGGTAAAAGCTATTTCACACATTTGAAACACTGAGGGTTAAGTTGTGAACTGAATTACTTCTCCTTCTAAACTTGTAAGACTGGAAAGGAGCAAAGTCTGTAACTATCATTTATATATTATTAGAGAAATAATAATCATAAATAAAATTAATCAGATAAATAATTATTATTAATAATAGTAGAAATAATAAAATAGGCAGGTGAGCAAACCCTGCTCTGGAGAGTGAAGTGTGCTCCACTACCAGTGATGCCCAAAATGCAATTGCCCTGCCTTGAAGGAAAGAGCCAGAGGAATGCAACCTCTCCTTTCCACTCCACGTCCTCACACTACTCCTAGTCAATGAACCCCAGTATTACATATAAGAAACACCACACAGCAAATATGACAATGGTGAAATAATGCAGGTCTTCACCAAGTTTAGAGAATGAAAGTGGTAGTTCTGATGACCTGAAAAGTACTAACTACCAATTTAAACTCTCAGATAAGGACTTTAGTGAAGAAATATAGAGGATGCTCATCGAACTCAAAAAAAAAAAAAAAAAAAAAAAAGCATGGAATGAACTGAATGCAACTGAATCCCGAATGCTCGGAGTATCAGCCAAAAGAAATCTGAAGAAAAGCACCCCAAGACACACCATAGTCACAATGATGAATCCTACAGATAGGGATAGAATACTACAAGCATCAAGATCCAAAAGGGTAATTAAATTCAAAGGAGCATCCTAAATATATACAGAGATGGACTCTTTAAAGGAGTTAGTGAGAAGAAAAAAACTGAAGTTTAAAGGAAAAAAAAAAACATAAGAATCAAATAGATTTTCCATTTGAAAATATCCAGGCAAGAAAAGAGTGTCATGACATATTCAAACTATTGAATGAAAGAAACTTGCAACCTGGAGTCCACTACCCAGCAAAACTCTCATTTACATTGGAGGAAGGATTATAAACATTCTCAGACAAAAATGAGCTCACAGTATATCTGCTAACAAAATCAACCCTACATGAACTACTTTAAGATCAATTTCATAAACAAAATTCACAATTGTAATACCAACAATGCTACACAATAAAATGGTACAACAGCCCTTTCTGTAAATAGTTTCCATACATACCAATGGACTAAATTATCCCAACAAAAGGTGCAGAGTAGCGGCTTGGATTAGGAAACAAAACCCAGACAACTGCTGCCTGCAGGAAACTCACTTAAAAGTTCAGGTTAGACACAGGCTCAGAGTAAAAGGATGGAAAACAATTATACAAGCCACTGGAAAACAACAATAAACAAAATGGAGAATAGCCATACTTATATCAAACCAGATTGCATTCAACCTCAAGAAAGTACTTAGAAAAAATGATGAACACTACTTATTAATCACAGGAACAATAGACCAAGAAGTATTAATTATGATCAACATTTATGCACCAAATGTAGAGCAGTAAAATAAGGCTTTTTCTCACACACCTAGAGAAACATATGGATGGAAACATGATAATAGTGGGAGATTTCAACAGCCATTATTACCATTATACAGATCCATTAGGTAGAATACTAGCAAAGATATGAGCCTTAAATGAAAAACTAGAAGAACTAGAATTAATAAATTTATTTAGGGCTTTTCATCCTCATAAAGATGAATACACATTCTTTTCAATTGCATGAGGTAGAACAACTATCTATAAAAACCCCACAGCCAACATTATTTTTAATGGCAAAAAGCTGAAAGCATTTCCACTAATGTCATGGATGAGGCAATAATGTCCACTGTCTTCACTATTATTAAATATAGGATTAGAAGTCCTAGCAATAGCAATCAGAAAAAAAGAAAAAAAAATCAAAAGACACCGAATTGGAAAAGAGAAAGCCTCACTATCTCTATTTGCAGATGACATGAAGACCCTAAGTCCACAGAAAGGTTCCTAGAAACAAACCAATATAGTAAAGTGGCTTGCTACAAAATCATTAAACAAAAAGCAGTTTTATTTCTTTATATAAATAATTCAGAGGAGAAAGAGATTAGAGTCTATCTCAATTAAAATAGGGTCCAAAACTATCAAGTACCTAGAAATCAATCTAACAAGAGTGGTGATAAACCTTTATCAAGAAAACTTCAAAATACTTCAGAAAGGAATTGCAGGGGCTGGAGCGAGATAGTGCAGTGGTAGAGCATTTGCCTTGCACACTGTTGATCCAGGATGGACCTCAGCTCCATCCTGGGCATCCCATATGTTCCCCTAAGCAGGAACAATTTCTGAGCACATAGCCAGGAGTAACCCCTGAGCGTCACCAGATGTGGCTCAAAAACTAAAAAACAAAACAAAACAAAAGAAATCACAGACTTTGTAAGGAAATAAAAGAACATTCCATGTTCATAGATTGGAAGAATAAATATCAAAATGACCACATTCTCTAAACTACTATATAGATTCAATAAATCCTTACCCAAATTCAGACAACATTCTTCAAGGATTTATAACCATCAATTATAAAATTCATGTGGAATCATAAAAAGCCCAAGATAGCCAAATTAATATTGAAAAACAAGAAACTGAGAGGCATCTAATTACCTAATTTCAAGATCTACAACAAGGACATATTATCAAAATAGCATCATACTGAAACAAAGACAGATTTTCAGACCAATAGGTCAGAATAGAATATCCAGTGACAAACCCCCAAGTATATGATCAACTAATCTGAAAAAGGAGCCAAGAATTTAAACTGGAACAATGACAGTCTCTTCAACCAATGGTATTAGAACAATTGGATAACCACTGCTAAGAAATAAAAGACTGAACCATATCTCACATCTTACAAAATAGTCAATTCAAAGTGGGTTAAGGACATTGAGGTTAGTCTCATATCTATAAATTTTATTGAGGAAAACACAGGCAGAATACTCTAAGATAGAAACCTCAAATAAGTCTTTAATGATACTATGCCAATGCAAGAGTTATAGCATCAAACTTACATAATAAATGGGACATCAAACAAAAAAAGTTTCTATATGGCAAAAGAAACACAGACTAAAATTTGAAGGCAGCTATCTAAATGGAATAAAATTTTTGCACTCAACACATTAAATAAAGTATTAATATCTAAAATATACAAAATACTCACAAAGGTTAACACCACAACAAAATAAAACCCCATTAAAAATGATGAAAGAAATGAACAGGCACTTCTTTGAGGCAGACCAACAGATAGCCAACAGGTACATGAAAAAATGTTCATCATCATTTATCATTAAGAAAACCCAAATTAAGACAATGAGATATCATCTTACACCAGTGAGGCTGGCACATTTTGAAAATACTGTGTACAATCTCTGTTAATGGGAATGTACTGAGAAAGGAACCCTCCTCTACTCCTGGTAGGAATGCTGCCTAATCCTTTCCCTATGGGAAACAGTAGTGTGGATTTCCACTAAATTCAAAATTGAGCTGTAATAAGTCCCAGTAGTCTTCCTTTTAGGTATCTATCTATACCCTGGACAGAAAAACATTCATCCAATAAAATGTATGCACACCATTATTATTGCAACACAGTACAAATGCTAAGACTTTGGAATCAACTTAGATGTCTAACAACACATAAGTAGACCATGAAGATGTGGTACATATATATAATGAAGTACTACACAGTTGTGAGGAAAGATGCAATCATGCAATTTGCAAAAATATGGCTAGAACTAGAAGATATATTAAATGAAGTAAGCCAGAAGAAAGATAAATACAGAATGATATCACTTATATGTGGTATTTAGAATAATATGATGAACCAACATGATGGTCTAAATAATAGCTGTCTCAAACACCACTGGCCCCAGAGTAGAGAGAGAATGGAAGAAATTGAGTGGAAGATGAGAAACACAAATGCTTATATTCACTTCTATATTTTATTGAGACCTTCGCCAATGAATATAGCTGTTTAGATTAAACAGGTGTTCAATCAACTGCCCTTTATAGATGTCTATAATAATGTTCTAGTGTTTTTATCCACAGAAAAAAAGTTCAGAATGCATTTGGAAGCCCTGGACTCCAATTCCAGTGCTCACTATAAGATTTTTTTAGAGTTTTAAATATTTTTGTTTTTCTATTGGGGTGCTCACACCCAGCCAACCTGAGAGGTTACTCCTGGCCCCATGGTCAGAAGTTGCTCCTGGCAGGCTCAGGGATGCCAGGATTCAAACCAACAACCTTTTGCATGCAAGGCAAATGCTTTACCTCCATGGTATCTCTCCTGCTGCTAAAGTCTTAATTTTAATGTCTATATATATATTTGGGGGGCACACCTGGTGACACTCAAGGGTTACTCCTCTCTATGCCCTCAGAAAACACTCCTGGCTTGGGGGGACCGTATGGGACCCTGGGGATTAAACCATGGTCTGTCCTAGCTCAGACGCATGCAAGGCAAATGCCCTGCCACTTGCGTCACTGCTCCAGCGCCTTAATGTCTATATTAACTCTTTAACTTTTTTGTTCACAGTGCTTCTTGTAAATATAAGTTGGACACCGTAGTTTTGCATTGCAGTGTTATATTATATTAAACTCAAAATACAGTGCCCATTAAGATAATGTCTTGACAAATATTTGAATCTATTCATTTTCTGTTTGATTATGCCTGATAATGTTTATGTCCACAGATACCTTGGAATAGGCAACTGCATGACATTTATTGAGTATGTTATTGCAATTTATTTTTATTTTTATTGTTTTAAAAAATTATTTAAAGAAAACGTATCACATTGTTGACATAACTGATCATAATACATTTGTTTTGGGTTGACAGAAAGAAAAGTTATTAAGAAATAGAGAGAGGGGGCCGGAGAGATAGCATGGAGGTAAGGCGTTTGCCTTTCATGCAGAAAGTTGGTGGTTCAAATCTTGGCATCCCATATGGTCCCCTGAGCCTGCCAGGAGTGATTTCTGAGCATAGAGCCAGAAGTAACCTCTGCGCACTGCAGGGGTGTGACCCAAAAAACCAAACCAAACCAAACCAAAACAAAACAAAAAAACAAACAAACAAAAACAACCAACACCCCCCAAAAAAAAACACATCAAGAAATAGAAAGAGAACAGAGAATTAAAAAAATGGAAGAAGGGGAGAGAGATCATTAGTAGTTATATTTGTGAAACTTATTGTATTACCTATAAAGTCATTAATGCAATAGCTGAAGGTTTAGTATGCCCCCATTTTTTTCTCCAGAGATGGGAAATACATTTAAAAAATGTGTGTGTGTGTGTGTGTGTGTGTGTGTGTGCCAATTGTCATTTGCATAGGCACAGCAAAATATGGAAGAAATTGGAAACAAACAACTTTGGCCTAAAAAATAAGGAGGTCTTACCCCAAAGCACTCTGGCATAAGTCCATCTCAGGGCACCTGGCATACTCAGTTGTCCAACCACCCTCGTGATTCTCGGTGATCAGTTTTTCAATCTCATAGTTGTTGCTGTCAGGTTTCTGTAGTTATAGATCCAAGTTTCTATATAAGTCTTGTGTCGAAGACCAGGTGGTGTGTATGTTTTCTGGTTCCGTCTCTCTATCAGTTGATATGCAATTTATTTTTAATTCAGGTAGATTACTATTATATCATAATGTCCATATTTCAGCTTGCATTTGGGAAAGAAACCTGGATGCTCAAGACCCGTTAGACGATATTTCATTGTGTAGACTCTTTTTTAGTGTTCATTACCATATTGCTTAGTATTCTTTTATTTTTTTTAGAAATTTTTATTTTTATTTTTACCACAGTGGATTAAAAATCTTTCACAGTAATATTTTAGGTACACAGTGACCTAGAATCAGGAGTATTCCCACCACCAATGTTGTCCTCCCTTTTACCCTGTTCCCAGCATTCATTCCATATCTCCCTCATTTGCCCCCCAGGCAGCTAGTATGAGTGGTCCCCTCTTTGTCTAGCTTGTTGTAGATTGGGTATCAGTTCTGTTGTCGTTGGCTTTGGATTTTGTGTTTAAGTTTGATATTCTACACTTGAAAATTATGAGTTTTAAGAATGTTCTGTGCACAACCTAGCGCCAAACAGCCTTTCTTCAGTAAGTTTAACCTCACCAATGATGATTTGCCTAGAAAATGGAAACTGTTTTTCATCTCACTTGCTGGCTTTATATTTTATAAGTGCTTTGGCTTTTTCCACCTGGGTCAGTTTTTCAACTGCAACCTATGTATGGATCGATCTTCTTTGTCTCTATGTGTGTGTTTGTGTGTGTGTGTGTGTGTGTGTGTGTGTGTGTGTGTGTTGGCCACCCATATGTCTGTTTAATGTTCGTCTGTAATGTACATAATGTCTTTCTATGTTGTGTACTGTCTTTCCCCCTGTTATATATAACCCTTCCTTTTCTCACTCCTCTGATTACCACTTTACAAATCCTTTTTTATCCTTTTGTTCTCTCACACCTGATCTGTATTTCTCCCTATTTTCTCCTTTTTCCTCAGTTCTTTTCTCCTCAAGAACCAGAACGTTCTCCCAACCCCAACCTGCTGCCAACCAGCTCCTAAAGCAAAAAGACATATTCTAAGCCCACCTTGCCCGAGCTTGGGAAAAGCTGCCATCGCTGCTGCTCAAAGGCCCCTTTCCCCCCAAACCTCCCTTTGCTGTGTACTCTTGCTTGCTATGAATTTGGCTTTCCAGAGACCCCTCAGCTTGAGGACATTTCCTGATTTGTGATTGCTGAAAGTCGTTTTTCAGACTCCACAAGACCATGTCACAGGCTGATGCTGTGCTCCAAATTTTAACCCCCTCCCTTGAGACTATTTCAAAAGATTTAAAGGGAATATGGGGCTAGACAACTTACTATGCTTGGAGCCTGTAATTGATCTTATGGCAGGATACTTCATCATGGTTCCTGCCTTTTTCATAGAACCTTGAGACAAGAATTATTTTGTTTTACATCATATTTCTCCATTTTTTATAAAATTAAGCAGAAAAGAAAAATTAAAGGATGGTCCAAGTGCATTGATGGAGAGAAAAAGGATGAAACTAAATATCCAAGCCAAATTCAATAAAAATATCAAGAGATCTAAACTTGAACAATCCAAACTTAAATGGACCTATTATATTGCCAGGCCAGGGGGCATGGTGTCATAAGATGAACTCTGAGTTCATTGGTGGATGGAGGTTGACATTGGTGGTGGGAATGGCCCTGATTCACTGTATATCTAAAATTCAACTATGGAAGGACTTTAAAGACTACAATGACTTTAATAAAATAGCTTTTATTACAAAAAAAAAAGAAAAATAAGACAGAATGTTAATATTATTACCCAGACACAACAGAAATGCGGGCCAGAAAGACCAGCCCATGACATGAAGTGAATGAATGATGCAGTTAGAGAAATAACTCCACTAACAACTACCATAACAATGATAGTGAGAGAGAAATATAATGATGCTTGTCCCAAAGACAGGTAGGGAGTGAGGGAGGAAGGAAATAGGGGAACATTGGTGGTAGGATATTGACACAGGTGAAGGGTGGTATACATTCAATGACTGATACCCAACTATGAACATTTTTTGTTGTTGTTTTAATGGTTTTTGGACTACATTTGGAAATTTCAAGCTTTACTCTTGGCTTTGTACTCAGGGAATACTCCTGACAAGACTTGGAGGACCTATGGAATGCCAGCTTTCAAAACTGTGTTGGCCACATGCAAGCAAGCAACTAACTCAGAGTACTATTTCTCTAGTCCTCAATACCCTATTTCTTGACACTTTAACCCATGGTTTTGGACATTATTTTTAGGCATACTCAAATTTGAGAATTACTATTGTGCTATATTTTTGGATTGAGGAAAGTCCAAGAAATTGAGTTCTTAGGCATGTGCTGAGGCTAAATTAAAATAAGTATTTCATTTTGGGTAAAGAAAGGAACTTGAAAGTCAGTACCAGAAGCTTTTCTAGAGAATCTGGACATTCCAGTCAGTTGAAAGTGATAGAAGAAGCTTTGGGCTTGAAAACCTAAAAGTCACCATAGAGGACACCACTCTTTCATTCAGTATTGGATAACTTATTTTATTCTCTTATGAGCTGTATTTTATTCAGTGGTAAATGTAAACTCTAATTAGTCTTTTATAGGAGTGTTCTATGAACAGAGGAGATATATAGAATGTAAACTGGTAAACTCAACTGATTGGGTACAGAATTATGTCAATATTTCATAGCTTTGCTCTGGTATTATGTCTTTTTGCTCTAAAGTACATTCTGTTTCTTTGGGGGAAAAAGGCTTAGAGATCTGTGTGAGAGGTACCAGATCTGGGAGGTAAAGGGAGGCATGAAGAATGAATTAGTGATGGTAGTTTAAAACACACATGTAATTATAACTAACAAGTTTTGAAGACTTACCATGGTAAGTACTTTACATAAATAATCTCATTTGCTTCTGAAAACAATCTGTTGAGTATGTTCTACTATAACCACTATTTTCCAGATGAAGAAACTGAATGATTAATTACATGATTTGCTCAAAGTGGTATGACTTGTAAATGAGAAAGTCTGGTTTGGATCCAAAGACTTAACTATGCTAAGAAACAAGGGAGCAACAAAATTAGATGAACCTAGTAACAGCTGTTAGAACCATACATCATGATCTGTAAGAATAGATAGGTTCTTGAAGGCCAGAAAAAAAGAAAAGGAGCAATAGAGTCACTTCTCAGGCTTCCTAGATTACCTCGGAAACCCTGATGGAGAGATAGGAGAAAGTTAATACCTAATAATTCCACATATTTTCCTCCTCACTGGGGGTTTCTTTGATTTTTGTATTTTGGGCCACACCTGGTGCTCCTCAGCAGTTACTCCTGGCTATGCATTGAGAAATCACTCCTGGTGGCACACAGGGTATAATATAGGATGCTGGGGATTGACTCCAGGTCAGCCATGTGCAAAGCAAGCATTTTACTTCTTGTACTCTTAACTCTGCCCCATATTGAGGGTTTCTTACAAAAACTATCAGAGATTCTGCATCTCTGGGATGCAGTGCTTTTAAAAGCACTGTTTTTTTTTTTATTAGATAGAATTGTTGTAAAGATAATCTCTTCCAAAAATGAGAAGGGAGATCTGATAGACCACATTTTGGTGTCTTTCTGGTTCATCTAGGTTTCTTTTATTTTAATTCATTGGGGAATAGTCAATTTTGTGAGAACATAGTTTCTAATAAAGTAGTAAAAGTTTACAGTCTGCTTGAAACTTTAGGGATGGTCATTTTTTTTCTTTTAATGGGTGGTCTGCCAGATCATTGAAATGCAGCACACGCACAGCACAAGCATTTTGCCCTTCCAGTGGGTTTAAATCAAGTAGACACAAAACCTGGAGTCTTTAATGGAGATGGAGCTAAAGGAGGTTTTATATCAGTATACAAAATAACAATGCCAAAAGGATACAGATTTTTTCAGATCCAATCCAAATTCTTCTGTAACATCTGGATCTATTTCCATATGAAAAACTGTGGGTTAATGCAATTACCAGATGTGACCACTTGCCAGTATATTGAGATACTTTTGTTTGCAAGTCCTTACTTATCAGGCACATGTGATAGAGGTTGAATTACAATTTTGATATTATTTTCTCTAAACAAAATGAGACTTTCAAGCTTTGCAGGTAGATATCACTATCTGAACAATTTATATCAAAGGAGGAGTGTCTATACTTTGGGGGTAGTTTAGGAGAAACTCTGATTACAATGTACCTCCTAACATTCCTGTAAAATAATTTACCTTTGTACCTCTGAATTTACTCATGCCCTCTTATGCTCCAGTACACCCCTTGATCATAAATGTATGAATCTCAATAAAAAAAAAACTTCTTTAGATAAATTTAAATATTTCTAACTTAAATCTTGCTTCTCTTTTTAGGTTTCAGTTGGTGACACATTTTTATCTGCTCTGTAGAAGCAAATATTTCCTTCCTGAAGCCTGATTCACTATGGAAAAGAAATAAATTTTACACTGGTGATAGTGTTTAATGTTACAATTCCTTCACTAATGGAGATATGTGACCCCAGTAACCTCTCTTCCCATTTTGAAAGTACAACCCCAAACCCAAATAAATAATGTTTCTCATCAAAGAGCTCAGAAACAAAATGCTTTTATAAAAAAAAAAAAAACTAAACAATGGTGGCAGTGCCTGAAGACTTACCCTAACATAAAATTTGAATACCGTCCATCTCAAATCAAGCAGAATGTGAAGACAATGATGCGAATAGATTAAATAGCAACAGACTCTAAAACCAGATTTCTTTAAAGAGGCAAGATTTCACCTGAATAGGCACAGAACTGGTAGAAATAATAAATGAGACTTCAAAAAAACAGGGAATTTCTAATTTTGAGGCCTATGAAGAAAGAAGAAAAAGAGTAGTATATTGTAAAGAGGATTTGAAGAAGAGGGAGGTATGGTAAATCGAGTCCGGTCCACTGTAAGAAGACTTGGTATGTGCTTAGAAACTAGAGCAGAGTGCTTTCCAGGGTAGGAGGAGTTGACTTCTTAGTAAAATACAAAGGTTTACCTGATCTTTGAAGCAAATGCACATAAATTGTATCTTGTTGGTTACACAAGAACTCACCGTCTGAGGGAATGGAATCTATTCTTTTAGGATAAAGTTGATATTGGCATATAAAATAATTCCTGAATAAAACCAGGAAAGGCCTGTTATTCAGGAAAGAGAAACTAAAGAGCTGGGTTCCTGCCAAAGTTTGGCAGTCTTGACTTCAAGGCCAAGATAATTTGTGGTTTGTAGAACAATGTAGCTCTAGAAAGATTTAACTTCATATAATGGAATGGCCACAGAATCAAGAAACTGGTGTTTTGCACTCGTGGGTGAAGTATATTACTTTTGGATTTAGGAGTCTCCGATGACTTTATTTATCTTATTATTTGTTTAATTTATCTTTACCTTTTTGCTGGACTTCTTGTTATTGCATGCCACTTAAGCTTCTCTTTGGTTAGCTAAATGCTATCATTAATTTGGCCTTAAAATGGAAGCCAACATCTCTTCAATTTCCAGTGAGTACTCAAATAACCAGACAATAATATCTTTTTATATCATTTTTATTGGGTCTAAAGTATTTGAAGATATTAGGACAAAAAATATTTCAAGACAAAATACATTGCATTTTCCTTTCTTACTTCAGATCAAAGGAACCCATCCTTTCATTTTCTTTCTCTGCTTCTCTTTTATTTTTCTGTGGACACTCCTTATGGACTTTACAAATTAAAGTTGGATCTTTTCATAATATTAAAATGCTAACTGCTCCTTGGAGGACCTCACATAAAGAACATTCACATAAACATATTTCTTTAGAAATGTGGATAATCATTTTCTATTCAGACAGCTGTCTCAAAAGACCTTGCTATTACATACCTTAGAAGTGGAAGAAATAACATTTCTATGAAAATAAATGACTAAATCCACTTCAGAAAGCAACAAAACTTCAAACAACTTGGTAATTTGTAGGCCCCTCTGACATCCCAAGTGCATAATGGATTTGCAAAGACACTGAAGATTAAGTAAACTGACTATGAAGTCACAACTTTGTTTAAATATTTTTATTTTTTGGAAAGTAAGTTTGTGATATTCACTAAGAAACCACTGTGATTTTTATCAGTGTTCCAGATCTATTCAAAAGATGCATTTGATAGAATTTATAGGTTTTAAGGCCCAATTTGGTCCCTATGAATCAGAGTGCTTGCACAATAAATATGTAATCTAATATGGTATATAATTATGTACACTAAATGTATATTAACTAATATGGTTTATATTAAATTTATACATCTAAATCAATACAGTATTATATAGTATTTTATAAATTATGTATGTAAATTTATCTAATATACATTTTTAGATACTATAGTACATATTAAATAATAAATAATTTAAATTAAATATATATTAAATTATACAAATTTATATAATATATAAGTATATAGATATACATATATATAAATAAATGGCTTCAGATTTACGAGCTTCCACAGAATAACATTGTGGAAAGAGTATTTTATGTTTGTGTTGAAAGCAATGGGGAGAAAATATCTGGTGCACCCAAAAGTATACAATTTAAAGCATCTGTGGCTACAGTGATATGGCAATATTATTGAGAACCCTCATGACATTGAATTTATGGGTACTAGGAGAAAGCCTGGGACTGTAAATTCTGAGTCCTGCTTATTAGAACCTGAGAGCATTTGACAATGCATGTAATTAATGGTCATTTGCTAAAAGTATTTTTGGGGCTTTTATTCAAACAAAGTAAAAAAGAAACACATTAAATATTACTGCAGTTATATATTATGGGGCATTATATCCATTTGTGTGCCCATAAATCATTTAGCTATGAATACTTAAGAAGAGCAAGAAAGTGATACTATGTGGGCCCTGAGATAATATTGTTTTAGTATTTGATTACAAGCATAGTGTCCTTAATGGGCTGATTCATGCTCCATTTTCAATGTCCAGTTGGAGGTAGGGCACAAGAATTGTAACAAGTGGATGTTAAAATAGGAGGACTAGAATTCAGGAGTGTGAAATTGGTGAGGAAACAAGACTTTTACTGGCCTTGAAGATAACCTTTTGGGGACAGCTTATATTATATTATTTTTTCCAGTGATTAGTTTTGTAGCCGTGTGTGTGTGTGTGTGTGTGTGTGTGTGTGTGTGTGTGTGTGTGTGCTTCTTGAGGGAAACTGTTGTATATACTTTTTGAAGGTAACATTTTAAACGTAATTGACCTGGTTTAATTATCCTTTTGTTGGGTCAGAGAATGAAATGAGGGCAGTGACTGCTTCAGGGAGACCTAGGGGAATAAACCTGACAATGAAAACAAACAGAAGATTTATTCTTTTTGAACAGTTACAAAAAGGCACTGTGATTAAAGTTAAACTAGAGCTGAATCTTTGTCTCCATACATGGGACAAAGTAGAAAATTTAAAAGGAAGAAGCAGAAAAGAAAACAGAAAGAAATATTGCCTGGGAAATTTAGACAGGCCTTGTGGAGCAATGAGAAGAGCTAATTTTAAGGGCATGTCATGTGACTTACGAAAAACCACTTACATTTGTGGCCTCATTTGCTACATGGTGGAGAAACCCTGTATCTCCTAGGCCAATGGAATTTTCTTTCTTATTTCCCCAAACGTTTGCTGTGCCTATACACAAGAAAAAAAGAAAAAAAAAAAAAAAAAGGCCACATCTGCTCCTCTCCCTCTCTTTTTCTTCTTTTTTAATTTATTTATATTCTAGATAAGGACTCCCGCCTTTTCCATAGAACCATAGAATTTGAGTTATTTTGATCTGTCTCATATTTCTATGTCTTCCTACAAATTGAGAAAATAAAATAAATGTGGATAAGGCCCCAGGGGCCAAATGGTATCATGAGCATTGAGTGTGTCAATGACAATAGAATCCAGAGATCCAAACTACAACAAGATAAACACAAAATAGACCTGTTACACTGGTTGTCCTGGGAGGTAGAGATGGAGGTATGGGATGTATACAAGAAACTAAGGTGGAGAGACGTCAGCACTGGTGGTGAGAATGGCCCTAATCCACTGTCACTACTGTATATGCCTGAAATACAACTGTGAAAAATTTGTAATTCACAATGGTCAGAATAAAAAAATATTATGGCCTCAGTGTGTAGTTCTTTATTGATTGATTTATTGGTTTTTGGGTCACACCTGGCTATGCTCAGGGGTTACTCCTGGCTCTGTGCTCAGAAATTGCTCTTGGCAAGCTCGGGGAACCATATGGGAAGCCAGAATCAAATCGGGTTCATCCTGGGTTGGCCGCATGTAAGGCAAATGCCCTCCTGCTGTGCTATCTCTCTGGCCCCAGCCAAGGACTTTCTAATTGCAAAAACGTATTATACCGAATTTATATTTTTAGGAAACACAAAGACAAAAATATGATATTTTGGTTTAAATGATCTATATAATTGCTTTATATCTTTGGTTCATTAGACAAAGGTATAATATGTCTGGCTGCCACTCTATTTTATTACTATGTGCAAAGTCTAAGCATGTACTGCTTGCTTAGAATAGAGAACAGGTTTAAGCAAACATCATTTAAGGTCATACAAGCAAACTATGGGATATCTCTAAAACAGTTTTTCAAAACTGAGTTCAGATCTTTAAAATATGGTCAAAGAAGACAAACAACTTTAAATATTTGTTGAGGCAAGTAGTGCATATGATATTAATAAGTACAGTGTCTTCTTTGAGATTTGTTAATATTTCTTCTAGTTTCTGGATACTATTTGTGGGATATTTGTAACTCAAGATGGCTAACTCAAATGTTCATTTTATCTAGTACATGTCCTTTTATGGTTATTTAGTTATAATACCCAAATGAAAGTTATGACAGTCAAGCTAAATCATTTTCAAAATTTGAATGTGGTAACAAGTAGGTCAACTTTTCTGATTCCATACTAATTATAATTATTTGAAGAGAATCATCATATATAACTCAGTATCTGCCACAACACTATCTTAGTTATTCAACCTTTCATCATAATATTAATTAAAGGGTTGGTTAAAAGTTTGGCCAATGAACTAAAGCACTCTCTCTTTTTTAAAATATTACTACTGAAATTTAGACCATTTTTGGTTTAGAAAATTCTTTTACTTGTGATTGCCAAGTCCACACTGGATAGGATATGGAAGAATATGAAAAGTGTGCTTTAAATCAACACATACCCATGATTATGAGGTCTGGAAAGCACTTCAACTTACAAAATTAAGAATTTCATCATTGAACTTAGATGAAAAGATTCACTTTCTTTAGAAAATGGCACCTTGGAAACAGATATTATCCCTACATTTCATAGCAACATTCAGCCAAGTTGAAGGAGAAAAAAATATTAACCAATCACTTATAGTGCTTTCAGTTATAGGAGAGTCTTCATGGGTAGAGGTAGTGCTCCTGGCACTTATCCTCATAAAAAATTGGCAGTTGAACCAACAGCTGAGCTTTTTCTTCTCCAGGGCTGTATTAGGGTTGTAGTTCCCAATTGTGCCTAAATGAAAGCCAAAGGAGAAAAAAAGCACAATGTGTTTTAAATAATGCAGCCCAAATCATTTTGGGTAGTTAGAATTTTATAAGAGAAGGCAGCCAGAAATTTCTGTTCTGATGCTGTTGGAAAAAAGCCACCCTCCAATCTTTGTTAGTCTATTTTCATCTCATAGACACCAAAGAGGAACTTTGAGAAGACAACTTAGTTTACTGACTAGATCAGAGGAAAGTGTTAACATCTGTCCAATCTGGATAGTAGATTTATGTCCATTTTTTACATTAATTCTACGTCTTTGAGTGTCTGAGAAATTTATAATAAAAAATGAATATGATTTGGAAACAGCTTTACGTTTCAAATTCCTCTCACCTTATTTTCTAGCTATGGTAGTCCTAGACCAGTTATTAAACTTGTCAGAACTTCAACATACTCATTAGCATAATTTAAATAATAATAGCCCCACCAGGATCTTTCTAATGTATACATTGCCTAATAAGTGGCTGATGTCTCCACTGGTGGTGGTTGGCACCCAATTTTAAATCTAAAATTCAGCTGTGAGGAGTAGTCCCTAGGGAAAATTGCTTTGAAGTTATATACAACACGTGTTCTTCTAGATTTTTATAGTTACTTCTTGATTAAGTCAGATTACCAGAGATTTGTGTATCTGCACTATATCATACATGTATTCAGGGTCCATCAAGATGTTTACACTCCATTGTTTTTGGGAATCATGCCATGAATACTTCAGTGATGAAAACTGTTCAAATAGCTCTATAAAACTTCAGCATGCTTCCTAAGTATGCTCAGGGATGTAGTCCACTGACTGACACTGGAACCTTTTATAACTCTCATGAGAGACGTTCTTGTTGGATCTTAACATCTCAAATAATTGTTTCTTCTGAATGGCTTTTATTTTTCCCCTCTAAACAGTATGGATTGTTAAAATTATAAGGTTTTTTAGGAGCTCGTATATAGGAAATGGAGGCAATTTAATGATCTACCTAAATCTACTGTTTGTTTCCTAATGGTATAAACTATTCTAGTGTCTTTATTCTCAGATTGATTTCATAACTGTGTTCTTGCTTTGCTGGTTTATTTCCAATCTATCTTAAATTAATATCACATTTCTGTATTTTAGTTTTAAATACCATATTTCTTGGAAGAATAATAAAAATCCAGTTTTGTAAATAACAACTGAGCAATTAATATGTAATTTTTCTTATTATAGTAATAGAAACATGAAGTAGAGCTAGAATAAGAGGATAAAATTGGTACGTGTTTTTGAAAGGATGGTTGATATCAGAGTTAAATTTTAATATCATGAAAAATAATGTAATATCTTATATGCTAGTTTTGCATGTAAAAGGTAACTCAGGGCCTGACAGGTATTTCAAATATTTGTGCACATATCTAGCATGTGCTTGATCCTGAGTTTAATCCCGGGTACCACATGACCCATAGAGCACTGCCAATCAGATCCTCACACTATCAGGTGTTTCCTCTGTTCCCAGTCTGATACTACTAAGTACAGTCTCCATATTTTTAAAAAATAAAAAAAAAAACAATGTGAAGTTATTTATAGTATACATAATATATCTCATGTTCTCCTATAAGGCTCTAGTGAGAAGAGCATAGTCACTATTTTAGAATAGTTTTTAGAGTATTTGTTTTAAAATGTGGAAGAATGGACAAAAATGATAGTACAATGAGTAGGGTGCTTGCATGGATCAACCAGGGGTTTTGATACTTAATACCCAGAGTCCCATAGCCCTAAACATCTGCAGGTGTAGTCTAAAAAGGAAAAAAAAAAAAAAAATAGGTGGAAAATGGAACTTCAGAGGATGATAAATGTAAAATGTGGAAAAGAAAGGTTGTGGGAATAACATAAAGCATGGAAAGAACACATAGATTTTGTTACTACATTTGAGGGAATCTCTAGTAAGCTGGATTGAAAATCAATACATCAGAACACAGGAATAAGCCATCATCCATTAACTAGAGGAGGAGATGGACAAAGTATGGTTGTCTATGTGGTATAAATTTGGAGGAAGGGTTTGAAAGAGGCTAAAAGTAGCCCAAAATCTTGGGACAGAATGAAGATTACAAGATAGATTTTTGAAAAATATAGAAGATGGTGGTCAGAGAAAAAGTTCAGAGCCTGGGAGGGAAAGGTGAGTGAAATTTGTTCACTAATCTTTTTTACTACTTCCAAGAAAACTGGGAGATTATCACAAAGGCCTTGATAAAGTTTATGACATGCAAATTCAGAGTTAATATATTTATAGTATTTTTTTAGTCTACAGTTGTCTCAAACATTCTCTGATACCATCACATTTTCCAAAAAAAAAAAAAAAAAAAAAAAATGGAACATTCTAAGTGTTTCTACAAAGGCACATTTTTATGCAATGGTGATGTTTTGGAGACATCCAGTCACTTAAGATAATGTAGGTGTAAATGAAGACCTCAGAAAAAAGGTCATACATAAACTTGGGAAGGGAAATATAGATGTTTTGTGGTGAATATTGTCATAAACAAAGCATTTCTCTTTACTATTTCTCTGCACTAGTACGAATAGTGCAGTTTTAACTTATTCCAGGTATAACTATTACAACTCTGTCCATAAATTACTTGCTTCATTGTTCATCTGAACTATTTACACTAAAGGCTAGTGTGAAACTTACTACCTTAAAATTATTCAAGAATAAGAGCCTATTTAGATGAAAAAGTTTGGTAATGTTTATAGTTTCTAAGAGAGTAAGAAATAGAGAAGGACAGAGGTTTCCAGAAGCAGAAGAAGAGGCTATGAACATTAAAAGGTGACTTGTCTATTGCTCCTGTTAGTGCTTGGAATTCCAGTATGTTACTATTCAGCATGAACTGTCATGCAAATTAAAACAAAATGCTTTTTGTTATATTTGATTTTAGTCTGGGGGCCACAACCAAAAACCTGGATCAGGGCTTGATCCTGGCTCTGAACTCAGGGATCACTCCAGGTGGTGCTTAGGGGATCAGGGTCAGCTGTATTCAAAGTAAGTATTTATTTCTATATCTTTTTCTCGAATTCATATTATAATGGTTTTATGGATATCACAAAGTTCTTGTTCTGTGCCCATTCCCATAAAACAGTGAATACTCAACTTGGGTAAAGATTTGAAGCTTATTAGCTCTTATTGTGTTTAGCTATTGCACTCTAAATTCCAGTACCATATCAGCCTAATATCCTTCTTCAGCCCTAATACGGACTCTTGAGTGATATCTATGGCAATCTCACCAAGTCTCTTTGACATCCTATCAGTCTGAATAAGAATGCAGATCTTGAATTATCTTTCAATCAAAAGCCTATACCTTTTATGTAAATTAATCCTCTTCTTCACAATCACCAGCTTTTCTCCTCATGGAAAGGCAGTCTTGGCTACGACATACAAAATCTTGTTATCTCTTTTCCCCCAGACCATGGAAATCCTGTTAATAAATGGATTAAGGAAAATAACTTTAAGACAATGTGGTCTCCATCCCTAGAACTAAAGTATTGAGCAACATTTTAATTTCTCTATCACCTGTTATCCACACCTTGTTCTGTAAACTACTAAAATGGCTTGTACTTTTTATGTTCATCTTACCTGCAGTAACTAAGATTCAGAAAACCGAGTTGCTGAAGGTCACATGTTAATATTTTTTGACAAAAGTGCAGAGAAGATAGTAGGGTAGGATATGTTGAGTATATTAACAATTTAAGTAATTATATTAACAATCTCAAGTAATAGAGAATAAATACTGATTAGATAATTTTGTGTTAATGAAATAATACAAATATGAGGGAACTATGATTATATAGTTACTGAATTAAATAATAAGAATTAGTTTTGTTTATACTCTTTAAAAAGTATTGATAGATATAGAAAAATCAATGAAAAATTACAATAAAATTGTTGATTTTTCTACTGTCATTAACTCAGTTTCTGGAAATGAAGATTAAGAACAGGTTATCAGAATCTTTATATAATGCCATATCATACCGCATCCATGTAATTGGCTGAATTGTCACTGTGAAATAATTTTAAGATATTTCTACTAAGTATTGTTGTTGTTTTTGTTTTGTTTTTGCTTTGTTTTGATTTAGGTTTTTGAGCTCTGTTTTGTTTTTATTTTGGGACAGGGATTATTGTTTGGTTGTATTTATTGCTGTGGTGCTTTTTGGGTTTTTAGTTTGACTTTTTTTAGTGTTGTTGTTATGTTTTTCTTCCTTTTCCCCTTTCTTCTCTTAAACAGATATTTATAGCCTCTAGAAGGACTCCTCCTGTTTTTTGCTTGTTTGATTTTGCCCCCCCCCCCTTTTTCTTCTTTTCTTCAAACAGAACCACATAACTTGAACCATCTTGTTCAGCCTCACAAACTGAGGGGCAAATAATGGAGGTTACCAAGACCAAACATTGATTAGAAATAAAAAATGATTAAACTTAGCCAACGACAACAGGATCAATACCCAATCTAAAACAAGCTAGACACAGAGGGAACCACTTGTACTAGCAGCCATGGGAGCAAAGGAGGAGAATACGGGGTGCATTCTAGGAATGAGGGGAGAGGGAAGACAACATTGGTGTTGGGAATGCCTCTGATTCAATGTCACTATATACCTAAAATTTTACTGTGAATAATTTGTAATCCACTTTAGTCAAAATAAAAATTATATATATGTATATATATATATATATAAAGATATTCCTACTAGGATACTCAATAATTTTAACATTAAATTGCAGCTTCTTTCTTCCAAGAAGCAATAAAACCAAAAATCATACGTAAATTAGTAGGAATTTGGACATATTTGTTGGATATACTTTTTTTTTCTAGCCTACAAAGAAGTGGTTTAAAATGTAACTTGGGACAGATGGGTTTTACCATTATATTAGAAACTCAACAGTTACTTAGAATATTGCTATTATCTACCACATATTGGATCTCTCAGAACTGGGAGTATGGTACAAAGAAATTAAACCTAGGGCTTGTTTCATAAACCTGGTGAATTTTCTTTGCTCTTTCCTTTAATTCTGCAGTATTTCAGAGAACTTCATTAACTCTGTAAACATGAGTACTACCAAAATATTAAGAATATATTTGAAAGGGCTTGACTACAGATCAAAGACTAATCATCAAAAAGTGTTTAACATTAAATGTTTCTCAAAAATTTCAAACAGTTTTTGAGCACATTCAAAATGGTATATTCAGAGAAATAACAACACTAAAAACTATCATGATGATGTTAATGGGTGAAAGAGGTAGAATGCCTGTCTCAAATACAGGCAAGGGGTGGAGGAGTCAGGAGTTGGGGGGCAGTGATGGTGGGAATGTTGCAATGGTGAAGGGGGATGTTCTTTTTATGACTGAAATCCAACTACAATTATGTTTGTAATCATGGTGCTTAAATAAAGATATTATTAAAATGGTACATTCTAATATAAAAAGGGAACTTACATATTTACAAATATATATTGGGCTCAAACTTACTCCATGCATGTGCTCAATGTGGAACCATACAGGTAAAGTCCTTGACTAACAAAGTTTTCATCATGAATCTACATGTTAAATGAATATACCTATTAAGTTAAAGCAAAGGTCATAAAAGAAAAAAAATGATGTGGATGTTCTGAGAGATATTAAAGTCTTATATTATACTGGGGCTATATTAGAAATGGTGATTTTACAAGCTAATACTTGAAAGCTGAATGAGAGTAGAGGGAAAATGTGGGAGAGAGTGAAAGAGGGTGTGTGGAATAATAATATATCAGTCAGAGGAAACACAGCTCTGGTTTTCTTATAGACAGTTACTAGTTTAGGAACGTACTCATGTGTCTGAGGAATGAAATAAAATTTTCTTTGGTAGTCAAGAAGAATGACATAAGATAAAGCTCTAGGGAAACTGTAACTTGCAGAAAATTGGGAGGGGTATGCTTTAAAGAAGTGAAACCAAACAATTTTAATTATATTTTATAAAAGTCATTCTTAGGGCCTGGAGAGATAGCACAGTGGTGTTTGCCTTGCAAGCAGCCGATCCAGGACCAAAGGTGGTTGGTTCGAATCCCGGTGTCCCATATGGTCCCCCGTGCCTGCCAGGAGCTACTTCTGAGCAGACAGCCAGGAGTAACCCCTGAGCACCGCCGGGTGTGGCCCAAAAACCAAAAAAAAAAAAAAAAAAAAAAAAAAAGTCATTCTTAAATGGGAAGTACAGGAACAAAATCCTTTGAACCAATGATGAGACTATGATGACCAAAAAGAAACAATGGCTTATACTAATAATTAAATTGTTTTGAGCTACATCTTGAATTTAGAATCAACATAAAAAATGAATATCAAGAAAATAGGAACTATTTAAGGACTATTAAGGACTGCTAAACTTAGATGATAGGAAGAAAAAGAAAATATAAAAGAGAAATACCAACCAGAGTGTTTAGAGAAATCCAAGTGGACATAGGCATCTTAACAAAAATGTCGAAATAATTAGGGAGGTTCATTGCATTAGAAATATAGAAACAGGACCTGTCAAATTTGAGGTCTTAATGGCCTTCAAAAGAGTTGGTTTGTTTGGAAGTAGTGAGAAATAATATTTTCCTGGCAGAATCATCGAAATGGAAGAGAAAAATGGAAGTAAGAGATGTAATGAAAGCTTTTTCAAAGTTTGATTTCTCTTCAACAGATGAGTTCTTCATCTGATATTCAGAAAGTTAAAGGAAAGCATGCCACATTGATCAATGAGGATATTCTCTGAGTACATATTCTTTAGTCTATAAAATAGGGCTGTTTTTGGATATTTGTATAATATGGAACTGCCAAGACAGCGATCACAAGCCACATGGTACTATTTTAAATTAATTAAATAAAGTGAAAAACTTAAAATTCAGGTGCTCAGTTGTATCAACTAATTTTTAGTGTTCTTAACCTAAACATTTACAATAGCAACCACTGACATTTTTTTTTTTTTTTTTTTTTTGGTTTTTGGGCCACACCCGGTGACGCTCAGGGGTTACTCCTGGCTATGCGCTCAGAGGTCACTCCTGGCTTGGGGGACCATATGGGACGCCGGGGGATCGAACCGCGGTCTGTCCTAGGCTAGCGCAGGCAAGGCAGGCACCTTACCTCCAGCGCCACCGCCCGGCCCCACTGAAATTTTTTGATACAATTTATTACTCAACTATGTTTATTTTCAGGGGCGCATCGGTAAGGTGCACGTGGCTGATTTAGAATGGACTACAGTTAGATCCTCCAGCATCCCATATGGTCCCCTAAGCGAGGAGCGATTTCTGAGAGCATAGCCAGGAGTAAACCCTGAGCGTCACAGGCTGTGGTTCAAAAACCAAAAAAAAAAAAAGTTCATTTTCTGCTTGGTTTGCTTTTCGTTATGGGCCATAACTGGCAGTGCACTGGGCTACCGGTGGCTCAGTGGTAAGGGTAATACATCATGGTATTAGGAGATTGTTCAGTACATGAATGGAACCTGGTGCTTCATGCATGTCCAGCCCTTTTCTCTATGTCCCAAGTTTGAATGTAGAAAGTTTTAAAAGTAAAGGGAACATTCTTCTCTAATAAGTAGAAGGGGCTTACCCCAAGACTATCTTGGGAAACAGGGACATGTGAATAACTCATCTAAATTGACCATTTTAGGAATTAAATTTGTTTAATCTTTATCTGTAAGACAAGACATAAATAAAACAAATGGTTTCAACATTGAATCTATAGGTAAAGCCTATAAAATGAGCCCAAATTCTACACCTCAATTGTAGATCCTTTGCTTCTAAGATATAGAATATGACAAAAGGGTGTATTATATCCTAATTTCTGTTAGAAAGCTGCCACAGCTTTCATCTTCAACTTTTCTCTTTGCTTTTTTTTTGTTTTGTTTTGTTTTGTTTTATGTTTTTTCTTTTGGCCACACCCAATGTAGCTCAGGGGTTACTCCTGACTATGAGTTCAGAAATTGCTCCTGGCTCTGGGGACCAAATGGTACGCCAAGGATCAAACTGTCCTGGGTCACCCAAGTGCAAGGCATAATAAGCCCTGCATCTGTGCCACCGCTCTGGCCCCAGGGACATATATATTAAAATACATGGGCAATGTTTGGGATTAAAGCAGGCAAACGCCCTACCGCTGTGCTATCGCTCCGACCTCTTCCCGTTGCTTTCTTGACCTAAAGGAATCTTCTATGCTGTGGACCCTGCAGAGACCCATAAAACAAGAAAGTAAAGATAGGTCTATGACAGATAGCTAGGAAAGCAGGCTCTCAGAAAAACAATGAGCAAGGAAACTGGTGAGTAAGCTAGAAGCTAACTTTTCCCTATTAGTTCTTAGCTAAGATTGAAATCTCTGGCCAGCAACATGATTGCCAACTCCTGAGACATTAGGAGCCAGAGTCGCCTCATTAAACTCACATAAGATTCTTGACCTTCAGAAACTTGGAAACAAAAAATGTTTGCTATTTTCCTCTTTTAGGTTTTGAGGTGATCTGTCATAAAGCAATAGATAATTTCAAACAATACATCTGACAGTGATTAACAGTGCCATTTTATCATAATGGAAAAATTTGGGTATTAGTTTGCAAGGATTTGGGTATTCTGCAATTTGGAAAAGGTAGATGCATGACATGATTGATAGAATAACAAGTCTTCAGCAAGATTTTTTCAAGAATAAGAAGAAAAAATTAGTAAGAGTTAGCCAGGATTTTCCTGTTTTTCATTCACTTAAAATAGATGGGTTCTCTCTATCTTCAGAAGAGAGTACTACCCCAAAATAAACAAAAAAAGTTAATAAAATTACTTAAAAAGAACCTAACCATTTTGTTGTGTTAACTGTTCTTTGTTCTTTTCAACATCCATTCAGCTTTTGTTTGATTATTTTTGCTCTGGTATTTTGGTGGTCATGGACAAATTGAATGTTCATACTGTACTTTTACTCAAAATTCCTTAATTTGCATTAACTGATAGTATTAATGAGCAATATTCTCTAATTATATTGAAGCCTATGTAACCTTTTTTGACCTAATATTTATTGAATTCTAGTATCTTTGAAGATCTATAACAGCTAAAGTATAGACATTTGCTTTATCATCATGATAGTGAGTGATACTTTTTTTAAAAAATATTTTTATAGTAAAAATGTTCAGAAAGACTTGAAGAAATCACTTAGAATAGAGGGAACTTAATTAAATTGTGAAATTGACAAGGTTACAGGGCAAAGCCAATTTTTAAAGGTAGAAAGATGTAAAAAGCACACAAATAAATTAAAAATTTCAAGTCTAAAATACCGTTTTGCAATTACCACTCAAAAATAAAATTATACAGGCAATCCAAATTCCTTCATTGGGATGATAGAAAATAACCAGGATATAGAAAAAAGGTTGATCTTAAATACCATGAGACTAATGCTAAATAGACATTCCAACTGAGGAAAATAAAAAGGACCAAGAGATGGAAAAACATTTGTGATTCTACTGAGAAAAATAATCAGTGGTTATCTGATGAGGTCAGAACAAAAACACTCAGTAGAGCAATGATGGTCTGAATCACTGCAATATTAGCCACCTACTTTTAAGACTTCAGGGACAGCCCAATTACTGTAGTTGGCATCATAAAAATAATATTTCAAACTGAGGCTCACAAAATATCTCATTAAGTACCCTCTTGGTATCTAAATTAAAGTCACTGAACTCCCTGCTTTACAAGTATTACTCTGGAATTCTCTTTCTGTTCAACATGGATGAGGAAGCTTAGAAATTCAGAAAAGTCCTGGGAGAGTTAGGTATAGAAGTTCTCCAGGGAGTTTAGAACCATTTGGGGGAAAATAAATCTTAAACACCAGAACTATTTAAACTATGCATTTGTGAAACTGGGTAAGAAAATTTATCTATAGTTACAGGAATCAAAAATACTTTGATGGCTATGATCATTATGTAAATTCAAGATGTGAGAAATTATTGGGAATTTTCTGGCACCACATGACAAATTAATTATAATTTTCAGGAAGCCTGCTGAAACAAGATGGGAAAATCACTGTAAAAGTGGAACAGAGTAAAATCCATGGATTTCTTTGATTTCATGGAAAGCCATGGATATCAAAATAGTTTCCTTTCGAGACTCACTAAAATGTTCCTTTCTGTGTTGCTTTACCTTATCTTAAATTATTTGATCGAACTTTCTTTTCCATTTTCTATACAAATTATTCTATTTTAACTTTTTAAGGAACAAACATTTTACATAAATTTTAATGCCCTTGTCTGCCATTTTGCTTATGTTACAGTCTAAGAATCACTCTGACTCTGAACTCAAGCACCTTGTTGGTTAGGTTCTGTTGATCTGAGTACTTGCCTTTGTTCCTTGCTTCACAGTTCTGATTATAAGTTCCCAAAGGAAGTTTGCTTTGCACTATACACCATTGTCATCTAAAGTGCTTTGAAAATAGCAAGCACCTTGACCAGGGGGTTGGACCCATAGTTGATGTACTCCAGGAAAAATGAGTTCATTCTGAGAGAATCTCAGTTTTAAAAATGCTGGAGAGCATGCTTGCGATGGATGTGATTTATGGTAGAGGTTTGAGTTTTAGAAACCATTAAAGTCAACCTTATTCTGAACTGCCAGTTTTGAAGGTCTTAGGAAATAGAGTTGTCCTTATGAGGGTAAAGTAGTTATGGGAGGAAATTGTGATGATTAATAGCATAGAACTCCTAGAGGCAATCCTGTAAAAATATCTACATATATATTGAATAAACATTGAGTGCTTACTGTTAGACTGACATTAACATATTATATCTCCAAATACACCTATATACGGCATTATTTTTAATTTATAATGGAAGAAAATAAACTAGAACATAGATTTTAATTTCAGAATCTGGAGAATATAATACAGATCAAAAAGCAGGACTTCTGATTTTAACTCTTTGAAGCACAACTCCAAGAGAAATAGTTTTGTTTCCAAAATATAGTAATATAAAAGGTACAAATATAGTTTTAAAAATTTATTTCTAAAGCAAATAGACATTCTTATATAGATAAAATTAAATAATTACAGATATATTTAAAATAAACTATATACAAAGACACGTAGTCAGATCTTATGGCATTATTTATTTTCTTATGGTCTCACGAAGAAAATCAATAAATAACATGTCTTACTTGTGATGACTAGATCCATTTGGAGGATCTTTCAATGCTATGAAGAATAGTAATCACTCAATTTCTTTTTTTACTTCACAAAATAAGCCTTTGGATTTTGTACTACACCTTGTGCTTATGGTCTAATTCCAGGTCAGGTGCCATTCTGCCAGCACTTAGAGGGCCACTTAGTGCCAGGGATCAAATACAGGCAAAACATGTGCTCATCTTGTAGAAAGTTGTCTAGTCCTCTGCTACAGAATCTGTTAACTTTCTTCTCACTTCTTAGAGGACACATGCAAGAAAGGCCAGCTAATTTGACCTATTTATATCTGAATGTCATATAATATTTTTTTATCCCAGAGAGTCTAAGCTAGCCTCATAGAAGTGATGACACTTTAGGGTATGGATTCAGAAGTGACAATAGTTGGGCAGCAGCAGAGGTGACAATTCATTGTTCAGAATATTTCTCATCCCAGCCTCTTTGCTGTCTTCTGATTTAGATGACTTTTTTTGTTTTTCAGTTTGTTTAACCATTTTGAACAATTATCACTGGAATTAACTCTTTCTCTTTATGCTTACAACTAAAAGCATATTTAATTGAGAGTACAATAAAAATGATATAGTGTAGAAACCCCATAACAAATGGAAAAGATTGAGTTACCCCCTTTATTTTTAATTTTTGACAGGGACATGTGGATGTCTTTCAAAACACAGTGATCCACAACCCAAACAAATTCCTTCAGGTGTTCCAGGTTAATAACCAATGTCAAAATAGATGACATTTTTGTCTAGACTAATGTTTAGCCCGAAGATATTGATTGTTTCTCAGGGTGAGGCACATAAATACAAGGTGCACAAAATTGGGAGGTTGAGAGGTACAGGACACAGGACACTCACATTGAAGCAATTTTCATCTGCGTAAACAGGTGTGTGATTCCATCATTTCCTGTTTCTCTGAGTGTTGGTATGGTTTTATTTTCATGAGGGCCTAGTATATACACAAATTCTAGTGGTTAGAAGAATTCATGAATCAAATTCAAGAGCCAAAGAGTTATTCCAAGGAATAAGTCATTTGCCTTGCAAGCAGCAAAACAAAGTTCTACCCCTAGTATCACTTGTGACTTCCTGAGCCCCATCAGGGGTGATTTTTAATCACAGAACCAGAAATAAATCCTGAGCATAGCTGCGTGTGGCTCATATACCCTAACCCCCAAAAGAATTCATGAGTCTGGAGAAAATGAATGAATGTTGATGTGGTGAACGTTTCCACGTGTATTTGAAACTGTTGTCTACAAAGTGGGACTAAGAAAGGGATAAATATTACAAATAACAATATGTTATTTATATTATTGACTTTGTACGTTCAGAAGAGCAATATTATGTATATATACATATATATATTCCAAGTTTTTCTTCATTGGTATTTTGATGAATACTTTGGCTGTTTCCTTATCTTGACCATTGTGAGTTGTGTTTGATCAATATAGGTATGCATAATTTTTCAAATTTGTGTTTTCATTTTTTGTGCTTAGCCCAGTGATATTCAGGGCTAATTCCTGACTATTTAAAGATAAAACCTGTAGGGGGTTTGGATTATATAGTGTTATAACATATATAATATAACATATTGCATCATTGTTCATTATATTAAATATTAATAAATTATATGAGTCTAGATTATACAATTATATAATATAATTCTATTAATATATACAATATATTATATAGGTCAATTTATATATAATGAGTTAGATTGATCATATATCGATCAATTATATAATTAGTTATATAATTGATCAATATATGACATAATATACAAATTAATATCATTATATTAAATTACATATATTAAATAATATAGTATTAGACAGGGATGTAACCCACATAGGCCACATGAAGGGAAAGAGCTCTCTCTACTTTATTATTTATCTGGCACCTGTATGTTATCATTGTCTTCAGGTAGAGATCTAGACATAGATTGAAAGATCATATAGCAATTAAATTTTTATTTTTTGCAGAACTGCCTTACCACTTCCCATTGCTACACTAAATCCCTGACAACAAAATTATATTTATTAAAGGGGAAGAATATAAAAGGTAGAAGAAATAGTGGAGAGAGCCAAACGGGTAGTGATGTATGGTAATTAGGTATTTGGTGGTGAAAATAGTGTAGTATATTTCTTTATTGTGTTATAAAATTAAAGCCCTATCACATATAATGGGCTATAAACCAATGTTAACTTTGTTTTGAGGCCACACCCCATTAGTGCTCAGGGCTTACTCCGTGTGGCTCTGTGCTCTGAGATCACTTTTGGCATGACTCAGGGGGATCATACCGGATTATGGGAGTCAAATCTGGGTCAGGAACATGTCAAGGCAAGCACCCTACTCACATATTATCACCCTAGTCTAACCAAAGCTAGCTTTTAATGTGCTAAAATTAAAAAGAATATCTAAAGGCAGGGAGTGGGGATAAAGAAAGAAGCACATCATAGGAATAAAACAGAGAAATTTGGGCTTGAGAACAGAATGTAGGATACTTGCATTACACACTGCTGATCTAAGTTTGATCTCTGGCACTGCAATACGGTCCTTTGAGATCTACTAGAAATGATTCCCAAACACAGAGTCAGTGAGTCTTAAGCATTTCCATATCAGGCTTCCAAACAAACAAAAAATCATAAAAAAAAAAATCATGCATCTATGTGTCTATTTCCTTGTAACTAGGTTTTATAGAATTAACATGATGTTACACTGGGCTGTGCTCAGAGATTATTCCTGTTCAGTTCTCATGGATCACTTCAGGCAATACTAAAGGAAATTACTTGGGATTGAACCAAGGTTTATTATCTTCTGGATCCATGGTTAAATTTCTTTGAAAGGAAAGACCTCCATAGGAGGAGAGGTGCATAAAATGCAAGATAAGAAAAGTGCAATGAGCACTGTATCTATTTTTTCATACAAAATAAAATCAGTTTAGAGTTGACACTCTTGGGAATAGGAAGATAGATACTTTGAACTATTTTTTGTAATTAGGAGCCCTGAATGTTGCCCAATCACTGGCAACACATGATCCCAAGGACCTGCAGGAGAGAGAACTCTGAGCACTGAGTTGGGTGCTCTGAGTTGAATTCTGGAAACAAATCTTCATCTTGCTTCAACAATTGGAATTAAACCAATAGAATTCCACACTTATTTTACCTTAGAGCAAGTTACAAGTCTTTGGAGAGCATTTTACCACAACTGTTACTGGCTAACATAGCTCTTTAAATGAGAACACATCTACACAAAGGCTGAGAGACCTTAAAAATATCAGTGAATTGTAGTGCATCTTATATTAGAAATCATTGGTATAATAGTTTGTATTTGGGAAATGGTTGGAAAAATTAATAAACAGCATTTTTGTCTCTCTTGTGGGGAGAACTTAAATAATGTTAAGGGATCATTACTTTACAAGGAAAAAATGAAGCCTAACCATATAATAATAAACTATCTCCCAGAGAATTTCTGAACAAGATTTTCAATCAGAAATTGCAGATCCATGGAGCTCTCCAACCACTCTCTAGTTAGATTAGATGATCATTTTAAATGAACCTTTTAATTTGTGTTTCTAATTCTAAGGACTCTTAAACACATGCATTTTTAGAGAGTTAGTTATTATCAAATTAGCAAACACTATCTAAATGGTGAGTTGGATGCATAAGGTTGGGTGGAAGAGTAGGAGGCCATGTAGCTGATTTGTCAGGAGGAAATTATATTCTAACTCAGAATTATGTCTTATTGGTACAAAAATGGATAAATTTCTCCTCAGTGTACTTTTTAAATTATATCTTTATTTAAACATCGTGATTACAAACATGACTATAGTTGGGTTTCAGTCACAAAAAAGAACACGGCCCTTCAGTCTTCATGATGAGAATCTCATCTATGAGGAAGTGTATGACAGAAAAATAAAGCAAGATGATTATTAAAAGCTAATTAAAAATACCCATAATTCTTACCTGAGTGAATTTCAGTTTGAATCCATAAGAACTGCTCAAATGTATACCTACATGATGAGGGATTTTGGTGCCATGATGTGTTTTAGGGAATATGCAACCATTAGGCTGTCCCTTGGTGGATGAAAAATATTTCTTCCATTGTCTCCACAATTAACAATATAGGGTTTTATTTCCTCTCTGAAAGACACATCATTTCTAAAAGTTATTTATTGTTCAGGTAGGTCTGCTCTGTGATTCTTTCCACTGATGAAGTTATTTGGAATATCAGCCCACAGACACGCATTAAAGCTCACTAGCAGAGAAAATAACAGTGTCATTAACCTCTTTAACACAGGAGATAAATTAAGACTAATAAGATAGGTACCAGGGTAGAAATTAACTTGACAGATTAGAATCCACCAGCCTTAGGAGACTGTAGCTTGAGTCGTTCTGTTGTGCTCTGTGGTCCAGAGTCGAGATGAAGCCTGGGAACAGCTTATTTCTGCCTCCTTGATGTTCAGAGTTCAACACAATAAAGTTCAGTCCATGGAGTGCTCTTCTCACCACTGCTGCTAGCTTTGCAGATGGAAATCAGCACCTCTGTTATTAATTAAATTATTCATGGATGAAGTAATTTTTCTCATCTCTTTTCATGACAGGACATCATGACAGCTTGTTTCAAGGTAGATACACATGCCAGGGTGTTAGTGGGCTCTGCCACCCTGAAAAACATTTTGTCAAAGTATTGAAATGATATGCTGGAAGGGGCATGGGGCTAGGGTGGATGTCTAAAGAGAAGCAAGAGAACGGTAATAAAAAAATATCTGAAAAACAGAAAAAAAAAAACAATAAAAAGATGCTGATTATTCAACACCAGACGCTCATCCTCCAGACACTTTGGGCTAACCATGAAAATGTATTTGAAATTTTCATCTGCTAATTGAACACTATCTTGGGATTGTGATAATTCATATTTTTACTGCCTAATAATTTAGAAATTGTATCCGGTGTAAGCTACCTATGAAGATGATATATGAAGCATGCCTTACGCTGGTGAACTGATTGGAACTTACATGGGAATGCATAAATGTGTGTCGTTTTGCTTCGCTGTGAAGCAGACTTTTAATAAATTGATGGTTCTTCTGAGTGTTTCTGCATGTGCTCAGATGGGATGCAGCTATGCACTTGGGAGACTCCTTTTTATGCTGTTATTTTGCATTGCCGGCAGGCTGAGAGAGTGTGCTGTGTGCCATTCACAGACGGTTTGCTTCTGAAGAGCCTTTGTCCATGCCATGTGGAGTGTTTCAGGTCTTTGCCTTCATCCAGTTGCCAAAACATCTGGTTCAGTTTTGGGGAAATATTTGTAGTTATTTTTCCATCCGGATTTAATTACTGCCACTGGAACATTAGTGGGTGCCCTGCTGGCCTAATAGATTTTATCTGCAAGCCCTCATATCTATGAAGTGTAGCTGACAAATCGGAGTTCTGTTTTACTGTACCTTCCATGAAACAGACAGAATGTGAAAAATTTGGGATAGGTAGAATTTGAATATCGAACCAACGTCAAATGTGTGACAGAGACTCTAATATGCAAAAGAGCTGAGTCCTTTCGCTGCTTAAAATTTAAGAGATTCAATGAGAAAATCATCTATAGTATTCAAAAACTCTGAATAAGAAGTTTATATTAATATGAAGCTCCAGTGGATTGTAACTCCATGTTAAAACGAATACAATCTTTAGTTTGTTTAAAGGATATTTTGATTGTTTTCTCATCTTTTCAGCAACAGTTGTGTGAAAATAAAACAAAACAGGTGGTCCTCTTCACTCCTTTAATATACCAGGGATAGTTTTTCATGCTTTTGGTTCCTAAGTTTATTTTTAGTTAACAAAACAATTGTAAACTGGTAATTATGTAATATGTAATTATAATAATCCATGTATGGACAAGACAAATGAGGCTCAATGAAATTGTATAACTTGATCAAGGTCAGAAACTGGGTAAGTGTTAAGTAGAATAGGATTGGAATATAAGTATGCTTGACTTTAGAGTCTATTCACTCCACTGTCATAATCCATCTTTATCATTTATCAAATTTCTCTTAAACATTTGCTAAGTCTCAGGCAAGATCGTGGTGCTAGGGCTCATAAGAGGAACAAAATGAATTTCCTCTTTCTAGCAGAGTCCTTGACCAAGTCAATAGAGTCCCTCCCTCATCATCTCAAAGGTTGACTGGCCTGTTTTCTATCTACTTAAAAGTTTTATTCACCCAAAGACCACTTTGACGATGACTATTAATGTTATTGATATTGATCAAAGAGATCTTTTAAAAATGCGGGAGAGTCGTAGCTTATCAGCATTTACTACAACTCAGTAGCAAAGTGGTATGTACTAGTGCTCAGGATTATTGATGTGAAATCAACAGGATTTGCATCTTAGTCTGCATGCATTCCAACAGGAAGTTGTCTAAGTCTTTGAAGTTATGCGTTTCTTATCTGTTACATGGAAATAAGGCTCTCTGACCAACAGATGAAATAATATATTCATTTGCAGACTGCTTAGCATGAAGTTCACTTTTAAATTTTCATTGATCTTACTATTACAAAAAAAAAACACACCATAAGGATGTTCCTTTATCTGTGTTTGCTTTATCTGGTAAGTAGCATATATTTCACCCTTCCCAGGAAGCATGCAAAGGCTGTAGGGATGAGGCACTATAGCTAAATAACTCAGAATGCTTCAGTGTTCTCCCTGCTGGTTTAAATTCTGTCTTCATCTTGTTTCATCTCTTTTTATCCCTGGATTTTTTTTTTATCTCATACTACAGGTGATATTTTGATTTCTTTCTTTCTTTTTTTGTTTTATTCATGATTTTTGTTGCTCTTCTTGATTGACTCATACATACATTCATTCTATCATTGTAAACTTCCATACCCAAAATTGTAGAGGTCCTATCTAAAATGAATTTCCATAGAATTGAAAAATATATTTCCATATATTGCACTTGTGTGTAATAGATCAGCATTTAAAACATGACTTAAAATAATTTACCGTGTTAATCTGAGGATAGCATACTCTCTGAATTACTTCTCTCTTTCAATTCCTATAAGAAATTTCTGCTGCAAATGACCTTACAAACTGTTGTGAAGATTAAATATAATGATAAAAGGTATTACTTCTGTGCAGTCAGTCTGATTATTCTTATTTTATCTGAACATTTTCTTTTAAGGGGATCGCATTAAATCTGTATAATGCTTTGGGGAGTATTGCCATTTTAATGATGTTAATCCTGCCAAGCCATGAGCAGGGTAAGTGTTTCCATTTCCGTGTGTCCTCTCTTATTTCTTGGAGCAGGGCTTTATAGTTTTCTTTGTATAGGTCCTTCACGTCTTTGGTCAAGTTGACTCCAAGATATTTGAGTTTGTGTGGCACTATTGTGAATGGGATTGCTTTCCTGACTTCCATCTCCTTCCTATTATTATTGGTGTATAAAAAGGCCATTGATTTCTGTAGGTTGATTTTGTAGCCTGCCACCTTGCTATATGAATCTATTATTTCTAGAAGCTTTTTGGTAGAGTCTTTAGGGTTTTCTAAGTAGAGTATCATATCATCTGCAAACAATGAGAGTTTGACTTCTTCCTTTCCTATCTGAATTCCCTTGATATCTTTTTCTTGCCTGATCGCTATAGCAAGAACTTCCAGTACTATATTGAAGAGGAGTGGTGAGAGAGGACAGCCTTGTCTTGTACCCGAATTTAGAGGAAAGGCTTTTAGTTTTTCTCCATTGAGGATAATATTTTTTTGCACGCTGTTCTGTATGTGTTCTGAGTTCTGAGACTTTCAAGAATAAAGTTGAAGGTTCATTCATAGTTATTTTCAATTTTTGCTATGACTAGCTGGGAAAAATTTGAGAGGGAGATATTCTGAGCTGCCTGTTTCTCTGTCATGTGCTGTTTTATTGTTTTAATATATAGGCATTGTTTTAGACTATTTTATTTTATAGAAAAATGAAGAGACAATATATTTAACATATTTCTATACAATTTCCCAAATTATTGACAACTACTCATTTAGCATTAATGTGGTACATTTGCTAAAATGAATGAGGCAATAACAATATTAATCTTACATTTTATATATTAGAATCCATTATTTGTATTGTATGTTCTTATGGATTTGACAAATGCTTTTGGTTATTTTTAATGCCAATGCATATAGAATAGTTTTACTACTCTAAAAAGTTTCCATTTCCCACCTATTTATCCTTCCCTTATACCTAGGTGCTAGTAACTATTTTATTCTGCCCACAATTTTTCTTTTCTAGAATGTCAAATGTTACAATCATTTATATAGCACATATATTTTTGATATGATATTTCACTTAATGATACATTCTTCATGTCTTTAAGAGAATTGATATCACAATTTAGTATTTAGAATCGTCAAATACTCCTCAATAGTATAAATGTATCCATTTTTTAACATAATTTTTATTTTGATCATAGTGGCTTACATATTGTTGACAATAATATTTTAGGTACATATTTACATAAAATCAGGGGGGATTCCCATCACCGGTTTGTCTTCCCTACTCCTCCGTTTTTGTCCTACCTCCCATATCCTCTTCCCTCACCCCCAGGGCTGCTAGAATATGTGGTCCCCTCTGTACCTATCCTATTACTTCGTAGTCTTACACCTGTTTGGTCCTGATACCTCCTTTATTCCCCCCTCTAATTGGGGGGCAGGACTAGCTAGTTCAAGTTATGTGGTTTTGTTTGAAGAGGTGAAAAATAATAAACTGGGGTAAAAGTCTAATACGCTGGAAATAAGCAGAGTTCTTCTAGAGGCTCACGTCATCGGTTTGAGAGACGAAGGAGAAAAAGAGGGTGAAACACTCCACCCCTACGAAATGAAGTGTCAAATATCTATTAAGAGTTCCAACAATAACGCTAAGCACCACAAAAACAGTACAAATCAAACAAACAACCAAAAAAAACAAAAACAAAAACAAAAAAACGCCGTGGTCTTGAGGTAAGCACCATGGCAGAGCCCATGAAGAGGGAAAAGAAGGGGCCAGAGAGATCACATGGAGGCAGGGCGTCTGCCTTTCATGCAGGAGGTCATCAGCTTGAATCTCTGCACCCCACATGGTCCCTCGTGCCCGCCAGGATCAATCTCTGAGCCCGGAGCCAGGCATAATCCCTGAGCACTGCCGGGTGCCACCCAGAAATCTGAAGAGAAAAAAAGAAAAAAAAGAAAAAAAGAGGAGAAAAAAAGATAAGTGGGGGCAATAACTTCAATAACCACATTAAAACAAAGAAATCGACCAAAAATAGGTAGGTAAATAAAAATAATAATAGTAGTACATGAAGATAAAAAGTAATATATAAAAAATAAACAATGTTTTGTTTGTTTTTTTTTCCCTCCTGCCCAGGCACAGTAAATATTGGGGTCATTCGAAAAGGGATTCACATGGCCTAAGAGATATGGGGTTTCTCCGCCCTTGGAGTATGTTGACATGGGATCAACTATAGACTCTGTTCATGATCCTTTATTCTCCCGGTGGTGCATTTGTGGTGTTGGGGAGGCTTCTGTTCCGTCCTGGGTGATATAGTGAGACCTCTGTATCTAGAGATCTCAGTATCTGCATAGTTACAGGGGTGGGACTTATGATGAAGTCAGTCTTTATGGTTGTAAAAGTTCTGTTCCCTCAGTGTCACTCCAGTCCATCTTCTGTGGTTGGTGGTCTTGGTCTTGGCACTAACCCTGGGATGGCACCTAGGATAACGCCTTTCCTTGCGTTTCCAGAAGCCCCATTCCATTACAGTTGTCTCTGCCAGACCTTGAAACTGGGGATCATGGTTGTTGTGCAGGTCGTAGCTCAAACCCTATGCTAGGGCTTTTTTATTGGTCCCAAGATATATACAGTCTGGTCATGGTTCTAGCAGCCAGTCCTCTGTAAATCGCGTTCTTGTCTTCTGGACCTACCAGCGGATGACAAGTCTTTTGATTTTGTCTTATTGGTGGCTGGTAGGGCAGGATAACCTGCTCTTAAATCAAGTTGTTCCCCTTTTCCTTGGTGTCAGGATATCGTATTAGAACTGGCACTCGTTGGTGTTCCAGCAGTAATAAGGTTGTTCCAGATGGGGTTTGTTACCTGCAGCTGTTGTGAAGGACTGTGCCTTTTCTGTGACTGGGATCCAGGGTTCAAGGTTGGATGGATGGGATCTAATCTCCTGAGGTCTAAGTTGATTCCACATGACGTATTTTCAAGGTAGGAGTTATCCCTGTATTGTAAACAACTATGAGTTTCTATCTCTAGTAGATAAAAGCTCTTTTTTATGTGAAAGCTTTCCCCTTTTTATAGTGTGCCTTTGCAGAGAGAAATGGTGCTGCGTTATATTGTTGGTGCATTTGGGGATGGACAGAGAGGAAAACAAAAACAGGTCACACAAAAAAGATTTAAAAAAATAGGATTAAAAATGTATGTGCTCACATATGTATATGTGGACCAGAAAATTAAAAAATGAATTAACGGAGTATTTAAAGGACCAAAGAGGTGCAAAAGACTACCTTACATTTGGGGAAAGGAAGAGGAGGTGTAATACAGGTCTTACGTTTATGTTGGGAGTATAGGTTTTCCCGTTGTCTTTTGGGTTTTTCTTGTAGTGTGTGGGTTCCCAGGCACGTTTCCATCACACCCCCTGACCTTCTTCAGATTGGTGAAAGATTTGCGGCAGGGAGGTCTTGGGAAGAGTTCTTGTATTGGGGCTACTTTTGGAACCAAGTCCGGTTTCAAGTAACAGTCCTCCTTAGAGGGAGATGGTAGGGAGGGCCGCTCAGCATGGGTCCGCAGGGGAGTTAGTTGCCTTTTCTTGCAGGAGACGAAGTGTGGGTTTGACTGGGTGTCTCTTCGTTTGGGTACTGGTACTGGTTCATTGGGGTAAGAGGTCAATCTTGATGCTTAACAGATTAAGGACTGAGGGTGAAGAGTTTTAATACAGTGGGAAGTATGGATGGGAATGAGGGATGAGCGGGTAGTTGGATTTCCATGGGGCGGGGGGAAGGAGAAGGTATATGGTAGGGGTAGGAAGGGAGAAAAGAGAAGATACATTAGAAAGGAAGGGAAAAGAGGAAAGAAAAAAAAGTAGAGAGAAGAGTAGAGAAGAAATGATAAAAAAAGAAAGTAGTGAGAAGAGAGGAGAGAATAGCAAGGGAATGTTAGTTTGCTTGAGTGTGTTCGATGAGTGTAGTCTGTAGTTTAAGTCTGTATGTCACGGGTACTGCTTCGGTGGTCTGACTGGCCACGTGCTTCGATTCCTAAAAGAAGGTATAACCTTGAAATAAAGTGTATGTTAAAGAGTTTTCTCGGGACCATCTCTAGTGCCAGCTAGGTATGGTATCTCGTGTGGTATCCCGAGCTGCCATCTTGGTTTGTCCTCCCTTTGTATCCAAGGATGCCCAGTCGGCTCTCCACTCGGGCTTGGGGTCCCTGTCTCTGAGACAGGCAGCCGCGTGGGAGCGAGACACTCACCCGGCCTTTCTCCACTGGGTTTGGGGTCCCTGTCTCTCCATTTTCTTTTTTTTGGGGGGGGGTTTGGTTTTTTTTTTTTTTTGGCCACACCCGGCGGCGCTAAGAGGTTACTCCTAGCTATCTGCTCAGAAATAGGTCCTGGCAGGCACGGGGGACTATATGGGACACCGGGATTCGAACCAACCACCTTAGGTCCTGGGTTGGCTGCTTGCAAGGCAAACGCCACTGTGCTATCTCCCCAGCCCCCATTTTGCCTTTTGAAAGCCAATTTGATTACTTCCAATTTTTGGCAAATATAAATAAAACAGTTCTGAACATACATGTGTTAGTTTTTGTGGATATTTATGTTTCCAGAGCACCAGAATGACATTTTGGAAGTGCTATCACTAAGTTATCAGACAAGAAAATATATAATTTTGTAAGAAACTGCCAAACTCTCCTACATTCACTTTACTATTTTACATTGACATCAATAAGAAATAAGAATTTGGTTGTAACATATATTCACCAACACTTACTATTGCCTCTGTTTCAGATGTTAATCATTCTAAAATTTATTTTATAGTATCATACTCTTTTAATTTTTTCTCCTAATAATACCTCATGCTGAGTACCTCTTTATATCCTTATTTGCCTTGATATAGTTTCTTCAGTGAGATTTTTGGAGGAATATTTTTAATCCCTTAAAAATGATATTGTTGCTGAATTATTTCTATATTTTTAGATAGAGTTCTTTACCAGAAAACTGGTTTAAAATATTACTTTGCATTGTTTGAAAAAAAATTTTTGTGGGTGGCACATCTGGTGGCGCTCAGGGATAACTCCTGACTCTGAGCTCAGAAATCGCTCCTGGCAGGCTCAGGGGACCATATGGAATGCTGGGATTCGAACTTCTGCCCGTCCTGGGTCCTCTGCGTGCAACGCAAATGCCCTACCACAGTGCTATTTCTCTGTCCCCCTTGACTATGAAACTTTTATGTAACGGTTTTTAGAATAACTCTCCAAAATGGTAGTTATAAGTCCGATGCTATTGAGTTGTTATTTTTTCATTTGGTTCTGAAATTATGCTTCAAAGTAAATTTATAGGTTTTCTTTAATGTGGTCATAAATATTATTAAAATAGTGTAAATTCTTAGATTTATTATATAAATCTTGTCAATTATAAGAACAATGAAGAATGAGTACCTAATTTCATACACCAGTTTCCAGTATTATGTTATATTGTCTGTAATCATCAGTATGTTATGTTTTGTAGTATTCACAATTATCAGAAAATAAAATCAGATTTCCAAGAAGTCTCTATGAACTGTTCTAGGCAAATAGGTAAATGAAGTGAATTCAATATCTCAGTAACAGCTCAATGATTTTAAAGGATCTGTATGTACCTAATGGAGAGTTTTTTTGTAATTTGAGACAAAACACCCCAATGCTAATGAGAGTTAGTTGAGGGCCCAGAGAGAAAGCACAGCGGCGTTTGCCTTGCAAGCAGCCGATCCAGGACCAAAGGTGGTTGGTTCGAATCCCGGTGTCCCATATGGTCCCCCGTGCCTGCCAGGAGCTATTTCTGAGCAGACAGCCAGGAGCAACCCCTGAGCACCGCCGGGTGTGGCCCAAAAACCAAAAAAAAAAAAAAAAAAAAAAAAGAAAAAGAAAAAGACACATTTGATAGTAGCCTAGAGAACCTGAAATGATAATTTAAGGATAAAGAAAAGTCAGATATTCTTTTTGTCTTAAGTTTACCGTATGTAAACTTTACACCATGTATTTATCAGAGTGTGATGTGCGGTTGAGTCAGGTTTTTGTTTTTGTTTTTTTCTTAAATTGAGACCCTGATTCAGTAGTTTTGGATTTTTGTTTGTTTGTTTTGTTTTGTGGCCACACCCAGTGAAGTTCAAAGGTTACTCCTGGCTCTGCCTCAGAAATCGCTGCTGGCAGGCACATGGGACCATATGGGACGCCAGGGATTGAATCTAGGCCCGTCCTGGGTCAGCCTTGTGCAAGGCAAATGCTCTTCCGCTGTGTTATCGCTCTGGTCCCCTGATTCAGTAGTTTTAAGGTGCAGTCTATAATGCTATGTTTCTCATCAGGGTTAACTTGTTCAATTGAATTGTCCAAGGGATAACCTGATAATCATTGAGACCCAAGACATCATTTCCATCTAATTTAGAATAGAAAAAAATTCTCTGGATTTCTAAGCTGAAGAAATGGTTTTCAAATAAAATATTGATATTTTTTTCTTCATAGTAACAAAATCACAAAACATATTTTATGTTTATTTCATAGGAAGAAAAAGGTATATGATGACAAGGGCAACAATGATAAAATGAAGTCATATTAAGGGACTAATTTTTTTTCTTTTGACCATTTTTATTGAGGTGTCAGGATTTACATTAATATTAATTTTGCTTTTTATATATCATTCCAATGCCACACCCAACATCAGATTGCCACTACATTTTACTAGTATCATAAGCAACTATTTGAATCATTCCCCAACCTATAAAAGCTTAGGTATATAGAAAATTTATCTAGTTTCAATGACTTTATATATTTTTTGGTTCCCTCCTTATATCCCACATAGGAGTGAAATATTTTTAAAATTTATAAATCAGGGGCCGGAATAATAGCACAGTGGTAAGCCATTGTATGCGGCCAACATAGGACGGACCCTGGTTCGAATCTCGTCATCCCATATGGTCCCGAACCTGCCAGGAGCAACTTCTGAGCATAGAGCTAGGAGTAACCCCTGACAGCTGTCTGGACATGACCTAATTAAAAAAATTATAAATAAAACACAAACTCACCATGTCTGTACTGGACCAGCTCCATAGACTCACTCTATACTCCAAAGAGATATAAACTAAATCATGAAAAGTCATGGTACACTGGCCACAGAGCTGGCAATCTTAGGAGGAGAGAGTGAGACAAGTCCCTAAACAACACCTGCTGAATTCAAGACCTATAATTACTGCTTTGTCTATGGTTCTTCTTCACCACTCCTTTATGATTCTCTGCAGAGACAACAATCTGACCATACTCCAGGTATGCCAATATTGGATTGAAATTACCAGAACTTTTTTGAGGGCTGAATGAGGGTACTTCCCACATTTTGGTATCTTTGGGAGACCTGGTAGTCAAAAACTACTTCCATAAATGTTGCTGTATCAGTAAAAGTGCTTTAAATACATGGACCATGTGACAACTTTATCTGTTTAACACTGCAATCCTCATAGGAACACACCAATTTAAATGCCAATGTGTAGCTGAAGTCCTTTAATGTTCAGAAACAAATGAAATACATGAATGTCAGTTAACAAGAGCTTTAAAAAATTATTTTTTCCCAAAAATCATGTCTTCCTTTTAGTAGGCATGTAAACCTAATAACATAATAATGTGAATAATTCATTTAAAATAAATTTTAAAATGAGTATGAAATAGATAAATCCTGAAAATACAAAATGTAGTAAGTGAAAGAGAAGAATTTAGAGAACTTTAGGGAAATTTTGAGTAGGAAGACCTATTTATAACAGGCTCTTCAGTGATAGCAATGCAACTGTTTCAGAGACCAGGACTGGAGTAATACTGTTTTGAGTGTTCTCTTAAGGGAAATGAGAAGCCTTGCTCTGTGGACACAATCTTCTTGTGCAGTGAGCTGTCATAGCTTTTAATTTCAAGAGAATATACTTTTTTCCAGTTTAACATGGTTTACTTCTTGAAAGATTGAACATTATTTTTGGGATGGGCCATCAAAAGTATACTGGATTTATATATGTTATTCTAAGTATTTTAACTTCTTCTGTTTTCTTTGGCTAGTTTTTTTTTTTTTTTTTTTTTTTTTTTTTTTTACTATATGCATTCTTGGGAGATATATTAAAAGTACTTCTTAAAATGCCTTTGCTGTATATTTGGAATTTCTTTTTTCTTCACTGTGACACATACCATTTTATTTCACCCATTCCTGGGATCTTTTGCTTTGTCTTAATTTAGACCAATATTTGTTAAGAATTTTTTTTGCAGATTTTGTAAGTTTATCCATGTTATCAATTTCTTATCAAATTTTCTTCTGCTTGAGTGCTAAGATAAAGAAAAAAAAATCTAAGAAAAAATTGAAAAGGGGGGCAGTGAAAAAAGTAAAAGCAATAATTCACAAACCTTCCCCTTAAGGAAAAAAAAAAAACTAGAGTAAAGCTTTGGCTGAATTCCTTGTGCATTCTAAAAAAACAATTCTCAATGTGCAGACACCGACCAACAGCATCAGCCTTACCCAGAACTTGTTCAAAAAACAGATGTGAGCTTGCTATCCCAGTCATACTGAATCAAAAACCATTGAACTGGGGCATCAAGCTGAGATTTAACAAGCCCCCTGTGATTTTTATGGTAACCAATTATGAGAACTACAGCTCTACTATAGTGGTTCTTGACCAAATAGCATAATAGAATCAACCAACACACTTTGAAAAACACAGATGCCATTGTAACACGTGGATTCAATTAGGTTGTAGAAGGCCTGAGCATAGAGATTGCTATTATTACCATTGTTGTTGTTTTGCCCACAGCTGGTGTTATTCAAGGACTTAGGGGGCCTTATATGGTTCTGGGTATTTTACAGGGCCAGTATTATGCCAAGTAACTTATTCCTTATACTTTCTTTCTGGCTCCAAGAATTGGTATATTTCTTTTATGTTATACATACCTATATATTCATTTTTATCAATGAGTTAATTATTTATAGTTATTAATATTTAGTTTCAGGCATATAATATTTCTTGGGGAGTTTCTCAGATAGTCAGACCTGAGACACCATCACCATCTGTTTCTTCCAGTTCTTTGATTACAGATATTAGAGTCCTGTGTGTGTGTGAATATGTTGGTGTGTTCTTACATGTATGTGTGTGAGTACTGAATCTTTACTAAATAACCCTCACCTCATTATTAGAAAACCACCCATAATAAAGATTCTTTTAAAACTGTCATTCTCTACAGTAGTCAGAAAACTCTGACTTAAGGTAAAATTCAATCAGGAATTTTTTAATTTATTTTTTTGTAAATTATGGAAAGTAAGAATAAACTTTCCATCTGGAAATAAATGTTAAAAATAAAAACAAAAATATCCCAACAGACCTTATTAAAAGGCTTACTCTTTGTTTTTCTTTATAGATTAATTTTCTGACCCTGTTGGGATATGCAGAAGAACAATTTATGGAAACAATTATGGAAAAGTTTGTAAAATAATTGAAAAGCAAAGGTATCTTATGGAACCATTACATTGTAAGACTCTCTGAACCTTAAATAACGCAGACTACTAATGTTTAAAAAACACATAAAAAAATCTAATAGCAATTGAAACTCTCCAAAGCTTTAATCTGGTATTAAGTAGATTGAAAAGTCATTTTGTAAAAGAAATTAGGATGAGCCAAAGTGATAGGGCATTTGCCTTTCACATGGCCAACCTGAGTTTAATTCACAGCATTCCATATGATCCCTGAGAACCTTCAGGAATAATTTTTTGAGTGCAGAGTCAGGAATAACCCCTGAGATTCTATGGGTGTGGTTCAAAGGCCCTCCTGAATATCATTTGGTTAAAAAGAGACTCTGACTTTAGGAAATGTAGCACAAAAAACCCTTTTATACTTAAAGCATAGTCTTCTGAACACTGTGCCACTGCCACACCCTTTATATATGACTTTTTCTGTATCCCATTAAAATAGAGGAGTTTGCAATCATGTTTGAGCATTATTTTAAAGGAGACATTTGGATCTTCTTATGGGGTCAGACCTCATAGTGCTCAGGGACTAAACTGGGCAGGTGCTTGGGGGCGGGGGTGACTCCTGGTGGTGCAGGATAGGGAGTCTCATGCCAGAAATTGAACCCAGGTTTCCCACATGCAAATGAGTTCTTAATCTATTTTTATGAACTTGTAACATTTTAAAAAATAAATTGTAAGAAAGTCTCTCAAAATCTGCTCCTTAGAAAGTCCTTCTCTAAGACTGTCATTTGCCCCTACTCACCGCCCCCTCCTTTTCTTCAACCTATGAAGCACTGAGTAGTTCCTTAAAAAGATTAGCTTTGCTGCCTAAAATTAGAGTGGAGTAGGTTGCTTACATTACATGTGACCACCTCAAGTTCTATCCCTGATATCTGTTTTCATCCTCTGAGCATGAACAGGATTGATTTCTGAGGAATGATCTGGGTGTAATCCCTAAAACAACAACAACAACAACAAATAATTATCAAATGTAAGTCATTAGTGTTGGAACCAAATATGAATGGCTATAAAGTTGATGCTATTCAAAGTGCTTCTAGACTTACATTTCATAATACTTTGACTATGCTTGTGCAGAAAAACTAAGTTTCCTAAGTCGTTTATGTCCAAGAACTGAATCACTAAGAAAAAGCATTTTCCTAGCAATAAGAATCACTTGAACCTCTAAAATACTAATGTTTTGGCTTGATATGAAAACATAAATGCATTATAATATCAAAATTACAAATAAGAATAACTTTCATAAAATACAAATACTTTAGAGGCACAACCATAAATAAAAGTTTATAGGAAGATAGAAGAGGTACGTGCTTTATCAACACAGGCAGTTGTATATTTAGTGATCTTGATATTGGTGTCCATGTAGTTGGTACAGTTCATTGTGCTTACAATAATCATGGAGTTTTGTTACCATTGGAGATGCCTGCACAGTTTTACACTGCTTAAATAGTTTTGATTAAAAGGCTTCTCAAAGTGAAGCTTAGAATATAGAGCCAACCACTGTGGAATAATTTCTGGATTATCCATATATATGCATATATTATGTAATAAAGCATGGTAGCTCCATTGACTTGACACCACTTGAGAAGATTCTAATGTCAATTCATTGGGCATGAACTACTACACAGATATTGTTATAATCATTCAATTAGCAAAACACCATCACTGATACTTTTACAACTAGTAGAAATTATCTGATGGGTTTTAATTTCAGGTTGAAGACCTATCCAATCATAAAATGTACTCTTTGTATCATCAGAGGATAAGAAAGTGTTCTAATCTCCTAAGACCTCAATTCTAGAAAAAAGCTTGCTATATTATTTTAAGTAAAAAGTCAACACATGAAAATTAGAAAAAAATAACTTAGATTCTTAGTAGTTTCTGAATATGTATATATCTTCATACTAATCACTTTTTCCTATAGAATGAAGAGGAAACAGGAAAAGCTTTGTAAACTTTAACAAGAAATATTGATGAAAGGAACCCTCACTGTACTTCCAGAAAAAAAAACTGTGTAATATACCTCATATTTTACAGATACTAGTATGGAAAATTTGAATTTTCCATATAGGGTAGTTTGAGAGTGACTGCTCTCTGGGATATTCAGTTTTGTTTTAACTGTGATAATTGGCAATTGATGAAAAATTAAGGAGTCACACGTCTAATGAATTGACCAATAAAACTGTATTAATTGTTTATGTTTGGCTCCTGTTATTTCATCTATTAAAACGAAATGATCTTAAAGGTTCAAATGATTTTTATTGTAAAAAATGCTTTTTCTTAGTGATTCAATTGTTGGACATAATCGACTTAGAAAACTTAGTTTTTCTGCACAAACAAAAATTGTCAACAATCATGACCATAGTTAAAATGTATTTTGGAAATATTAAACACCATTGACGTATAGAGCTCATTAATTATTAATTAATTACTCAAATATAAATAACAGATTAAAGTATCCTACCATTTCAGTAGCCAAATTTGTTCCAATATCCACTGAGAGAAATGGCAAGTGAAAGTTTCTTCTGATTTTCTCTTCTTGGTTTTCCTGATTTTTTTTAATAGTTTTGTTTTTTTAGGTTTTTATAAAATTTCATGACAAAGTTTTGCAAAGTGAACTTGAACACTTGGACATTAATAAACACATCTACTTGCATTTGATTATAATATATAGATTTTACTGTTATTAATATTGTTATAGATTCAATTTAATTGTATTTAGAATAAAACTCTGAGTACCCGAATCACTAGGAAATAGGACACCTGCTCGTTCAGAATTCTGTAGAGAAATTCATGTTGTTGCTTGAAATTTTAATCATAGTCCAAGCTAAGAGAGACTTTGAAATGGTGAATCTCAGTCAATCATCCAGTCAAAAACAAAACAAAACAAAACACTTGCAACCTAAAAGTAAGTTTAAAAGGATTCAAAGTGAGCACTGCTTTTCTTTACGAAAAGTGTGAGTCACACTACCAATCTGCTCTTTCTCTGCTGTAGGGAGTTAATGGTTTACAGAAGTTTAGGGATGGATTGATTTGCTTAGGTGTTTGTTTTGCTTTGATGTGCAATAGACAGATGCAGTCCATGTTGGGGAAGACAAGGCAGCCTCATCTGTCTCCTAGGGAGCCTCAGGACTCATTTCACAACTCATTCATTAGAAAGCCAAACCAATATCAAAAGAGGCCAACAACAGTACTCCAAAGCCCTCCAATGCAGAGGAGAGCAGCCCTGTATCCCTGGGGGCAGATAAAACTCAACCTCTGAACCTCAAAGAAGTCTTTTGTGCTCTGAGGGAGAAAATTTATGACAGTTGGTGAACCAAAGGAGCCGTGGACATTTGAAGGAACAAGGTTAACTGAACATTGTCTTTTTGTTGGTAGGGATAAATTTGTTCTTTTTGTTCTTCCTCTTTTGAAGCATATCTAAAGGGAAGAAAGTCTCTAGCTCAATCATGTCTTTAAACAATACACAGCATATTCTAAAAAGCACATTGGAGATCTCATGTTCCCTACACAAGAGTTCCAGGACTGGACTTGAGAAGAAAACTATACTAGGAGTTTCAGCAGTAAATGGTCTTAACTTGGATTATGGTAGTTCAGTAGTTGGAAATCTAATCCTTTGGAAGTTAAGGAACTTTTCTGTAGTTAAGTTCACTGCTGAATCTGAGCCAACTTTAAATGGAGATAGCAAATAGTAAAAGTAGTATAAGATCTCTAGTTATCTGATCTCTTGGAGTCCTTACCCAGAATGAGCAGGGTAACAGAAATGCATGCATAGAAGTGACAATTCTATAGCACATATGCTGACATTGAAAGAATAAACTGGTATAGTATAGTATAGTATAGTATAGTATAGTATAGTATAATATAGTATAGTATAGTATATACAGAGTCTGTTGAGGCAAATTTAGACTATCTGAAAGGTAATAATAGGCTGAGAGAGACAAAAGTAAAGAAAGATTTGGTGTTGTGGCTTACAAGATTTCTATAACTGATGACAATGAAATAATTGTCAATGATATGGCTAATGAAGAACACATTTATTTTGGGGAGTATTTAATTTTTTTAATTTTTAATATAATACCTTTATGTAAGTACCATGATTACAAACATGTTTGTAGTTGGGTTCCAGTCATAAAAAGAACAACTCCCTTCACCAGTGTAGCATTCCCACCACCAATGCCCCCATTTTCCCCCTCCCCTAACCCCTGCCTGTATTCAAGACAGGCATTCTACTTCTCTCAGTTATTAATATTGTCATGATAGTTGTTAGTGTAGTTATTTCTCTAACTGCACTCACCACTCTTTGTGGTGAGCTTCATATCATGAGCTGGTCCTTCCAGATCTTATCTCTTTTGTCTCTGGGCATTATTGCAACAATGTCTTATATTTTTTCTTAAAACTTATAGATGAGTTAGACAATTCTGTGTCTCTCTCCCTCTGACTTATTTCACTCACAACACATTCCTATACATTCATGTATAGGAAAATTTCATGACTTCATCTCTGCTGATAGCTGCATAATATTCCATTGGGTATATGTACCACAGTTTCTTTAGCCATTCACCTGTTGAAGGGCATCTTGGTTGTTTTCATATTCTGCCTATTGTAAATAGTGCTACAATGAATATAGGTGTGGAAAAAGGCATTTTTGAATTGTGATTTTGTGCTCCTGGATATATCCCTAGAAGTGAAATAGCTAGATCATATGAAGCTCGATTTCCAGGTGTGTGTATGTGTGTGTGTGTGTGTGTGTGTGTGTGTGTGTGTGTGTGTGTCTACGTCCGTGACACTCAGGGTTACTCCTGGCTATGTGCTCAGAAATTGCTCCTGGGTTAGGGGACCATATGGGACACTGGGGAATCGAACTATGGTCCATTCTAGGTTAGTGTGTAAAAGGCAGATGCCCTACAGCTTGCGCCACTGCTCTGGCCCCAATTTCCAGTTTTTTTTGAGGAATCTCCGTATTGTTTTCCATCAAGGCTTGACTAGATGGCATCCCTAAAAGCAGTGAATCAGAGTTCTTTTCTCTCTACATCCCCAACAGCACTGATTGACCTTCTTCGTTGTGATGTGTGTCAGTCTCTGTGACATGAGATGGTACCACATAGTTGTTTATATTTGTATTTCCCTAATGATTAGTGATTTGGAGCATTTTTTCATGTGCCTTTTGGCCATTTGTATTTCTTCTTTGTTAAAGTGTCTATTCATTTCTTCTCCCCATTTTTGGATGGGGTTAGATGGTTTTTTCTTGTTTAGTTCTGATATCAAGGGCATACAGATAGGAAAGGAAGAAGCCAAGCTCTTATGTTTGCAGATGACATAATACTATATTTAGAAAGTTCTCAAAACTCTACCAAAAAGCTTCTAGAAACAGTAGATTCATCTAGCAAAGTGACAGGTTACAAAATTAACACGTAAAAATCAATGGCCTTCTTGTACACCAATAAAAGATAAATAAATAAATTAAAAAAAAAAGAAATAAAATGAGTTAGCAAAATTTTTAAATGTTTGTCCTTCATATATATTTGTGAGCACATACAGTTTCAATCCCCTCCCCTTTTTTTTCTCTTCGTTCTTTGGTATGTGACCTGTGACTGTTATCCCATCAGTCCACCCACGAATACACAGACATTATAATGGAGCACCACTTCCCCCTACAAAGGCACACTAAGTAAAGGGGAAATTTTACATTTAAAAAAAATAAAAGAGAGCTCTTATCTACTAGAGATAGGAACTCATAGTTATTTAAAATATAGGGATATCTCCTGCCTTGAAAATATGTCATGTGGAATCAAATTAGACCTCAGGTGATTAGATACCATTCATCCAGCCTTGAACCCTGGATCCCCGACATAGAAACGGCACAGATCTCCACAACAGCTGCAGGAAACAAACTCCATCCAGGACGGCCTTAATACGACGAGACCAACAACAAGGCCCAGCTCTAACATGATATCCTGACAACGGGGAAAATGTGATCATCTTGACCTTAGAGCAGATTAGCCTACCTTACCAACTAACGACAAGACAAAACCAGAAGTCTTGGCTCCCTTTGGTAGGACAAAAACCCAAGATCGGGATTTACAGATGACTGGCTGCTTGATCCACGACCAGACTGTATACATCTTGGGACCAATAAATAAGCCCTAGTTTAGGGTTTGAACTATGACCTGCACAAGAATCATGATCCCCAGCCCCAAAGATCCGGCAGAGACAATTGTAACGGAATGGGGCTGTTGGGAGCACAAAGAAAGACGCTATCCTAGGTGCCACCCTAGGCTCAGTGCAAAGACCAAGATCATCAACCACAGAAGATGGATTAAAATGACACTGAGGTAACAGAACCTCTAGAACCACAAAGACTGACTTCATCATAAGTCCCACCTCAGGATCTGTACAGATACTGAGACCTCTAAACACAGAACAGAAGTCTTCCACACACCAAAGGAAAAAAAAAAAAAACACCACCGGGAAAGTAAAGGATCCTGAGCAATGTCTAGAGATGATCCCATGACAATATGCTCCAAGGACGGAGAAATCCCATATCTCTTAGGCCAAGTAAATTCTTTTTCGAATGACCCCAATATTTACTGTGCCAGTGCAGGAGGGAAAAAAACAAAAATACAAAAAGCACAAAACCTTGGTTATTTTTTTGATATAAATATATATATTACCTTCATTTATTATTGTTATTATTATTTTTGATTTACCAATCTATTTTGGTCGATTTCTCTGTTTGGGTGTGATTATTGAAAGTGTAGTCCCCAATTATACTTATTTTTTTCTCTTCCTTTCTTCTCTTTCGTTATGTGCTATGCCATGTTTCTTAATTCAAGACCATGGCGTGATTTTTGTTTGTCTGTTTTTGTTTTATTTTTTTTTCTACTTGTTTGTTTGTTTGTTTTGTCTGCTCTGTGTGGTGCTTATCGATATAGCTGGAGCCCTCACTGGATATTTGACACTTCTTTTGGTACTAGTGGAGTGTTTCACCTACTTTTTCTCCATCTCCCAGATTGATGATGAGAGCCTTTAGAAGGACTCCGCCCATTTTCGGGGTATTAGACTCTTACCCCAGTTTATTGCTTTTTTCTCCTTCAAACAAAACCACGCAACTTGAACTAGCTAGTCCTGACTCCAGATAGAGGGGGAAATAAGGGAGGCATCAGGACCAAACAGGTGCAAGACTACTAAGTAGTGGGTTAGATACAGAGTGGACCACATATTCTAGCCGCCCTGGGGTGAGGGAAAAGGAAAAGGGAGGTAGGATAGAAACGGAGGCGTAGGGATGACAATTTGGCGATGGGAATCCCCCCTGATTTTATGTAAATATGTACCTAAAATATTATTGTCAACAATATGTAAGCCACTATGATCAAAATAAAAATTTATATTAAAAAAAATAAAAAAAAAAACAATTCTAGGAGGTAGAGCAATGGTGCAGCAGTAGGGTATTTGCCTAGCATACGGCTGTTCTAGGACAAACTGCAATTAGATCCCCAGGTGTCCCATATGGTCCCCCAAGCCAGCAGTAATTTCTGGGTGCATAGCAACAAGTGACCCCTGAGCATCACCGGGTGTGGCCAAAAAATAAATAAACAATCCAACAACAACAAAAAAACTCAATCCCGTTCACATTAGTGTCACACAAACTCAAATATCTTGGAGACAATTTAACTAAAAGGTGAAGGATCTATACAAAGAAAACTATAAAACACTGCTTCAAGAAATAAAAGAGGACACAAGTGAATGGAGACACATACCCTGCTCTTGGATTGGGAGAATAAATATCACTAAAATGGCAATACTCCCCAAAGCATTGTTAAAATTTAATGCAATTCCTCTAAGGATGCACATGACATTCTTCAAAGAAGTGGATCAAACTCTCTTGAAATTCATTTGGAACAATAGACACCCACAAATAGCTAGAGCAACCCATAAGTAAAGGAATATGGGAGGCATCACTTACCTCAACTTCAAATTGTATTACAAAGTAGTAATCTTTAAAACAGCATTGTTTTTGAATAAAGACAGACCCACAGATCAATGGAATATTAACTTGAATATTTAGAGAATGTTTCCCTGACATACAATTAATTGATCTTTGATAAGGGGCAATAAAGGCAAAAGAAGCAAAGAAAGCTTCTTCAATAAGTGGTGTTAGGACAATTGGTCAGCCACATGCAAAAAACAGAACACAGGCCTCTATCTAACACCATGCACAATGGTCAAATCCAAATGGATTAAATACCTTGATATCAGACCCCAAACCATAAGGTATATATAAAAATACATAGATAAAACACTCTAAGAAATTGAGATTAAAGGCATCTTCAAGGAGAAAACTTCACTCTCCAAACAAGAGGAAGTGGAGATAAACTGATGGGACTATATGAAGCTGAGAAGCTTCTGCACCTCAAACGAAATAGTGCCTAGGATACAACAGCCACCAACAGGAGTATTCAATAGGTGAATTGGTATTTATTCAATACCCATCAGATAGGGGGCTCATATCTAACATATACAAGGTACTGACAGAACTTCACATGAATCACACATTTCTATTCCACGCTCTCTACCTACCAGAGTGCCAACCCCCTTTCTCATTGCCCCAATGTCCTCATCTCTTTTGTTCACTTCTCTGGGGGTATGCTTCCTTCTGAAAACTATTTTTCAGTATATATTGTTTGGGAGCATTATTAAAACCCAATTTATATCTTTGAATCTCACATATGAGGGAGATCATTCTATGCTTGTCTTTCTTCTGACTAACTTTACTCAACATGAAATGCTCTAGAACCATCCACATGACAAAAATTATATAAAATCATCTTTATTACAGTCTAATATATTATGTTGTGTTTATTTAATGTTGTTTCTTTATCCACTCATCTCCTCTTTTAAAATTTAATAATGCTACAATGACTACAGGAGTGCAAATATCTTTTAAGAACAGAGTGCTTAAATAAAGAAATTATTTTAAAAAAATAAAAGAACAGAGTTTTGGGGGGGCTTTGGAGTAAATATTAAGAAATAGAATTTCTTGATTATATTAGAGCTCAATTTCTATTTTTTGAGAAGTTTTCCAAACAATTGTTTTCCAAAACAATATGCCAGTTGGCATTCTCACCAGAAATAAATATATATATATTTTTTGCCACACCTGGCTATGCTTAGGGTTTACTTATGGCTCTGTTCTCAAGGATCACATTTGGTGGGGCCCAAGCAAGCATAGAGAATGTGGGGGATCATAGGTTTGCTGCTTGCATGGCTATACATTTGCTCTGGCCCAGTAAATGGGTTTTTGGAACCCTTGTATTGTCTACTTTGAACTTTTTCTTTATGCTTGAACCTTATTTTGGTATGGAAAGCCCTCTGTTTTCCAGATTCCCTGGTAACTCACATCTCACTGGTGATCATTTTTTCTGTTAGGATAAAGTGGATGGCTTGTCATAATTCCAAATAAAAAGATTCAAAACACAATTTACTCAGATGAGTGGAGTAATAGAAAGATTGTCAAATACTCAGTGATAAAAGTATACAAACTAGGAGTACAAATCAATACCCAGGGTAACATTCTAATTTGTGTTAAAACTTATAGGAGTCCATTTTGGGGTGAGTAATTTTATTTTTGGAAACTCAGGTTTAGTTAAGGTTTATGAATATTCTTTCTAAACTCATAATTATATTCTCTGGCAGATATTCTTGTCTTTAATATACAGGTGCCTACAAGCAATAATACAAACAGGGCCAATATTTGGAGATAATTGAACATTCTTGCCATCTAGAAGTTTTACCCTAACAACTTCTTGTTCTGAGCTGATTCATGCCCTAAGGAATTCTGATTCCTAGAGATAGATGCGTGGGATCAGGAGGATTCAGTGTGAAGAAATTCAGAACTCCAGATTTTTGGCCAAATTCCACATGCCCACTGATTTTTCAATTGAAAAAACTTAGTCTTCCAGATATATATACCCCCACCCTAGATGATTATATTTTAAGCCATCTAAGCCAGATAATCCAAATTTTAGCTAATAACTCAGTAAAAAGTTTGAGAACTAGGACTTTTTAAAAATGTTAGCCACAGCACTAAAAAAAAATTAAAAAATAATAGGCACAAAATGATCTCTTTTGTGTGTGTGACTTAAAGATACCCTGCAAAGTAGCAACATTGGGTCAAAGGCAACAAAATTGGAAAAGTGATCCACAGTGATGAGTTTGTGAGGAGTGGGGGCAAAGTTGAGGGACATTGAGACCTTGGTGATGAATGTGGTTTTGGAATTATTTACACTGGAAACCATTATTAACAGCAGTGTAAATCATAGTATCATAATCATTTTTAATGCTTTAAAATCACATCTAAGTAGATAAGAAATTTTTCTTCTAAGTGCTAGGCTTCTGTTGCTTATGAAATTGTCCAGATTCAAATCAATGCAAGACAAAGACTATGCGACTCAAAGTGTACCTAGTTGAGACGTTTGTGACCTTTTAAGAAAATTTATTCTGTGGGACATTATATACATTCTCTCTATTGTTAGGATTAAATTCTAATGCTTATTACAATTAAGCAGTCATGAAGTGATAACATCAGAGAGTTTTAATTAACTTTTCCAAAATCAAAGAACTTGAGTATGGTATTTGATCCATGAAAGATTTTGGGGATATTAATTGTCAAGGGAACAAATTAAAAATCATGAGAAATCCAGGTCTGTAATGTAACATCTAAGTACCAGTATCTAATATCTATTGGAGACTACTGACAGGTGGGATAATGTAAATTAATACATGATTCTGTATATATATTTATGTATGTATATATATACAAATTTTAAACATGGTAATAAGAACCAGAATTGATGGTAATGTTCATGCTTGTTTATGCTTATCATATACTCAATGGATAATTTCTTTTTTGGTTTTTGGGCCACATCCTATGATACTCAGGAGTTACTCCTGGGTATACACTCAGAAATCACTCCTGGCTCTGGGGAAATTATGGGACATCGGTGGATTGAAACAAGTTTTGTCCTAGATCGGCTGCGTGCAAGGCAAATGCCCTACCACAGTGCTATCTCTCTGGCCCCACAAAGGATAATGTTTTGCATGAAAAATTAATCACTGAGAAACATGGAGTTGAACTATGTATATACCTTTATACATAAATTTTCTTAATTAAAATGATCTTAATTTGTAGTGAATAACTACAATTTTAAGAGATATTTTATATAATTTTATACCATTGTTCTCTACCCAACTTTATTATAAAAATGCACTACATTTAGTATATGAAATATATGCTATTTGTCTGTTATTAGTAAACTATATAAAACAGCATTATTATTAGTTAAGTTTTAGGAAGATAAAAATTATACTCAAATATTTTACAGACGAGTTAGGCACCCATAATCCATGTGCTCCTTAAAGGTAAGATGTTTGAAATTAAACAAACTATATTTAAGAACTTACATTTGTTACATTTTATTCTTATAAAAATTCAGTTAGAAATTGCAAATACATGTGCATCAGTTTTAGATAATATACATCTCAAAAAGTAGTTCCATTGCACAGCACTGGGCAAGAAGCCTAAAGATTTAGCCTCTCTGTTTTTGTTTTTTTTTTTTTTGGTCACACCCAGCAGCGCTCAGGGGTAACTCCTGGCTCTATGCTCAGAAACCGCCCCTGGCAGGCACAGGGGACCATATGGGATGCCGGGATTAGAACCGATGACCTTCTGCATGAAAGGTAAACGCCTTACCTCCATGCTATCTCTCCGGCCCCTAGCCTCTCTGTTTTTAAGATTATCATTAAATTATAAATTATGTACAGTTAAACATCCTTATGATATTTGAGCTAAGCCATTTATATTTTCCAATAATAAACTAAATAGTTGTTGTCCAACACATACATTAAAAACTTACTCATATTTTGTTTTGGTGTCAACTCTTTTTTTCAAGTAATAAATTACCTTGGATTAAAGTCTTGATGGTAAGGAGAAAGAAACCATGCATCTCAGGGAGGCTGACTTGCATTTTGGATAGGAAATGAGAACTTCTATCAACTTTTGACTGGAAGGAACAGGGCTCATAGAAGAAACAGTGCAGTTGGGTTAATTTTAGAACTTACTCTCAGAGGCTTTCTAGCTCCACTGATTTTGAAATTTTAAATTATTTTAATAGACTTTGTTAAAAGGCAGTGTTAGAGTCATCACAAAATTAAGTAAAAACTATAGAGACCTTGAATGCAGTCTTTGTTCTCTATACTCATAAGTCTCCGTACTGTCAACATTTCACAGTAGAGTGAAATACTTACTCTAATCAGTGAACTCACATTGCTACTTCATTAACTTCCAAAGCTATTAGGAAGTTTTGATTTTATCTGTATGTATAGGTGAATATTTTTACACATAACCATACGTATATACCCATTTGTCTATTCAAAAACAAGGAGACAGCTGTTTTGAAAAGACAAAGGGAACTAAATATCATGGGGGGGGGGAATTGCTCATATTCCCTTAGTCTCGGAAAAGTCAAGGCTTAGTTTTGAGTAAATCTAGCTCGAAAATGTAGTGGTTTTGGAACGCTTTATGAACCTTCACCATTCTCTCACTAACTGCTCTAGTGAAGAGAAAAATGGTAATTGAAATGAGACTAATTAGACTGTCAATTACCTGCCTCCTCACATAGGTAATTGAAATCCCCCTAATTATGGTGTCTGTGTGTCTAGATGCTTTGTACTGAGAAATTATTAATGGAAAGCAGTCTTAGATGAAGTAACAGGAAATCTTGAAAAATGATTTAGAGAAAATTTGTTCTCAAATTTTCATTCTTTCAAAGCAAAGATGCAATATATCTAATCCAGCAATGAAGTCAGGAGGCAGAGAAGAAAATGAGCCCAATATTTTGCTTTGACTATAAAATTCAGATTTAAAGGCAATAATATGGTATTAAACCTTGCCCTTGACCTTTATTTTTATTTACTTGTTATCCCTGTTTTTTGAAAAAAAAAAAAAAAAAAAGAATTCCTCTTAGGTCCATGCATTCTTCCTACATGGAAGGAATTAGGCTTACTGTACCAGCAGGCCCTAGAGGATCTCAAGACAAATATAGAAAGTGGGATTTGCAGATGAGGCACAAAATGTACACAAAATTAAATGTATATATCAAACAAATGACTTCCTTTGAGTGCACACTAAGAAGAACTTTTATTGAAGTGGCTTCAGGGGTAAGTAGGAAAGCAGTTTTGATTCTGGAAAAAAAAAGTTGTTATGATGAAATCTATAGAGTTCTTGCTGCTAGGAAGGTTCTTCTTGACTTTAGCAAAGTCTGTGCTCTCTTTCATACCTATGTTTATATTTTAGGTGAAGGAGTCTCCTTGTAGCAAAGCTATAAAGACTAATGACTATATTATGTATGGATCAAGATCATTTAAAAAAACCTTTTTTTAGCAGAGCAAAACCTGATAAATCAGCAGTTTTATAATAAATTTGAATGAAGGCAGGAAAGATATGTTTATGTCTGATCTAGATGAAGAGTAAGCAATGGAGGAAAATGATATTACTTGAGCAATATGCCTCATCAATTTGGCTTGTCTTTAATATTTCTTCATTGTTATGTGAACACAAGGGGTGGGTTATTGCAATGCCATTTATCATGATTATTTTAAGTAAAGGAACTTGCAATATAAAATGTGCCATTTTTGAAGAACTAGGAAAATGGCCATTTTGTGACTTAGAGCCACTTCCTTTATAAGGTCAATATTAGGAACACTGACAGCCATCACTAATTCAATATTACTCTGATATTACAGTCTTCAAGAAAGTTCCCTATCAGTACCATGATAAACACACACACACACACACACATACACACACACACACACACACACACACACACATGGAAAAGGGGACCCAACCATGAGCAACCCAGTAATCTAGGAGTATTGGTGAAGTGAGAGGCAATGTGTTTGTTTTAGGAATCCCTAGTTCTGCTTGGAGACCGATAGAATCATATTCTAAAATATTGTAAGATATATCAAAGAATTTTTAAAAATATCTATGATTGGTTAATCAATGAGGGAATTAAATTGAGTTACTAATTTTCCATCCTGCATCTGTTCAATCTCTCCAAATAAAAAAGGCTCAATCACCTTTCTATATAATCATACTAAGAAATAAAAGAGGATTTTAGCTTATTTTTAGGTTCCTATTTAAAATCATTGTGTGTATATGTGGGTGAAGAAAGGGAAGAGGAGGAATAATTACATAAAAATATGGCTTTGCCTTGAACCCTGGATCCCAGACATAGAAATGACACAGTTTTTCACAACAGCTACAGGAAAAAAATCCCGTCTGGGACATCCTTAATACTGCTGGGACACTGTCAAGTGCCAGCTCTAAAATGATATCCTGACAACGAGGAAAATGGGAACAACTTGACCTAAGAGCAGGTTATCCTACTCCACCAGCTAACGATAAGACAAAATCAGAAGACTTGTAACCTTTGGTCTGTCCAAAAGCCAAGATTGCGATCTACAGATGGCTGACTGATAGAACCATGACCGGACTGTATGTAGCCTGGGACCAATAAAAAAAGCCCTAGTCTAGAGTTTGAGCTATGGCCTGCACAACCACCATGATCGCCAGTTCCAATGGTCTGTCTGAGACAATTGCAACGGAATGGTTCTTCTGGAAACATCCTAGGATCAATGCAAAGACCAAGACCACCAACCACAGAAGACTGATTAAAATAACACTGAGGGAGCAGAACTTCTAGAACCACAAAGAAAGACTTCATCATAAATTCAACCCCTTGACTTGTAGATACCAAGATCTTTAGATACAGAGGTCTGACTTTATCACCCAGGACGGAGCACAAGTCTTCCAAACAGCACGAAAGCAACAAGGGGAGAATAAATGAACCTGTACGGAGTCTATAGTTAATCTCATGACAATATACTCCAAGGGTGGAGAAACCCTGTAGCTCTTAGGCCAAGGGAATTCCTTTTCGAATGACCCCAATATTTACTGTGCCTGTGCAGGAGGGAAAAAATAGCACAAAACAATTTTTCTCCTTTTTTAATTTATCTATCTAGTTTTTGTCGATTTCATTGTTTTGATGTGGTTATTGAAGTTGTTGTCCCCCATTTATATTTATATATTTATTTTCTTCCTTTCTTTTCTTTCTTAATGTGCTCTGCCATGTTTTTATTTCAAGATCATGGCTTTTACGTGGTGCTTACCTTTATTGTTGGAGTGCTCACTGGATATTTTATTTGACACTTCTTTTTGTACTGTTGGGGTGATTCACCTTTTTCTCCTTCGTCTCTCAAACCCATGATGAGAGCCTCTAGAAGAACTTCGCCCATTTTCTGCGTATTTGATTTTTACGCCAGTTTATTACTTTTCTCTTCTTCAAACAAAACCATGTAACTTGATCTATATAGTCCCGCCTCCCAGTTACAGGAGGAAATAAGGAAGCTACCAAGACCAAACAGGTGTAAGACCACTAAGTAGCAAGTTAGGCACAGAGGAGACCACGTATTCTCGCAGCCCAGGGGGTGAGGGAGGAAGATATGGGAGGTAGGATGGGAACGGAGGTGTAGTAGGATGGGAACGGAGGTGTAGGGAGAACAATTCAGTGATGGGAATCCCCCTGTTAACATGTACCTTAAATATTATTGTCAACAATATGTAAACCACTATGATCAAAATAAAAATTATATTATTAATAAAAAAGAAAAAATGGCTTTGTGCTTTCTGGATATTACTAGCTCATTCAATGACTTACCTAAGAACATAATAACTACAAGAAAAATTTTTGAGAGAGAGAAACAAAGTTTACTTTCAGATGCTATAGTTGCTTTCTTTTCACTTTTCGTATATGTTCGATATGGTTTTTGCTCATTCAGGAAATTGGGAGTATAGTGAAATTTTTCCTGATCTAATCTGACTGAGAATTTTTCACTCTTCTATCATCTCTGAGACCCATTCATCATCATCAGCAGTCTTCAACTGGCTTTGTTCCTATTGCAAGTCCAAGTTATCGCAAGAATCTATATACTTTTTGTAGTTTAAGAGTCAATTCAACCATCCAATTTAATCAAATCATTTAGTCAACTCCTGATGTATGCTGAATGCACACCAAATCATATAATTACAAATGCCCCTTCATAATCTTAGATTCTTTTTATGTATTTCTAGTTTTCATTCATTATGAATAAATATGTGTATAGAATATAAATATATGAATAGTTTTTCTTTATTCTATTTGGCTTATCCAATAGCTCTTCACAATGCCCATTTTGACTCTTCATATTTTATATGAAGAATTTATCATTTCTGTTTTCCACTAGAAGGGACATTCTGATATTATTGTTCTGACCAAAGAGATATAATAAGAACCTAACAGGAGTGGGGATTTCCTAGATTTTATATTTCCTAATAAAAAGGTAAAAATGTACCTAATTCTTCCCTTTCATACTTTATTTCTGTCTTGTACAAGTTAAGACACTTGGCTAGAAGGCAAAAATCTTAAAATCTTAGGAAGAGACACAGGAAGAAAACACCAGGAGTATTACAAATATTCAGTCTGTCTGAACTAATTCTCCAATTACTTCTAGATTTCCAGTTATTTATTTGAGAACTATAAAACAAATATAACTAGAAGGGTTATGTGTGATGGCCCATGTAGCCATGCTTAACAAGTTGAGTGTTTCCTATCTTTTATTTAAATCAACAAACTTCATGTAATTCAAGTGTAGGTTATTAGACTATCATTACAACCATTATTTACATCGGGTCTTCTAAACTATTTTGATCTAATTTCCTTTTCCTTCTTTGGAACTTTTAAACATATTTTCACCTAAGAAGATGAAGGCAACAAAACCTAACAAAATATAGAATCTACAGATGTTTAGCTTTAATTGAAATAGCATGTGATAAATTCTTAGTGCACGACAAGTACATAACATATATTGACCCCCTTTTCCTTTCTTCCATTGGTTTTAAGACTGCTTTTCTTTTTCTTTTTTTCTTTTCTTTCTTTCTTTCTTTTTTTTGTTTTTTGTTTTTTGGTTTTTTGGGGGGGCCACACCCAGCAGTGCTCAGGGATTACTCCTGGCTGTCTGCTCAGAAATAGCTCCTGGTAGGCATGGGGGACCATATGGGACACTGGGATTTGAACCAACCACCTTTGGTCCTGGATCGGCTGCTTGCAAGGCAAACGCCACTGTGCTATCTCTCCGGGCCCAAAGCTGCTATATATATATATATATATATATATATATATATATATATATATATATATATATATATATATATATATATATATATAATGTGGTTGAAAAGAATTCATCAACTTTTTAGCAATGATCATCAAAAAGAAAACTTTTTCAATTTAGGAGCTTTTCTCTTCTAGATATGTCAAGATGTGGTTTAGAAAAAGAATTCAAGACAATGAGTTAGAGGACTTATGTCTTAGTCCTGGACATGTTAGTAATTCATGGTATAACTTTGATGAAGCAACTGCAGTTCACAGAAGCCCAGCCAAACCATTATCCCTCCTGTGGATTAAGACAAATATGAGTAAAGATGTTGGGGAAGATATGACATAGGTAAAGGATGAAGGAAGGTTTTGCTAGGAGTGGCAGAGCTAAAGCAAGAACCGTGTTTCCTTATTTAAATCAGACATTGAATGAATCAGGATATCCTTTATTTGCACCCTGCTATTCTATATTTGCTTATCATTTTTCCTATGAAATTACTTATTTTCCTAAGTGCTACTCACATAATAATAGAAATAGTAGAAAGACTATGCTGGTATATTAATTGTTTTGCTATAATTTATCTCCCATTTTCTCTTTTGAAAAATGAATTTGATATTGAGTTTCTATGGGGTGACAAGAGTCACTTTATTGTGCTTGGGGAAGCTATCTCTGACAGTCAAGAGAATCATGCAGGATGAAGGCTCAAACTCAGGGCCTCTCACAAATTTGTTATTTCTTAAACAATTTCTCCCATCTTGATGTCTTATCTTTTAGTCAGATTTTATTAAAGTTAAAAGATGTTTGTTGGATTTTTCTTTTTTCTATGATAAAGCTTTATTAAATATAAATAGTATTTATTGAATACTAAATATATCATCATAATTTTATAATGGTAATTGTTATAAGTAATAAAAAATATGGGACCAAAGCTGTGGCACAAGGGGTAAGGCATTTGCCTTGCATGCATTAACCTTGGATGGACCAACCAGTTCGAGCCTCCGGAGTCCCATATGGTCCCCAAGCCAGGAGCGATTTATGAGCACATACCAGAAATAACCCCTGATCGTCAACAGGTGTGGCCCAAAAAACAAAAAACAAAACAAAAAAAAAAAGAGTAATGAAAATATGTTGATTACATTGTGGCTTATGAATCATCCATACACTTACTGTGAACCTCTCTAAAGTTAAGAACACTGTACACTGCAAATTACAGGGAAACTTTTACCCCTTATTTTACCTCAGACTTAGGTAGTATATAGTTATATTTATATATATTCATATATACATATAGTATAAATAGTATATAGGTGGTATATCAGGAAGAAGGACTGGATATAAAAGAAAAATGCCTTATTCCATGTTATATACACAATACCTAGAACCATTTTAAGTTTATATTAGCTGGGCAGTAAATATCACTTATTTAATAGATGACTAGAATAATCCACTTTTGTTATTAAATTCTTGACTATTTTTTAAGTATTTTTATCCCAAGGAGCAATAGCAATGGCTCAAAGTCTTAACTTTATCTCACAAAAGAAAAGTAACTGAAGTGAGCTTTTCAATTTATGGAAATCCAATACACCCCCCTAAACTTTCTTGCTGAGTTAGAAATATTGAATGAAATTCTTTCTTCAATTTTTAATCCATCAAAGATTTTCCCCCCACGTACTTTTGACCTCTGGGTCAGAAAATTCAGGCTTGGTACAGCCAGACAAAAGCAGTCTTGGTCAATGTTCAAAAGCATACATCTAAAGATAGATCACCCTGTCAAAGCCAGTTGCTGATGGAAAGCCCATAATATATTTCTTATCAAATACAAGTTGGATTTGAAGTTTAAGTGTTCCAATGCCACCTTGTTGATGACTGACCTCTAGTATAGGCAGGTATTTCTATACATGAACTTCATGTGAACTTGGAGAGACAAAAGACTAATGTGCTACAAGGTGAAGGTTAGGAAAGTGACCTTACCTGGGTCATTGTGGAATTCCTTGGGGACAGTGGAGAAGGCCAGGTCACACATTGCCTAATAAAGTCCAATAAAAGGGAGAATTAGTTCTAATGTAGAGTCAGCACAGCTATAAATTCTAATGCAATAATAAAATATTAGCATGGCATTATTTCAAGCATTCTAGTCACTTCTGAATTAGTTTTAAAGTAATATCATTGACTCACATTTTTGACTGCTAATACATTATTTCCTAGAACTATTAACTGCTTTAAAATCAGCATTTTATAATACACTGGGAAGAGATAGTGAAATATTTCATCTGATTCAAGCAATTAACTTAATTTAGGGCTACTCTGCACATTTTAGAATTAAGAATTATGCCTTGAAATAGCAGGAAAAAATTAAACTGAGACTAGGTATTTTTGAACTTCATTCCTCAGTCTTTTAGGGGGAAAGTGGGTCACATTTTTTTTTCAAGAAAATATACTTTAGGAGACTTAAAATGTCAATCATTCATGTAATTTCATAATGTTCATAAATTTGCAATAAGAATAAAACAAAAAGCATGAGCTGAATTCCTCTCTTGGGCAGTGTCTTATAGTAAATAACAACATATAGAGTAATTAATTAAATCTAGAAAAAGCAATAGAATTACTCTCTTCTCTTAATTCAGACCTACGGCTTTAAAGCAAAATTGGATCAGAACTGAGTTCTAAGAATAAGTAATTGTGGAATTTTAGAGTTGAACAGATTTCCCTTGTTGGATCTTCTGATGAAAGAATGTTGCTGGTTTCATGTTTACATGTGTAGCTTAAGGTTCATAAATGCAAAATATGTTAAAAAAAAAGTAACAGAATGTAATGTAATCTAACAAAATGCTTTGGTATCCGGATAATTAAAAGAGAAAAAAATTAACCAAGGAGAAACTAGAAAACAGTAAGTTCCTGAATTGAAGGGTGTAATTTTAGGTATTCAATGTTGAGAGTGACTTGCTTTATGGAAGAGTTGAAAACAAACTATAATATAAAAGCAAATGCAATTAGTCAGGAGAAATTGGTGTAGGAAAAGATTTTTAAAATGTCATTGAAAAGAAATGTGCAGAGCAGGATGTCTTAATGATCCCCTCCAACTCAGAGCTTAGCCTGTCAACCACTCCTGATAGACCAAGGGCCACCTAAGCTTGATGTGCTTTTGCTTGGAGTGCTTTTGAACATTTTTTGCAAACTCAGCGCATCAAGTCGGCATTAAACTGGTCTATGCTAGGTTCATTCCAGTTTGTTAAAAACAAAGAGGAACTGGTTACTAGGTATTTTTAAAGAGTTCTTAAAAGCTCAAGTTGTTTAAGCTTTAGGGTCCTTCCTTTACATAAAAGAACCCTGACAATGTTTATATAAAATGTGCAAATATAAGGTATTTTATGTAGAATCCGTGAAATTTTTTACTGTAACTTTTAAATTGTATCTATCCTGAGTTGCAATTGAAGCAAATAAAGGCATTTTAGGGCCATAATTAAAAAGATATTTTGTAGGATATATATTTGGTTTGGTATAAATCAAATTTATGTATGGTTATTCAGGTACTTATTGGGATTTTTAAATTAAAGCTTTAGAAACTTGCTTCAAAAATTATTCCAAAAAAAAATTATTCCATAATCATTTTGGGGGATGGTTGCTGAAATGATGGATGTCTGAGAAAAACATACTAGTGTCTTTTCTATTTCCTATCTCTTATTTCATAGAAATAAAGGCAGGAATTGCTCTAGTTTATTGAGTGTTATTCACTATAAATATTTACTTTGGATAATTATACAATTTAAGGTAAATCGCAGCTGAAAGAATCTTGAAAAGGAAAATTTCTCAAATTTGCTAAAATGTACATAGTACTTAATGACGAGTTGTGAGGGTGAAAGCAATTTTTGAAGTTTAAAACTTCAACCAGGGGCTGGCAAGGTGGCGCTAGAGGTAAGGTGTCTGCCTTGCAAGCGCTAGTCAAGGAAGGACTGCGGTTCGATCCCCAGGCGTCCCATATGGTCTCCCCAAGCCAGGGACAATTTCTGAGCGCTTAGCCAGGAGTAACATCTGAGCATCAAATGAGTGTGGCCTGAAACACCAAAAAAAAAAAAAAAAAAAAGAAAACTTCAATCAGAACTGGTCATGTAGCACACTGGTAAATTGCATGTTTTTCCAAGACCTAAGCTTTATCCCCTGCACTGAAACACACACACACAAAAAAAAAAAAACAATAACAAAAAAAACACCTATTTTCTTTTTGTTTGTTTGTTTTGGGTCCACACCCAGGGGTCACTTCTGGCTCTGCACTAGGAAATAGACCTCAGGGCTCAGGGGCAGGCCCAGGGGACCATACAGGCTGAGGATTAAACCCAGGTCAGCAGCATGCAAGGATCTATCTGCTGTAGTATTGCTTCATTCTATCTATCTATTCATTCTATCTGCTGTAGTATTGCTTCAGCCCTCACCATATTTTTTGTGGGGAGAGGCTACTATGCCATATGAAATCCTGAGTTATTTTTCTATTCTTTCTACAAAAATACAATACCATGGGCTAAAGAGTTAGTACTAGAGCATGTTAGTCTGGAATACCCAGAATTATATATGTCCCATAAAACATTTCAAGAATGATTCCTGAGTGTAGAGAGCCAGGAATAAGCCATAAATACCAGGGTTGTGGCCTAAGCATCCTGTCCTCCCAAAATATACTAGATTATTGCCATAAGCAAAATAAAAGCAACATCAATAACGGAAATATATTATCGAACTTTATCAAAAAATTGTTTCTGGACTTTCCATTGCTCGTGGTGGATTTTTAACTTTCAATGATTCATTGTTCAATGAACAACAAATGATCATTGCAAACATACTTTCATTTTGGCAAATATGTCTTATTTTTCTGAAAGGAAATTCACATGATCCGATAAGTTTTAACACTCTCAAACTTTGGGGTTTTCATTGGGAAAGTTAGAAAATAACCTTATCTTTTAGAAAAAAATTATGTCTTAATAGGAAAATAGCAGGAAGTGGATGCAAAAATTTCTCTGCCCAATATAAAAAAATACCAACATGGGGTTACTTGTTCAGGCTATGAAAAATTTCAACATGGCAGCCATAGCTTTCAACATGTACTGTGTCACCCCTTGCACAGAACCATGACATGATACACATCTTCCATCCTTGAGTCTGGATAATAAAGGGGTATAACATAATCAAACGATGATTCTGGTTTTCCGAATTCATTCTTCAGAGCATCCATAATGGTAGCAATGCTTGTACTATCTTGTGTCAGCTAATAGATGAATTCAGCTCTCCTCTCACTTTCTTCTAGTCCTGTATAAATTTTATATGTTTCCTTCTGTTTTTCACATTTAAATTCTCCAAGAAAAAGCAAGAGAACACAGTTAGGTTCACTAAGAATTATCTAGCGTGAAGCACACTGTTGGGTAGAAATCTCATGTACAGCTGTTTAATGGGTCACTGGTCATCCTGTAAATGACTGATTTGGGTCAAGTGATAATCTTGGATCTAATCTACTTATGGCAAAGGATTGTGGCTTCTCATAGCAAATGTTTGATGACTTACTTGCTTCTGACTCTCTTACTTACAACTGTGGACTTGGCAGCAGTAAAAGGTTGTGCAAGTGGACAGATGGCCGGTAGATGTATCCTGTCCAATTCAACATTCACCAAGTCCAAAGGCATGCTTGTAGAGAAATACTTAAGGCTATCACATATTGTAGCACACAGGTCAACCTTTGCAAGTTCCAAAAAAATTCTATGCTTTCAAATTGGAGTGATTTGAACATTGGGAGAGCTTCAGGAGAAGCTATAAACCCCTGAGAGGTGCTCTGTGTCCCTCTAAGATTTCTGCAAAGACATTTCATCAAGGCTGTAATTTCCTGCTTACCTCTTACCCTCATAAATCTTCACTAGCATAAGAATGATAAATTGTGCTATGTTTGAGAATTCTTGGGAAATGTCTAACTGTTAGAGAGAGAAAGAAACAAAAATTAAAAAAATAGGCATAAGGGGAGGAGTTGCATTTTCAAGGTGAAAATCACCTGTTCTAGCATCAGGGATGACAATGAAGACAGAAACCATGAATGGAGACTTCAAACAGCTGGCCTTTCTGTGTACTTCGAGGACACATTGAAGGAACTCAAGGGACAGCTATAACTAACTGTTCCACAAAGGACATTTAGAATTTGCTCCAAATTGCCCTGAGTTGTCTCCTGAATCCCACCAGAAGTGATCCTTGAGCTCTGAGCCCAGAGTAAACCCTAAGCACCCCAGGGAGTGGACCTGACACAGAACAAAAACAATAAACTACCTTGAAGTGATCTTGTCTATACATCATTGTGTATCAAACTGCATGAGCCTCAATGCACTGTCAGACTTGTTACAAGTACAGATTAAGATAAAATTTCAATCACAGCAGGACAGTGATGCTTATGAGCAGAGGTTTATTGATTCTAATCTACAGTTTTAGGACAGATGATTTGACCTATCGGTGCTCTCATTTTCTAGTCTGTGAAAAGTAGAAAATAATCTCAGCTATTCCTTAAGTGATTCTGTGAGTGAATAAGTTGAATAGACGAGAATATTATCTAAAAGTGGAAGTACCCAACAAATTCTACCTGTTACTTTACACATTCATATTATAAATAACAGGTGATTAGGCATGGACTTCCTCATACACAGACTCTTGCTCATGAATTCACAAAAGCACAGATAAAATTACATTCAGACTATTGTACCATTGAAAAGAGGATACTTTACTATAAAGTTTCTTTGGAAATCTGCTCTTGAAATATGAACCAATTATATTAAAAAAAAAACTGTGTTAAAAATTAAGTTAGACTCCAGAATGGAGCAAAAAAGCAGTCATACAGGAAATATGTGAGTACAGACAATTGAAAGGTAAATCTGATTTATTTCAGGGGGGTATATTTAGAAAGCTAAAAGATCAACATCTGTATTACCAAGCAGAGGGACAAAACCAATAATCCTGGCTGTATTTCAGAGGCAAAGGTAGAAGTAATTCTGTAAACGACCAGGCAAATTTGGCGAATAGAAGGACTGGGCAATATATTCTCTCCTATTAATAACAATAGATCTCTGGATTGTCGATTTCATGGATGGCGTCTGCTTTACTCCCTTGAGCTAGATACTGACACATCTCTGTATACAGATTAGCATTTAATAACTGTTTGGGAAAATGACTGATGACATGGCCAGTACAGTGAGTAATTTAGAGCAGTCTGTGTTGGTAGGAAGAAGTTTTATTTTCCTTCCTGTGGGAACCCCTTCTCTGCTTGACATTTCTTGTTGATTGGAAGCTCCCTTGGGCAGGAAACTTGTTTGTCTGTATGTTTATTAAGAAGCATTCAGCAAATTGCAACAAACTACGCAGTGATAAGAGGGAGTAAAAATTTCATGAGATGCTATCAAATGATTCATTAAAAGGAAGATCCAGGATATTACCACCAACTGCTACATTAACTAGTCATGTCATAACACCATCAAAATGCTAATTAGATTGTCTGGCATGATTTGTTATTTCAAAAATCAACCCAAGTTTCCTGTAGTTCTTGAATTTGGACAGAGTTTTTTCTCCTACTATTTGCTTCAAGGCATATTGGGTACCATTTAGCTCTTTTCCTTTGGAGATAAACAAAACTTTTGTGTGGTGCTCTTGACTCTATTCCTACAAATCTCTAAGCACTCTCAACTTTTAGAGAGTGGTCCAAGCTAGTAGAATAGTGAATAGAAATCACTAAAAGGGGACAAAGCCTGGTGTGAAGAAGGTGCCAGGGGAAAGAGACTGAACATGTTGTCCTCTATTGGGATTCAGCCAGGGCTGACAGGCTAGTTGCTGGGCGGGGCAGGTGGGAAGGATAAAGTCCTAAAGTTGGAGCTATCGATTGGCAAAGGCAAAGAGCTGACAGGGCAAAGAACATAGAAGAGGTTCTGTCCAACGGGCCAAAAATGTTATACTGGGGTCACAAATTTTGGAAACTGACAATGATGAATTAAAACTTCAACCTGAAAAAATAAGGGTGTCTTAAGAATATGGGTCTCACCAAGATCTCTAGATACAGAGGTCTGATTTCATCATCCATGACAGAGCAGAAGTTTTCCATACACCACAAAAGGACCTAGGGGAGAGTAAATGAACATGTATGGAGTCTGTAGTTATTCCCATGACAGTATACTTCAAGGGTGGAGAAACCTTGTATCTCTTAGGCCAAGGGAATTTCCTTTCTAATTTCCCCAATATTTACTGTGCCTATGCAGAAAAAAAAAAGAAGCACAAAATAATTTTTTTTGGTTTTGTTATTATTGCATTATTGTTTTCACTTTTTTGTGCTCTGTTTTTTTGTTTTTTTATTTCAGGACCATGGTTATTGTGTGGTGGTTGTTTTTATTGCTGTAGTGCTTTTTGGAGTTTTTGTTTAATTTTTATTTTTGTATTGTTGTGTGTTTCTCTCCCTTTTTCCCTTTTTACTCTCAAATTGATATTTATAGCCTCTAGAAGAACTCTGCCCATTTTTTGCTTGTTTGATTTTTACCCCATTTTATTTTTTTATTTTTTTCGAACAGAACCACATAACTTGAACCATCTTGTTCTGTCTCTCAAATTGAGGGGGTGAATAATGGAGGGTACCAAGACCAAACAGTTGTATGATCACTAAGTAATAATAAAAATGATAGGACTTAAACACCAAATCCAAAGCCAATGACAACAGAATCAATACCCAATTTACAACAAGCTAGACACAGAGGGGACCACTTATACTAGCAGCCTGGGCATTAAGGGAGGGGGATTTGGGATGCAGGCTGGGAACGGGGGTGGAGGGAGGACAACTTTGGTAGTAGAAATTCCCCTGATTCAATGCCAATATGTACCGAAAATATTACTGTAAAAGATATGTAATCCACTTTGGTCAAAGTAAAAATTATTATTATATTAAAAAAGTGGTGGTGGGAATGTTGCACTGGTGAAGGGGGGTGTTCTTTACATGACTGTAATCATACAACTGTAATCATATTTGTAATCACAGTGTTTAAATAAAGATAATTTTAAAAAATGCTAAACATAAAAAAAGAGTGTGGATCTTTCAATATTAGAAAGTATACTGTATTATTTTACGTAAATAACCACTCAAAATAGCAGTCTAGGGAGAAGTCAAGTTATAGAAATATGGGCTCTACAGTGGACCATGGCAAGAGAGAAAACAAGAGCCTTCTTCTCATGTCTAGGAATGACTGAATTGACAGTAGAATGGCATGGCAGTGAACCCTGAAATGTTAAAGAACTGGGAGTAGAACTAGGGATAGAGACAAGCCAGTGATTCCACCAGAAAGAAGAGACCTAAGTTGGCAACTTGCATGTCCTTGATTGCAGTAGTTAAAATTTGCATTATCTCCTACTGCTAAATTTTCAGAACCATGGAAAAATTGACCACAGAATAGAGTAATTCAATAGAATATCCTCTATTCTTGAAGAGAATTATTGAAGAGAGCTAAAAGAGCAGAGTGCAAAAGTAAGAGCATATGTTCTGGGTTGAGTTTAGTTAGTTTTGCCTTCTAATTAGTATTTTTGTATAGTGAATGAAAGTACAAGGGGTCACCCAGTGAAATAAGCTTTTGTATCAATATGTTCTTATATTAACAAATTATGGTTTTTGTTTTGAGACAAACTGTAAATTGATTCACTGTTTACTGAAATGCTAACTTAACTGGGTATCCTGCATTTTCTCTGGTAATTTTATGCCCAACTCATCTACTTTCTTACTATCTGGACTTGGGGAAGTTAGCTAACACCTCATATCCATCTGCAGATGAGTTAATGTATACAAACAATTCTAAATAGTGTCTGGCACAAGTAATTGCTTAAAAATGACTGTTTGCTTTTATGACTATATTTGAGAGTCAGTCTGATAACCACTAAGTCTGTTTTATTTTGGGAAGCCTTACCCTATAATTATAATTAAATCTAAAAAATTATGAAATATATGCTTAATTTGCTTAGTCTCTGCACACTTCAAATAAAGGTATGTCTTACAGTGAAAAAGAGGTAACACAAATCCAAAGATAATTACTCTAAGGAAAAAAAATAAAACAGTCACCAAGCAGTTTGAAAGAAAACCAAAATGAAACCATCTAGGGACTTTGGCTGCAGATTTAAATCTCTCTATATGACAGTAAGGTATAAAGTTAAATTCTAAGTTTTCTAATAGCACAGAGCAATAGGAGATTTGGGAAATCAGAGCAGATTCAATGTGTTTTTCCAACTCCCTTCTCTATACCACTTCCCCATCTGGATGCTCTATTGTATGTTTTCCTCTGCACACTTGCTCCAGAGAGACTCCTATCCTATTACCATTGTAAGCTAGTAATTTTCTCTAAGCCATATTTCCACTTCAAGTGTCGCAGAAGAAAATAATTTCTTTTCTGTTAGAAATGAACTTTGTTGCTAGTGCTTTGCAAGAGTGATTATTGTTAGGTGTCTGTTTGAGGATGAGGAATAGATGGGGGTCTTCAGCCAGAACTGCAGTCTGACTTTACTTCCCAATAGAATAACCAGGGAGTTTTTAAAATTAGACAAAGATGAGAGCCAGAAAGGTAATACAAGGGTTAAGGCACTTAGCATGTGGCTGGTTCTGAGAAGATCAACAGCACCTCCTGTATTGAACACCACCAGATATGACTCATATACTCCTCCACCTCAAATTAAACAAACAAAACGTTGTAAGCCCAGGATATAACTTGCACCAATTTTGTAACCTAGATCAGGAAAGTGTTCAGACAAAAAAATCTTTTAAAATCTCTCCAAGTTGACCATGTTGGGCAGGCGATGTTGACATCTACTGAGTTGGCAAAATTCATCTTCTGCAAACTTAGTCTACAGCAAGACATCTGAGAGTCTTCATAGAGTCCAGAACTGGATTTTTAAATTCTTGCTGTCTGTCTGCCAGAAATACAAACTACTTACCCTTTTGTAGCACTGAGGAATAGGTACTTTGTCTACATTTCACAAGTGCATCAAACAAAAGCTTATAAGCAACTATAAGGAAATGAATCAAAAACCAATGGGATGTCTGACTTGCAGGCCAGTTTCTGTTCCAATAAACCATATTGCAAAGGGAGCTAAAATCTGCTCTTTTGGACACCTCACTGCCGGCCTCTTTCTAAGCCTTTATTTTTGTCTGTTTCCCAATGTTCTATTAGACATCAGTGCCTATGTTTGGTGAGGCCCATATCTTTGGGATGTATAGGAAGAGAAGCCTGCGTCTGCCTGCATTATAAACCTTTAAGTTCCTAGCCTCTACACTATTTTACTGTAGACCAACCAGTCAGAGTAGCACAGCAAACACATATCTGGACCTTACTGGACAAACCTGTCTGAAGACAGACTTGTGAATGGTGAGCCAAGTTCTCTGGCTGTAATTAGATACAGATTTGCCTGGCAGGTTTATCCAGTCAAGCAGGACTGGCCTGTAACTGTGCCAACAGCAAAGCTTGAATGAAAACTGGGAGTAAAAGCAGGGACCCACAGATCATTTCAGTCCTTTTCATTAGGCACTAGTTTACTTTTTATCAGGAAATTCCTCCTGGCTAAAACAGAATGTAACATCTCTAAATTTAATTATTAGCCCATGGATCAAAAACATGGTCAGGAGTGGGCTCAATTTTCTATTAAGGATCCCAATTTCAAATATATACATATGTATGTGTGTATATATATTCAGTTCTTCACTTATCTCACTTGATCACCAACCTATATATATTTATAACCTATATGTATAATTATATATATATATATATATATATCCATAGATTTAAAACTACAACTTGCATCTATGGTTAGAAGGCCATATTAGTGGTTTTCATGGTTTAGTGCCCGCTCTCAGGAATCAACCCAAGTTGGACTTGTGGAATTATATGGTGTGGTCTGGACCTACAACCAATATTTTTGAGTGCTTGCTACATACATGTGCTAGGTGTTACATAACAGGTACTGTGCTAAATTCTGGGTTTTCTTTACTGAAGGAAACAAAATCATCTGGTTGTTGTGGAACTTGGAGTACTGAGAGAATTAGAGAGATATCATTGGTAAATAAGTAAATTGCATGTTTTACCATGTAATTACTCATTGAGATAAAAACTATTAAAGAAAAAGAAAATGGGTGTTATGAGTCAGGAGATTAAACTTTTGATGGATGGAGGATGGCTGATAAAGCTGCCTTGGGAAGTCTGCTCTGAGAAAGTTATTGCAGAACTATGATATAACTTGTAATTCAAAAAAGTATTTCCCCTTTGCTTTGGTATAGCGTTTTCTTAATTATTTTTCCTTCCAGGAAAAAGAAGCCAATTGTATACATATATTTTCTGTCTTTTTACTGTGTAGATTTTTGAAGTAATAATTATAGTTTGCCTTATTCAGAAGAATACAACCCCAGTATTCCATGGAGGATCATTGAAGAGTTAATCACTTTGTTTATTTGTATATATCACCTTTTCATCACCATTTCCTTGTTTGAAGATGTATTATAATGTTTGCACAGCACTTTCACATACATAACCCAGTCAATCTTCAGCAATGGCTCTGTAGGGTACAGAGAGTATCATCTCTCTGTTTAACAGTAAGAAATGTTGCTTCCAAATAGGGATTGCAGGGGCCAGAGAGATAGCGTAGAGGTAAGATGTTTGCCTTTCATGCAGAAGGACAGTGGTTTGAATCCCAGCATCCATATGGTCCCTTGTGCCTGCCAGGTGCGATTTCTGAACAGAGAGTCAGGAGTAACCCCTGAGTGCAGCCAGGTGTGACCCAAAACCCAACCCCCCCCCCAAATAAAAGATACATCCCAAATAGTGATTGCCTTGCCCAAGGTTATTTGCTAGCAAGTATCAGTGAGTAGAAGAGAATGTAGAAATGATTTTTTTTTCTCCTAAGACAAAAGTTTTTGCTCAGCGTGTGTGTGTGTGTGTGTGTGTGTGTGTGTGTATGCTCACATGCGCCTGTTTGAGTTTGTGTGTGTTTGTGTGTGGGTGTTGCTCCAAAATTTTCTTCTCCTTCACTCTTACCCTCTTCCCAGACCAAAATCCCTTGAATGTGTGAACACACAATTTTCTTTTTTGGCGGGTGAGATACCTGGAAGTACTCAGGCCTTACTCCTGGCTCTGTGCACAGGAAGCATTTCTGGTAAGCTTGGGAAACCATATGGGAAGCCAGGGATATAACCATATCAGCCGTATGGTAGGCAAATGCCCTAAACAAGGTGTTATTGCTAGGCCCCATGTGCATTACTTTTGAGACCGGGGAACCTACCTGGCTCCTACTTCAATTCTGACCTACAAACCTATATTTAATAAATCAAAAAAGGAATGAAATCCAACATATTGTCACTATCAACTGTATATTATATACCAATTTTGTTTCACTAACCATTACCTAATAAAGAACACATATTCTTGCTCTTGCTCAGTTTACTTCCTTTCAAAATAGCAATCAAGAGTAAAATGTTTCAGTACACACACATACACACACAAACACACACACTGTATGTTATACAATGGAGAAAAATAAACATAAAATAATGAGGGAATGTTTGTGGGGTAGATGTTAAACTGTTAAATAAAATGGTCAGGAATAACCTCCATAAAAATATGCTGCTTGTAAGTCCTGAGGTCATCTCAGGGAGGAATATTCTATCGAGGCGGACAACAGGGACATGGACTAACTGCTGGTTCAAGGTTCAGGATTCATCCTTGCAATCCCACCCCAGAGCTTGAACCCCCTTTGTTCAAAGGGTTGCTTTTGAAAATGCTAGACACTGTTGAAATCATATTTTTGAGGATTTGGTTGTATATTCAATTGCATTTGGGCTTTAAATACCCTATTGTAGGCTGTCCAGAAAGCCAAACCACCATGAATAATGTTTCCATGGGAAAATGTTTTCTGTGTTTCAACCCGCTGACTTGCAAATGAACTTACGGCACAGAGCCGGTTAGTAAATTGAGAGCTGGCTGTATTAATTAAAGGACAATTTCCTTACCACATCCCCTCTCTTAGCTCGGTTAGAATACAACTGGCCTAGTCTCCGCAGTTGACATACTTTTTCTCTCTGTGTCTTCCCTCCAGTCTCTTTGGTTCTACCCTGTATTTTTCATTTCCCCTTAGGGCTTTTCTTTTTGCCCTTAGATCTTTGAATAATCCTCCATGAAGCCATATTGAAAGCCCTTGATTCCCCTTATTCTTCTCATTCAGAAGGACTGCTGTCTCTCTTACCTTAATAGTGTCTAGGAGATTTCCCAAGACTTTTTTTTTATGCACATGGATTTATTTGTATTATTTCACTGTCTGCTTCTGGCAACTGCCCTGCATTTAATGCCAGTAATGAGCATGCACCTGGAAGATGCTAAGCACCTCACAAATAGACTAATGAATATAGGTTGCATGTTTTTATGAAATGACTACCTTCTTCTATTAAAGGGTGCATTTAAAAAGAAAGATTCTTTTATTTTCCAGAAATACTCCATTGTCTCAATAAAATAACCTGCTAGGTTTCTTTCTTATGCTCTGCCTTCTGTTTATAGAAGGAAGGCTGAATAACAGTTTCAGATCTAAAGGCATGCACAAATGAGGAGTCTGAAATTTGTAGCATCAGAGGAGCAAATAAATGGTAGGCGGAGCTTAAGAATTTGGCTCTTGGGGAGACTCTTATTTGTATGATCCTGTGCTTTTACCATTGAGATTTATTTGGTTCTGCACGGAAGAGTGAAATAGCCATTCGCAATATATGCCTATACACAAATATTTGCATAAATATGTATATATAAAAGAAGTCTCATTTTGATGTCATATATTGAAAAAATATATACCAAAATCAAATCTGATGTGCGTATGCATATATATATGTCATATAAAATGTGCATATATGTATATGTACACATAGCACATCAAACTTGCTGAGCTTAAGTGACATATATGTCTGTAACATCAAAAACCATGAGAGATAATATGGTTTATCTCTTTGTCTTTTTGTCTTTTGAACCACACCTTGCTGTGATCAGGGCTCACTCCTGGCTAGTTGGGAACATATGTGGTTCCCAGATTTAACTGGGGTTTCTTGCATGTAAAGCAAATACCTCAACCCCTAGATTTTTTTTCTCCAGCCTGACAATATGTTCTTGTTCTTTTACTTTTGTGTTTTGTTTTGTTTTTGGTTTTTGGGCCACACTCATTGACGCTCAGGGGTTACTCCTGGCTATGCACTTGGAAATCATTCCTGGATTGGGGGACCATATGGGACACTGGTGGATCGAACTACAGTTCGATGCCTTATCGCTTGCACCACCAATCCAGCCCCTCACAATATGTTCTTTATTCTAATTTTAATAGTTAGAAAGCCAGTTATGTCAAATAGGCTATTATGACTGGCCAGTAAGATAAACAGAGTTTACTAGAAGGTTGTGAGCTCTTGATATATTCCAGGTTATTTTATGTTGTATGAATTTGCTATCATCCTTCACAATATACAAAGTAGGAGATATAGAGATTAGGTAACTAACCCAAACGTACAATCATTATCTGATCCAGGGAATCCTAATTGTGGGGCATACACATTAAAACTATTACTCATCACTGTTACTCATGGAAGATGAAGAAAACATAATTTATTTTTCTTTTTTCTTTTTTAATGATCATTAATAAATAATCCAACCACAAATAATTTTGATAGATCATAGACACAAGGTACTGGGCAGCCAACAACGACATAGGAAATGATCTTCCAGGCATGAGACACTACAGAGGGGAGGAATTACCCCAGAGTTTCTCTCAGCAAAAGCAAATTTCATTCTGAACAAATGAAGTTTTTCAAGTGTTTCTGAAGCTATTGAACTGGGGTCCTAAATTTGAGAATGACTGGTTAGGACTCCTGCAGTCCCTCACAAATTAATAGTAACATTTTTAGTTATACCTGCAGTTAACAACACATCTTGCTTCTTTCAAAGCACTTGCATCAAATGTGGTCTCAGTTTCTCATAAATCTGGCCCTCATTTACTACAAATGCTACTTTGATTATAAGGATGAGAGGATTGAGCAATCCGTGTCCAGTGCCACTTCTATCCTTGTCGAACCAATGAAGGACACAGTTCAAAACAGGTGTTTGTGAATTCTTCCCTGTTCATACTCTATCTAAAAAGATTCCAGTAACGGATACCCACTGCTTTCAAAGAAGCAGCTCACAAACCAGTCTCTTTTCTTTTCAACGCTAGCCTCTTACAGGAATGAATGGCTGGGGGAAATCATCTTTGCTTAGAAGGAGAAATTGTGTCCCAAAGAGGCGCATATTTGAACACAAAAGAGAGTGGGCCTGTCTGGAAAACAAGATCTCTGTACTTAAATCCAAATTAGAGGTCTCCAAATGTGTGTTGGGCTGGCTAATATTTCTCTTCCCTTCCAGGTTTGCTGAGCTTATAAATATCAATTATAAGGGGGAGTAAATTACAGGGATGTTGAACTTTGAATTGTTGTAGCACTTTAAAGTGTCTATATAGGGATAATAAGGAGATTGTGAAAATCTGCTGAAGGAAATCTCACACATATTTATAGATAATTAATACAGTGAGCGGAAACGGGAAATCAGCACTGAATTTTTTAAAGCAGTAATTTAAAAATGCATTATGGCAACACATTAAGTTAGCAGTTATTCAACAAGGAAATGGGAAGATTATTAAGCTAATTAAAGGTAATAAAAACAAGGTAAGGTATTCAGCATATAACTTTGAATTTAAAAAAGAAAAATATCTTGGTTCATTCTTACTATTTCTGGGCAAGTCAGATAAAAGCAATTAATATATTGATAACTTACTGGATTGTTATGTAATAATAAAAGGTTGCTGGATAAAAATAGATTTTCTAGAGAAGCACAAAAAGAAAATTGTCCAAGCAAATACTTCTCTGTGATTCTAGAGTTCTCAGCAGCCCTACTTGCAAGCTCTCTTACACCTTGGAATAAAAGATTGCTGTTTCAGGAACTTAATCTGGGAAAACTTTTTCTACTAGATCTAATTCCCTTTCACTTTCCTGATCTTTTCCTTACAACTTTCCATTTTCCTTACAGCTTGCCTCTGCTAATTTAAAGTTATATAGCAACAATTGTGGGATAGTTTCTTAGGCTTCTCCTCATTTTCGGGTCTTGAATTAGATAGAAAACCACATTGATGTAAAATGGAACAGCACCCTGACCAGAGGAAACTGAAAGTACCTGGGAGAACACAAATAGACACTCTTTGTGGAAGATGCCAAGTGAAGAAATTTCAGTGCTATAGGGCTTGTGAGTTTATTTGGGGGCAGATCAAGAAAGAGAAGGGGAGGAAAATGTGGAAAAAAATTCTGAAGGAATAAAGAATAGCATTTGCATATGCAATAGAATAAGAGTATTATGTCCACATGTTTTCTTGTTTACCAGTTATTGGTAAAGAAGGAATGGAGACAGTAAAAAAAAAAAGGCGAAATTCACAATGAGCCATGCCTGAGTCTGCCAGCACAATTAAAAATTTTATTAAATCCTTCTGGAGGAAATCTTGCAGGTGTTTATTGCAGTATGAGGCTTTGCCATTCTAAATTAAAGCAGGCTCAAGATTATTGATACTGGTAGAGAAGTCTCATAAAATTTACCACTGAGCAAATTGGAGTGTGCAGAGTTAAATGGGGTCAAAGGGGAAAGCTTATCACAGGGAAAATTGTCCAGCTTATCAGGTAAACGGGGCTCAAATAATACAAAAATTGAATAAGAACTCAGAAATAGTTCATTAAAAATCAAATTCAGGAGAGTGAAGAGCATGAAACAAATAGAGTAGAATTGGAGAAAGACAGATGTGAAAGAAAGAGGAGGCAGAGGTCAAGGGGATTCAGGTACAATGGGAGGGTTAAGGAAAGACTGAATTAAATTTCTAAACCATGGAGTCATCAATGAAATCATGAGACCCAAATTTTACAATTAAACTTAAAAGGGGCCTGTTAAGATGGCAGCCTGGGAGGGGGAAGTATGGGATGGATTCTGGGAAAATTGACACTGGTAGTGAAATTGATGCTGAAACCTTTTATGTTTAAAACTCAACTATAAAGAACTTTATAACCTAAGGAGCTTTAAACAAAATAATATTAAAAAGCAGATTTACATGTAGTTCTACACATTTCCACAACAAAATTTTCTAAGTATCTATCTAGGTAAGCATCATCTCTTAACATTTTCATAAATTTTAGTTCACTAGTTTCTATGAAACACTTTCTGAATGCAACTTTTTCTAAAAATGGGAATGGCAAACCCCAATAGAATGTGCTTAGATACAAAAATTAAATTAAGTTAAGGCTTAACATTCCAAGTTATTCTCTGGATGATTATGCAGATTGTGAGTAAGATTTCTCTAAGCTCTGCTATAAGATTCTAAACAGGGAAGAAATACTTTGGAAAATGAACACAGTTTTATCAATAAGATTGTATTAGAAATCTTGGGAGGACAAGAAAAAAAAAATGACTTCCACAAGCCAAAGGGATCCTTTCAGGTCATGAGAATAAATTGTTTGAAAGCTTCAAAGCAGTCTTGCCTCTCATTAGTAGAGCCTGCCTTTATAAGAAAAGCCTTTTTTAAATTATTTTCACTTTTCATTAGAAGTCTTTGCAGTTATGCCTCACCTCATTAAGTCCACTAAGATGCTATGCATTTAATTTCCATGTTATAATTTGTAGTCAATTGTTTGACATTAAACCTGGCTTTCTGTGTCTCTGATTTCTAAAGTTTCTCACTGCCCTTCCCCCATATAAGCAGTTACTTATTAGAGATTGAACACTTTAATATCATCGATGTAATTTGTAGCTTAACTAGTCTCCATGATTGCATTTCTTTTCCCTGATAGTTTGTCTAAGCCTGAGTTGTGTTCTAAGTGCCTAAACACTCATTACCAGATGCCTCCTAGAAATGGATCCACCCCTCTTGTAAAAGGTCCCTTGTGATCCACTCTCTATGTTCATTACTTACTAATCACTTGGCTAATTGAACACTTTCTCTCTGAAGATTTTACTAATTTTCAGTCCAAACTTACCTCTGTTAGTTGATATCCAGGAACATTCTCCTTGGGTGTGCCTAACAAACATTCCAGGGACTGACAGCTTTGACAATTTGCCCTATGGCTACTGCTCAGTTTCCATGATTTGCCTACTTTAATCTTCTCCTGACAATCACTTCAAACACCTCCATTTCTCCTATCATCTAATTTGAACCAACTCCAAGTGTGGGGATACTCAAGTACCAGAGACCTTGTAAAAAAGTTTCAGTGTGGCCAGGCCACCGTCAGACAGGAATCACCACATCCTCAGGAGGAAAAGGAGCAGGAATTTAGATGCATTTTTTAATCTCAATCTCAAAAAATAGTCCTGCTGAGCTGGGAGAATAGTATAGCAGGTTAAATACTTGCCTTGCAAAGTGACTGTATGACTGAGGTTTGATTTCAAACATTACATGTGGTTTCAGAGCACTATCAGAAGTGAACTTCTGAGCACAGAGCTAGGAGTAAGCCTAGAGCACTATCTCATATGGCATAAAAACAAACAATATAAGATTTCTAACTTTATCCTCTATAAATCTCTTGTTCTTGTTTTTCTTGATATTGTTCTGTTCTTGTTCTTGTTTTTGTTCTTTCTTCTTGTTTTGTTTTTCTCTTCTTTATCTTGTTCCTCTTCTTTATCTTGTTCTCTTTTTCTTCCTTCTCCACCCTCCTCCTCAACTTTCTCCTCTTCCTACTCCTCATCCTCCTCTTTTCTTCTTCATCATCATCTTCTACTTCTCCTCCTCCTCCTCCTTCTATTCTTCTTTTCCTTCTCTTGTTTTCCTTATTCATTTTTCCTCCTCCTCCTCCATTTCTTCCTTCTCCATATTCTTTTTTCCTCCTCCTTCTCTTCTTCTTTTTTCTTCTTTCTTCTTTTCCTACACCGCCTCTTCTAATCTTTATTCTATTATTCCTCCTCCTCTTCTCCTTTTTCCTCCTCCTCTTCTCCTTAATTTTCCTCTTCCTTTTCTTCTTCTGCTTCCTCCCCCTTCTCCTCCTCCTCCTCTTCTTCTTCTTTATCCTTCTTCTTCTTCTTCTTCTTCTTCTTCTTCTTCTTCTTCTTCTTCTTCTTCTTCTTCTTCTTGTTTTTGTTCTTCTTGTTCTTGTTCCTCTTCCTCCTCCTCGTCCTCCTCCTCCTCGTCCTCCTCTTCTTCTTCTTCTTCTTCTTCTTCTTCTTCTTCTTCTTCTTCTTCTTCTTCTTTCTTCTTCTTCTTCTTCTTCTTCTTCTTCTTCTTCAGAGCTATCGACGAGATTCATTGGCTATAAAATTTTCTCTAGCCAGAAAATCACTTTAACTATCACCAAAACCCTAGCAAACATCAAAAAGGCTGTTGGACACTGTTGTTAGATCAGGTTAATTTCTGAGCTGCATTAGTGTTCATCTAAGTATAATCTCAGCCATAGATGATGTCAGCTCCAGAGCTCAGTGGCAAAAATGCCCACCTTTTAATTTGAGGCCATGTGTTAGATCCCATATGGCTCATATATGTTTCAAGCATTGGCTTTGGTTTTTTATTTTTATGGGGGACACACCCACTGGCACTCAGGGTTAATTCTGTCTCTGTGCTCAGAAATCACTCATATCAGGCTTGAGGTACCATATGAAATGCCAGAAATTGAACCTGAGTGGGCCACTTGTAAGGCAAATATCCTACACACTGTGCTATAAAGCTCCTAAAGCATAGTCTTGATCAATAGAACAGAATTGAAAGTCCATATGTTGATTTTGTAAAACTAATATGGAGACTTCTAAGAAAACTAGAAATCAATCTTCTATATGATCCCAATTTAACTTTTTGGCATTTATGCAAAGACCAAAAACTCTATTCAGAAAAGACATCTGAACTCCTATGTTCATTGCAACACTATTCACAATAGTTCAAATCTGGAAACAACACAACTGCCAAAGAACAGATGGGTGGATAAAGAAACGATGGTGTATCTACACAACAGAATACCAATTATCTATAAGACAAAATAAAATCATGCGATTTCCATGATTGCAGCATTGGTGCATCTAAAGAGTACTGGATTAATAGATAAAGAACAGTCTGTCTCATATGTGGTATATAAAGAAACATAGTAATAAAATAAATACTCAAATACAAAACAAACAAAACTGTTCTTGAGTAGGAAGCTTATCACTATAGGTGGTAGATAGGGATGATTGGATGGAAGGGCAGAATGGTGGAGGGAGGCCGACACTCGGTGGAGGATGTAGTGTTGGAGTGCTTTATGCATAAAATCCTGCTGTTATCAATATTGCAAATCACAATGACTAAAAAAATATAGATGTAAAAAAATCATGGTTTGGCAGGCACACGTTTCAGATTCTAGGTTTCATAGAAAATTGTGCAATCTCTGGTACACTACACCAAGCTTGTGAAACAATCCATCATTACAATTAAACAAGAGAGAGGGAGAGAGGAAAAGTTGACTATTTGAAAAATGACAATTCCGAGGAACATATTCTCACAAAATTTTATTCCAAACAAAGATTAATTCTCATAAGAATGCTATTTAGATTGAAACATGAAGCTGTTGTTACTCAGAAAATTAAACAATGGACTTGTACTTGATACCAGAGTAGACCTCTCAGCTGCATTTTTGGGATTCTATCCTCTACAAAAGAGAAATTATGACTTAAAGCCCTCCTTTATTATCTATCTATCTATCTATCTATCTATCTATCTATCTATCTATCTATCTATCTATCTATCTATCTATCTATCATCTATCTATCTATCTATCTATCTATCTATCTATCTATCTATCTATCTATCTATCTATCTATCTATCTATCTATTTTGCTTTTTGGGTCACATCTAGTGACACTCAAGGGTTACTCCTGGCTATGTGCTCAGAAATTGCTCCTGACTTGGGGGACCATATGGGATGCCTGTGATCGAACCGCAGTCCGTCCTAGGTTAGCTCGTGCAAGGCAAACATGCCCTACCTATTACTCTACTGCTCCAGCCCCTAAAGCCCCCCCCTTTTAATGAAGGACTGTATCTTTTTTCATAGTCCAACTTATTTTCTAGTAATAAATCTGAGTTGGAGTGCTAAGACAATCAACTTGTGCTTTTCCTTTGTAATTTCTCCTCTCCTCTTTCAGATATGTAGAATTTAAATTAAAGGGATTAATGCTGAAATTGATCTCTCTTCTTTAGTTCTATCTTCTACCTTACCACATATGCTTTGTGTTTCTTTCTTTTCTACTTGGAGACTTATTTTAGTTCATGGGAGAACAAAGTTTTTAGGTTAATTTAACAAAGGATTTCTTTCTGAGCTTACCAAACTTTTCTGAGCACTGGGGACCTGCCTTTCTGTAAAGTGTTATTTGTCACTGAATGATTCCGAATGTTGTTCTTGCTTCTTTTATTTAAGAGGGAACTGTGTGCCTTCAGGTCTATAGCCCTTTTAACCACAACAGAATGTAAGCTTCATTCTCAGACAGAAAGCAAAGCATTTGTTCAAAGATGAAGAAAACATAAAAGGGGATGAGGCTAAGGATGGAGACAGTTTCTGGGCGTGCACAGGTAAGCTGATACTTTGAGATTCTCAGAGATTAGTGTTCTATCAAACAGCAGAACATCTTTGGCAAGAAGAAATCTAAGGGATTAATAGTGAGGGTGTTTTTCTAGGAGGGGCTCATTGTGAGAGTATGGGGGACAGATGTGTTCATGAAGGTGTAAAAGTCATTCTTCTTAGAGCTGGGGAAAGTTTAGACATTCTGGGGATTGAGCCAGCTAAATTTTATTTTAAGCCGTCCAAATCACAAGCTTACAACAAGCATGGACAAGCTTAATTATAGTAGGTGGAAGGTTAAGAAACACACACATTTACACCCAAGCATGCGCGAGCACACACACACACATACACAAACATAGCAGTTCTGTTTTCTGGTTATTTTTCTGGTGAGTTCATGTTACTGCTAATTGCTTAGGAGTAAAGATTAGTTGGAGCAATAGTAGAACTCACTAGCATATGGTATAAACAATTTGACAATAATCAAGAGAGAAGCTAATGTTGGCATTAAACTGACACCTTAAAGAGAGAAAGTAGAAGCATAAAAACAGCACAGGACTGCCTGGTGAATTCTAGGCTCTCTCTCTCTCTCTCTCTCTCTCTCTCTCTCTCTGTGTGTGTGTGTGTGTGTGTGTGTGTGTGTGTGTGTGTGTGTGTGTAAGTGATTCCACCATGAGATAGATAACAATGAAACATCAGCAAAGAGTATTTGGGTAACACAGGTTTTAGGAATAAAATAGGCAGAATTTTCTATATTAAAATAAGAAAAATCACCAAAATGTATGCTGTAGTTGAAATAAATGGCATTTTTTTTCTTTTTGTTCTCTGCTATAGGGTAGCATATCATGCTAACGTACAGATTTATTATGTTCCATTATTCTTCACAATTCTCTGTGTCAACTTGGCATTGTGTAGCTCTACTACAACTCATAGTATGATCTAAGGCCCATCACATAAACTTATTCAGCTTGGAAAATGCCAAAGGCTTAAAATTCTCAACTGTTACATGAAAATGTAATGGTTTGGAGCGGCAGAGATCAGATTGTACAGATGATATGGCACTTGTTTTTCATGTAGCTGTCTTAGATTCTATCCCTGAAATCCCATATTGTCCTCAGATCCAGGAGAAACCCCCAAGCTTTGCCAGTGTCCCCCATGCCTAAATATAAATAAAATAAAATAAAATAAAGCAAAATATATGGGGTTCAGTGAAGCCCAATGGAAGTTTGAACAGTCTTCTTCTCTAGATGGCCTCTGTGACTAGGGGAATATGCTCCTATACTCAAAGACTCAGCTTGGTAGGGAAAACAGACATGACCTCTACTTTTTTTTTTTTTTTTTTTTGTCCACACCAGGTGAAGCTTAAGAGTTACTCCTGGCTATGTGCTCAAAAATCGCTCCTGGCTTGGGACTATATGGGATGCCAAGGGATCGAACCACAGTTTGTCCTAGGTTACCGCATGCAAGGCAAACATTCTACTACTTGCGCTGCTACCCCTCCGGCCCCAGACATGACTTCTTTTTTTTTTTTTTTTTTTTTTTTTCGTTTTTGGGACACACCCGGCGGTGCTCAGGGGTTACTCCTGGCTGTCTGCTCAGAAATAGCTCTTGGCAGGCACGGAGGACTATATGGGACACCGGAATTCGAACCAACCACTTTTGGTCCTGTCTCGGCTGCTTGCAAGGCAAACTCCGCTGTGCTATCTCTCTGGGCCCGCAGACATGACTTCTTAAGGGCTGGTTTAGGAGTGGCAGGGATTGTCTCATTCTATCAATGGAATCAAGTCATACAGCTTAAGGGGGAACTGATGAGACTGGATGGGGAGGAGTGTAGAACAGCTATATACAACAGCAGGAATGTTTACAATCATCAACCATCAATTTCAGGCTTATGATAGGTTATAAGAGAAGGTCTTTACTTTGTTTCATTTCAAGCAAGTTGAGCTTTTTGCTCTGGAGCTGGAGGTTCTATTCGATTTACAATTTCAAAACTATTCCTTTCAGCTTTGAATCCAGAGTAAAATATGGAGCCTTCATAGATGAACACTTTTATGTAGTTCAATTACTCCTTAAATGTCTAAAGTTAAATTGTCAGGGTTCTGTGATGACTGCTATATTGGCCTCATAACCTGCATATTTTTCCCAACTCTAAGTTGTTTAATAGAGTCAATTTTATTTTATTTCATATGTCTAATTTGTGAGAGCTAGACTAACCAACCAATTTAGGAAGTCTAAATACTATCAAGAAATACATAGTTCAATTTTCATGTTTAATTATAATTACAATGAAATTGGAAAAGATGATGTAATTGATATTATGTTTATGTGTTATTTTTGATTTTCACATATAAATGAAAACTTGAATTGTATAATACAAAGTTACTAAGGTAGTCAGTTTTAAGATGAAGTTACCAGGCTTATGATGTAGCTGTATACAAATTTGTTCCACTGCTGTCATGTGTCTATTTTTTCTTTCTTATTTTTTTTCTTTTTGGATTTTTTGAATCACACTCAGTTGTGCTCAGGGACTGCTTCACATTCTGTGATTGGAAGGAGCTTCTTGGAGAGCTCTGAATGCCATGTGGGTTGAGTCCAGGCCTCATACATGCAAAGCATGTGTTCAACCCATTGGACCATCTCTCTAATACTTCCAGGTTCAGTTGCTATAGATTACAATCTTTTTTTTTTCAGTGCACACATTTATTTCAATATGTACCTAGAAATGATTTTTATTAAGTTTTCTGATTCTGGCATTATGCCAGTAGTGCTCAAGGCTTACTCCTGGCTCTGTGGTTAGGTATTACTACTGGCAAGGCTCCAGGAATCCTATGCGGTTGGTAGCAATCAAAACTGGTTGACAGTTTTCAAGGCAAGTGTACTAACTGCTGTATTATCTCTACAGACCAAAGCCTTTGGATAACAAATACAGTATATAAGCTGCCAAAGTAAGGCCTGATAACAAATTTTATTAGAGTAACACTCCATGTAATGATCAAAATATTATAAATATGCTGGAAAAACCTTAAATTGGCAGCAAAAAACATTTTATGACAAATATCAATGTTTTCTGTGTATACTTAGCGTTTAGAAGTGTAATCCGGGGCCAAAGAGATAGCATGGAGGTAATAAGGCGTTTGCCTTTCATGCAGGAGGTCATCGGTTCGAATCCCAGCGTCCTATATGGTCCCCCGTGCCTGCCAGGAGCAATTTCTGAGCACGGAACCAGGAGTAATCCCTGAGCACTGCTGGGTGTGACCCAAAAACCACACACACACACACACACAATAAATAAATAAACAAATAAATAAACAAATAAATAAATAAATAAAAGTGAAATTTATCCTACAAAAAGCAATTTTTTTCTATAGAATAAAGACAATCCAGAAAATAAAAAAATTATCAAGGGAATACGTAAAAACCCAAGAAACTGTTTATAAACTATGGGTTTTTTTTGTTTGTTTGTTTTTTGGGACCACACCCATTTGATGCTCAGGGGTTACTTCTGGCTAAGCGCTCAGAAATTGCCCCTAGCTTGGGGGGACCATATGGGACACCGGGGGATCGAACCACAGTCCTTTCTTGGCCAGCGCTTGCAAGGCAGACACCTTATCTCTAGCGCCACCTCGCCAGCCCCTAAAATATGTGTTTTATGACAATAAATTTTGTTACAGATAACTTTTTTTTAATACTACTTTGATATGAAATATTTAATGGTATGTTAACTAGTGAAAATCAACTATTTATACACTTTCTTTTTTGGTTTTTGGATTTTGAGTCACTCCTGGTGATGCTCAGGGGTTACTCCTGGCTATGGACTCTGAAATCGCTCCTGGTTGAGGACTATATGGGACACCCAGAATTTAACCAATGTTCGTCTGGTGAGCTGGGTGCAAGGCAAATGCCCTACCTCTGCATTACCCCTTCGACCATTCATACACTTTTAAAAATAGTAACAATAGTATGAATAATAAATTTACTTGTATTCATTTAAATTTATTTTATTTTGGATCAAGCATCCTGGTTTTAAAACAGTTTAACATTATGGTAATAATGTGTAACCATATTGAGCCCACCACCACCAAAATGTCAAGTCCCTACATTAATGTTTTAAGTTATTTCTACTTTATCTTTTTATATCTCCTCATCTCCCCAACCAATGGCTCACTAATATGAGTTGTGATCAATTAATTTAATCCATTCTAGTGTTAAAATTAATGAATTAAAATAAACTTTGAAAGTAATTAAAATTAATATTTAAGTAATCTATACTCTAAAATTTTAATTCCATTTATATTTACATACACACATTTATAGTATAAGCTTTCATAATACAAAATATGTTATGAGAAATTTAAGTAAGAATAAACATACAGGATAGAATAATTTATTTTTCATTTTTGAACCACACCTGGCAGCACTCAGGGATTATTCATGGCTCTGAGCTCAGAGATTACTCCTGACAGGCTCAGGGCTATATGAAATGTCAGGAATCAAACCAAGGTTGGTGCATGCAAGGCAAATGCCCTACCTTCTATCTGGCCTATAGAATAATTATTTTTTATTTTACTCCCTGACTTGAAAATATCATTATAAAATCATCTTATTGCTAGACTTTTTTGAAAACTCTTAAATCTTTGTTACAGTTTTTGATGATTTTCACTATCATTCAAACATACTTATACATATAAAAATGAATTCTTTGATTTTGTTTTGAGGCCACACCCAGTGATGCTCAGGGATTACTCCTGGCTATGTGCTCAGAAATCTCTCCTGGCTTGGGGGACCTTATGGGTTGCCGGGGAATCAAACATCGGTCCATTCTCAGTCAGCCACAATCAAGGCAAACACCCTACCACTGTGTCATGGCTCTGGCCCCTAAAAATGAATTCTTTAACTTCTCTGGTGGACAGAAAGTCTAGTCTAAAGGTTCAGTTCAACCTGTCCATTCATTTAGGATCTATCTATGGCTACTTTCAGCTAACACCAGGAGAAAAGCTGCAGCAATAATTCCAAAGCCATAAGTTTGTAGGGCTTAGATATTCAGTACCTGCCCCATTACAGAAAAATATGTTCAAATCACAATCTAGAACAGACAGAAATTTAAAACCTGTTTGTAGTGTATGAATGACAGAGAAAATTCACCTTTAATACAATCTTTTTGTCTTTGGATATAAATATTATACTATCTTTTTTAATAATTCATAAATGAGTGGTATCATTCTATGCCTACCCCTAATCCTCTAACTCATTTTTTCTCAGCATAATACTCTCCATACCATGTATAAGCAAATTTCATGACTTCATTTTTTTTCTAAGAGCTTTGTAGTGTTCCATTGTATATATGTATTATAGTTCTTTATCATCTATTCTGTGGTGAGGGCCAGAAAGACTAATTCCTGGTAGGAAACTTTTCACAAATAATAGCAGAGAACAATTAGGGCAGAGAAGGGACCACTTGTAAATGATCACTCTGGACCAGAATTGGATGCTGAAAGGAGATAAAGTGATATGCATGATACCCTTTCAGTAATAATATTGCAAACCAGTGTCAAAAAAAGAGAAAGAAAGAGAATGAATGAGAAATAGAGAGAGAAGTAAGGGCAGAGGGCATGGGGAAGGTTGGGTGAGAAGTTGTGACTTCGGTGGTGAGAAATGTGCACTGGTGAAAAGTGTTGGACATTACATGAATGAAATTCAATCATGATTAACTTTGTCATTGTGTATCACACAGTGATTCAATTAAATAATTTATTTTAAGAAAGAGAAAAATAAAGGCCTTTCCTCTAAAAATAAATAAAACTTTAGTGTGTAGAACTTCTGTACTATACCAGAGTGTTGTTTGACTTGATCCATTTAATTCCAGAACACAATTTTAGAATTGAAGCACTCCCACCCCTTCAAATAAAACTGCTTCAACCTCCTTATAGAGAACAAAGATGGATATGTAGAAACAATGGAAATTGTGAAGTTTAAGACTAGAGAAAGGGGCCCGGAGAGATAGAACAGCGGCGTTTGCCTTGCAAGCAGCAGATCCAGGACCAAAGGTGGTTGGTTCGAATCCCGGTGTCCCATATGGTCCCCCGTGCCTGCCAGGAGCTATTTCTGAGCAGACAGCCAGAAGTAACCCCTGAGCAATGCCGGGTGTGACCCAAAAAAAAACAAAAAAAAAAAAGAAAAAAGAAAAAAGAAAAGACTAGAGAAAGGAACGCTGGCAATTATGTTGCTTTGTAAATCTCCTCTTCATTGATGCCCAAGAAACTCTTTTTTTTTTTTTTTGCTACTAACTCATATATTCCATGACTTTTTATTTTTAACTAATTAAATACTTTATTCAAATACCATGGTTACGAAGTTGTTCATGATTGAATTTCAGTCATACAATGTATATCCCCTTCACCACTACCCATTATCTGCCAAAATGTCCCAAGTTTCCTTCTTGCTCTTCACCTGCTTGCCTCTGGAGTAGATATTTTACTTCTCTCTCTCTCTCTCTCTCTCTCTCTCTCTCTCTCTCTCTCTCTCTCTCTCTCTCTCTCTCTCTCTCTCTCTCTCTCTCTCTCTCTCTCCCCCACTCTCTCTTTCTCTTGCTCTCTCTCTTGCTCTCGCTTTCTCTCTGTCTCTCTCCCTCTTTCTTTTTCTCTCTTCCTTTTAAGATACTGTGGTTTGCAATACTATTAATGAAGGGCTACCTTGGATATCACTTTATCTCCTTTCAGCATCCAGTTGATGTTTCAATTAACATAGCCATTGGTATAGCAGTTCCTTTCCTACTCTAACTGCAACTGCACCACTATTTCTGGCAAGTTTTCTATCAAAAAATGAAATATATTAATAAATGGAATCTATCAAGATAAGGGTCCTTCTGACCCTCATCTCTATTGTCTCTGGATATTATTATACTATCTTTCTCCAACCTAAATCTCTCAAATAAATGAGATCCTTCTAGTCAATTCCTCTCCCTCTGACTCAATTTACTCAGTATCATACTCTTCATATCCAGCTATGTACAAACAAATTTTATGACTTCATTTTCCTGACAGCTGCATAGTATTTCTTTGTGTAGATGTACCTTAGTTTTTTTTTTTTTATCCACTACTTTATTTGCAGACATTTGGGTTGATTCCAGATTGTGGGTGTTGCAGATAGTGCTGTGATGGACATAGGAATGCAGAGGGCTTCTCTGCCTTGTGTTTTTAGGTTCCTTAGGTTCCTAAGGAATGATATTATTGGATCATGTAGGAGCTCAATTTCTAGTTCTTTTATTTTTTTTTGAAGAAAATCCATATTGTTTTCCAGAAAGGTCTGGACCAGTGGGCATTCTAACCAACTGTGTGAATGCCCTTTCACGATGCCCTTTCAAAACAGCAGATTCCCTTTCTTCCCACATCTGTGCCAGCACTGGTTGTTCTTGTTCTTTGTGATGTGTACCAATCTTTGTGGTGTGAGATGATATCTCGTTGTTTTGATTTGCACCTCCCTGATGATTAGTAATGTGTAGCATTTTTTCATGTGCCTTCTGGCCATTTTTTATTTACTCTTTGTAGAAATGTCTCTTAATTTCTTCTCCCCAATTTTGGATGTGGTTAGAAGTCATTTTTCTTGTTAAACCCATAAAACATCCTGAAGAAGCATAAGGGTTCTGAGATTGCATTTATATCAAATAAATATAATGTAAGAGATAAAACAAATGATGGTAATTGCTTTCTTTTTAAATTTGAAGAATGTATAGTTCATTGGATTTGAATGCTGTAAGGACTAGGGCATCTAAACAACAATCCATAAACCTCTGTCCTTTCAAAGAACAAGTTAAGCTATTTTTCTCACTGGTGGTATGATAGCACCAATGCCAGCAATATCTTCTTATAACATACTTCAATAATTTTCTAAGTAGATTTCCAAGCAGTAACCTAGAAAGGAGAGAGAAGCCTCAAATGAACAGAGAGAGCCATTTTTCAAAATAAAGTAAATTGAAGATATATCACTGAAAGTGATCTTTAAAAGAATGTTTTAAATTAAAATAATAAGTGTCACACTTTTATCTTTGATAAAATAATTAAGGTTTTTACATAGCTATTTATTATACTGGATACACTTCTATTTATTAAATATTTTAAAAATATTTCTGATGTCACATTAGGAAAGAAGACAAAACCATACTGTCTAGGAAGTGTTAGAGAAGAAAGAGTGAGAAAGATGGTGAACTGAACTATAAAGATATAAAACTAAGTTAAAAGAATTACAGAATCATTTTATTATTTTATATTATAAAGAGATTTATGTAGACAAAATTGAATTACTGAAGCAGGAATTTGGCAGGGCACTGAGGATAACAGCTTGAGCCTCATGACAATGGTTATAGGATCTCATGTGAATAAATGGCTACAAGTCATTAATTGATACACTTTCCCGTTTATGAAAGAAGCTAGAAAGTCTATTTTGGTCTGGGAATTACTATCTTAGAACAAAATTTGTTTATTATGTTTCTAATATTATTACTACTTATTAATAAAATTTGGAACCAAATAAGGATATTACACATTATGCCGTATTATAACATTAAAAATAATGTTCTTTTAAGTGCAATATTATAATAATTGCTATATGGTTGATGTTCTTTGCTCCCCTTAGTTTAAAGACGTTTTATAGATAGAAAAGCAGAATTATTTTTAGGTGACTTTAGGCACCCAGCTAAATGGACTTGCTATTCTTAGAGTCAGAGAAAATAATTCATTACAATTGCTTTTCTGGGCCCAGAGAAATAGCACAGCGGTGTTTGCCCTGCAAGCAGCCGATCCAGGACGTAAGGTGGTTGGTTCGAATCCCGGTGTCCCATATGGTCCCCTGTGCCTGCCAGGAGCTATTTCTGAGCAGACAGCCAGGAGTAACCCCTGAGCACCATCGGGTGTGGCCCAAAAACCAAAAAAAAAAAGAAAATGCTATGAGATACTCATATTTGTGTTCATGTTGATCTGTTTTTAAAAGCATGATCAGTGTGAAAGCTAAAATTTGAGTTAAGATGCAGGCTGTTTTCTGCTTCGAGAGTACATATGTGGGCAAAATGTTTAACTAATGCAAAAAGATTGAAAAAAAGCAGTAATAGTTTGTAGATTTCTTTTCATTGCACAGGGTTCTGTATTGCCTTGTTCAGCTTAGGCAAGATATGGATTCTGTATTGCATTGTTCACTCTAGGCAGAAGTGTTGAACCTATATTGGTCTTGTTCTACATGACTTGAATATACTATACTACTACTACTACTACTACCAGTTTATTAAATATATAATAGCATATACTATACTATATAAAATGTAGTATATTTAAATATAGTTAATATATTATACTAATAGAGTATATTTAAATTTATAAATTGCTTTAAATATAGTATATTTAAAGTATATTTAATATATTTAGTTATATTATAATATATATTTATATATAACATATACATTATATACTTATATATGATATACATATTATATTTTAATAATAAATATATTTAAATATACTTTATTAAATATACTATAGCATAAAGTAGTAGTATGGTGGTAGTAGTAATAATGACACTAACAGAAACAACAAGAGTTGAAGTAGGAGTACTGATAAACAATTCACAGTTCTGTCTCTTCCAATAATTATATGATTAGGGCATTCTGTGACAGTTTTTAGTCTATTGTGAATTAACCTAAAGATAACTTAATTTTTTTTCTGGTGCACCATTCCTGGAGGTACTGCAAGACCAGGTCGATGCATGGAATGGATAGAGCAAGCTCCTATTCCAGTTCCTAGTGCCAAAAATCCATTTAATATATTGACATCGAATAGAGGACGTACCAGATATCAAACTGATAAGAACAGATATTACACTTGATCTTAGCCAAAAGGCCGAGAAGCGATTTTAATTTTTTGAATTCGAAAATGTTAGTATTTCTATGACGTTTTTGTATCCCACAGAAGTTTCCAAATCCAAGGTATTTTAGGTTCAGCTAACCCTGAAATGATAGTTTTGTATATTTTGAATAGTTCAAGTGTGCATGTATCAGAATAAATAAAATAACTGATTAAAACAGTGATTCCAGAATGCACATCCTGAATCTTCTGAGTCTAGAAGCTTGAGTAGTTTCTTAAATCCCCCTTGTGATTTGATGCATTGCCTCAGGGATCATGGTTTAAGAATTTCTGGTCTTCAAGCAGCCTCTTTATTTACTAGATTGAAAAACACACCTTGCAGAGTTAATCTAATTACCCAAGCTTACTCATCAAATCAGTTGCTAACCCAAGCCCACCAAAACTTTAGTCATCCAGATGCTGAGATCAGTGTTTTCTAGGACACCATAATTCCGTGCTTTAAATTTGAGTTACTTGATACAGACTGAAAAATCTAAATAAGTTTATTCGTATCTTCTCTGCCTCTCAGAGGAGGTTAAAAAAAAAAAAAAAGCAAACATCTTCAGATTTCTGGTATAAAAAAAAAAAAAAGCTTGTTATTTTGTTTTCAGTTCCCAAAGAACACAAATGCCCAGTATTCATTTATGTCTTTTAATTCATAGTGTTTATCAAGGCCATGTTTACTGGGTTAGAATTGAGACTGAAAAAAAGAATAGAAAAGGAACCACTTGCTTAAGTCTTTTTAAATCATTTTAAGGCTTCTGTCACAACAGAGAGAAAAGGAAAAACAAGTTAATTTGTTTTTGCCAATATACTTCTTGATGTTTTCATGCTTGAGTTTCATGTTTTTCTTAATAACACAGAGAAGTTTTGGTATGAAAGGTTAGGAGGTGCAAAATCTCCCTTATCTAATTTTTAAATACTCTAGACACTGATTTTTCAGCTTTTAGTATATTTGAGATGTTATTCTCAAGTCCCCACACCCCATATAAACACACACACACACACACACACACACACACACACACACACACACACACACACACACACACACACACACACACAGGAATGATTTTGAACTCAACTCGGAAAGAAAATCTTCCTGAGCAGACTGAACAGTGGGCATGGAAAATACTTTCTGTAGCCTTTGGAATAAGCTTGATTTCTCTCCTTTTTCTTTCCAATTTGGCTAGTTTGTTATCTTTCAGGTCTGAGCTTAAATGCTATTTGCTGACTCTCCAGAGTTTAAAACTTGTGGTAGATAACCCAGTAGGAATACTTGCAATGCTTTTCACATTCTAATATGCTTTCTCTTATGAAATATCTCCCCTGTAGTATGGATTTAGTCTAGCCATTTTTTTCCCAACAAATATGACACAACACATATGAGAAGTTAACCTTTCCACTCAGGGACCCATATCCACTTTCCAAAAGGATGCATTAAGACCCGTATTTGTAATGCACCTGCATTTGCTAAAGGAATGAAACCAATGAGGATTTTTTTCCTTCACAGCAAAAGGTAAAAAGCAAACGTGTTCAGCAGCAGCAGCAGCAACCTCTACAATGGCACTCAGATATGAATATGGCACTTCCATGCTCTTTTTCCAGGATCTACTTTAGATAGCATAATTGTGTCAATTTGCTACTTTTATTCTAATATTGTTCTTTTAAGAATCTTTTTAGGAAGAGAAGAACCACACTTGGTGATGTTCAAGGGCCATTACTGACTCTATCCTCAAAAGGACTTATGTCATGCTTGGCCAATCATAGCTCATATTGGAGATCAAACTAGCCTTGATTGCATGTAAATGAAGACATGATTTTATGCATTATTATTGTTTTAGGCTAAAACATACAAAAATATTTTTCATATAAATAGGTAGTAAACATTTCTTACTGTTTGCTTTTTGAGTAAGAAAGGATTTATGGGGATAATCATAAAGTGAGGAGAAGCCTGTATTTCATATGCCAAGATAGTTATTTGTCTTTCTTGTCCTCCCTTGCTTTTTAAAAGTAGTTGTGTCTTGAGCAGCCCTCAAGAACTAAGGGTGGGGGGGAACTTCTGCCTTAAGACCTATCAAAGAAGGAAAACCCTCTGAGCCATAGTTTATCACAAACCTAAACTTCAGCATCTCTAAGTGTGAGCTTGGAAATTGACCCTTTACTATCAATTCAGTAATGGCCAGCATTCTGTCATTTTTGAGGCAGAGACACTCAGAAGCTATGTCCAGTTCTCTAAGTCACACAAATGATATATATTTGCCTTTGTTTGTCTTTGAATCACACCCAGTCCTTTTTTTTTACTTGAAGTCAAAGGTTATTTTGTTATTATTTTTTTAAATAATAACTTTATTTAAGCACCATGATTACAAACATATTTGTAGTTGGTTTTCAGTCATACAAAGAACACCCCCCTTCACCAGTGCAACATTCCCACCACCAATGCCCCATTTTTCTCCTCCCCCACCACTTGCCTATATTTGAGAGAGGCTTTCTACTTCTCTCACTCATTAACATTGTCATGTAGTTGTTAGAGCAGCTATTTCTCTCACTGCACTCACCACTCTTTGTGGTGAGCTTTATATAGTGAGCAAGATCTTCTGACCCTCATCTCTATTGTCTCTGGGCATTATTATAATAATGTCTTTTATTTTTCTTAAAACCCATAAATGAGCAAGAATATTCTGTGTCTATCTCTCTCCCTCTGACTTATTTCACTCTGCATAATAGTCTTCTGTCCATTTATGAATCATATCCAGTTCTAAGCTTACTCACTCCTGGCAGTCCACAGGGGACTGTGTGCAGGTGAATGGCTGGGAAATCAAAGCTGGGTTGTCTACATGTAAGGCAAGTGACTTACCTACTATTCTATCTCTCCAGCCCCAAATATTTTTATTTTAATTTGTTGCTGTGGGGCTGGAGAGATAGGATAGTAGGTAAGTCACTTGCCTTACATGTAGTAAAAGCCAAAAGATATTTAATAGATCCATCATATTTGTTGAATCTTCATTCAGAACACTGGTAACTATTTTAGGCCAATACATATAATATTTTAATATGTTTTTCATATTGTTATAGAATAGAATCTTATGGCATTGAACAACTGCATTATATTTTATGCACTTGCCATAATACTGAATAGTCATTATTTTTATTTTTTATATCATGCCAAGCTGTGCTCAGAAATAACTCCTAGAGGTACTTTGGGTATAAAACCCAAGTCACATACCAAGTATCACCATATCCACTGTACTATCTCCTCAGTTCTCAAATTAAATATATTTTTTTCTCCTGAACTTGACTTTCCTCTCCCTTTTTTTTTGCAGTAGACACATAGAGTTCTTCATATCCATCAGCTATGATGGATATGTTTGTCTTGTCTATGCTCCCACCCTGAGTGAAAGTAAGATCCAGCATTTCGATGAGAGTTACATTCACTTTGATAAAGATCAGCTTCTTTCCTGTCTCTGCATTTTGTTCTTCCTTTTCTTTCCTGACTTGATCTTTGGTTCTTGGTTCTGACACTTCACCCTAAACTTAGACAGGTCAAAAAGTTTATATTATCAACCTCCAGGATAATTTTAGTTGACTGATGACTATTCTTTTTATGCTGAACTAGAAATCATAGGGCTATTATTTAAATTTGCTTTGGAATAAAATGGTAAGTCTGCCCAGGCAAAAACAGAAGAAAGCCAATGCTTTGTCATGTGTGTCATGGGAGGAGGGGTGTTAGTTGCTGATGAGATGGTGTTTGGGCCAATTCTGTGCTTTGACAAACAAGGCCCCAAAACATTCCATTTTCTTAAATGCAGAAAAATCATAGATCTGGCTCAAGTTCCACGGCAACCAAAGGGCTTTTATTACAAATAAAGGAAAACATTCTTTAAAGAAGGGTGCTGGTGAGGAAACATAGATGTTCCAAAAAAGGGTTGTTGAATTACTGACATGGTGGGTTTAGAGGCTGAATATTGCTTCTACTCAGGACCATTTATGTATTGTCAACAAGACTCTAACGTGAAGAACAATTTGAGGGAACATATTATGAACACATTCACTCTTCCGAGTCTATGGTTTCCATGAATCAGCAACAATTTTTTAGAGACTATACCCATTTTTTTATAGTTAATATTATTTAAGGTTTACCAGTAGCTGTTTCTTAAATTTGCTTTTGGCTTCAGGGCTGTGCATACCAAGATTTCTGGTAACAGCTGGAAATCCATAATTATAGTTCACAGGGTACAATGCTCATCTGGCAAAATCTGTAAATAAAGCTTAAAAAGCAAAATATTCCACTTATATAAACAATCTCTGAATGCTAAAGGAACAATTGCCAAAAGAATAGCAAACTAGCTATTCTTGATTATTTCTCTCCTCTGTCAAAGGGCAACACTTACTTTGTATCTACAAAAGTAATAAATCTATTTTTGCTATTTAAGGAATTGAATGTTAACAATCAAATTTATGTAAAATGCTTCATCTTTGATGCTTTCTTTACTCACCATGTAACTTGAAAAATTTGTGAACTCACCATGTTGAAACATCATCAGAGAAAAAGAATATTATTGCTTAAAAGCAATTTCCTATTGGCATCTATTCCTGTCGTTTCGTTTTAAGGAAGACCCTGGATTACAAGGAAGTTGCCAAAGATAATGAATTATTTCTGTTTTCATGTCTTCTTAAGAATTATTTGATGTGCTATAGGGCAACGCAAACAAAATGCTATGGAATTTAAAAGAATTTTTGTTTCTGAATGAAAAAGTACCCAACGTACTTGACATAGGCACAATTATTTTATAACCTGGTATAAGATTAACATTTTGTCTTTTAAATACCCACTTCAAAACATATTTTACTGCTTCCCATTGTATTCCAACTCTATATTTTACAGTCAATTTTGTTGAAAAATATTCTAAATCCAATGAACTCTTAAACAATTAATGATGGCAATTCTGGTAGACATGACATGATATAAAGCCACAAATAGACCACAAGAGGCATTCCACTGACTGCTTAATATTTGTGGTAGCAGAGGAATGAGAGCCTAGGTCTCCCTCATTCCAGAACAAGCAATTACAATGGTCAATCATTCTAAATTCCATGCAGTCTACCACTGGCTTAAGAATAAAGACAAACACATTTTCTCTTTCCTTTGCAATATTTTTACTTTTGTTTGGCTTTGAGCATGCTTAAGCTAATTATTTAAGTACTTAACACAATTTAAACAAATAAATGAACCAGAAAAAAAGCACAATTGCCTATATTCGTTCACACAGGAGGCTTACTGGCAGATCATTGATTGTCTGAATGTCCTGGGGCACAAGCAGATGTAAATATGATTTAAAATCTCTCTGAACTAGATGATTGCATATTTTAGCAATAATGTATAGCCGTGTGATGGTGTGCATCAGTTCTTTCAGGGAGGCAATTGACATTAGTAAGAAAGCAACTCCTATAGCTTTATGAAAGTTTTTTTTTTTTGTGTGTGTGTATTTATGAACTAGGTGCTTAAGTCTTAACCCACTTTGTATATGTAATGATAAGGACATCATGAATCATAATAGAAGCTCCATAGTCTGGACTCTGGAGCATATATTTACTCGCAGAAGGTTTGAGTTTGATCCCTAGTTCTTGATAGTCCTTTGACCTCAAAGAGTGAACCAAATCATCTAAATGAGAGTAGCCTTTGAGCTACAAAGTCTGACTTAACCCACAAAAAAAGCAACAAAAAATATAACAATCTTGGTTTAAAATTTAAACAAATCATTGTGTATATGTAACATAGTTTATTTAGCTATTTATCTGTTGTCAAGCACCTAGGTTGTTTCTAGATTCTGTCTATTGTAAATACAGCTGCAATGAATATAAGCAAGTAGAGGGCACTTTTGCTTTGTATTTTTGTGTTTCTAAGGTACATCCATAGAAGTGATATTACTAGGTCATATGGTGAGATCAATTTTTCAGCTTTTTGAGGACTATCCATATTGGGTTTTCTATAAAGACTGGACTAGAAGGCATTCCCACCAACAGTAAATGAGGATCCTTTCTCCCCACATCCCCCACCAGCACTAGTTGTTTTTGTTCTCTGTGGCGTGAGATAAATACCTGATTATTGTTTTGATTTTGCCATCTCCTTGTTGATTAGTGATTTGGAGCATTTTTTTCATGTGCCTTTTGGCCATTTGTATTTCTTCTTTAAGGAAAAGGTACTGTTCATTTCTTTCCCTATTTTTTATGGGATTAGATTATTTTTTGTTCTCTCAGTAATTATATATAAATTTAGATATTAGCCCCCTTATCCCAATGAGTATGGACTAAATAGTTTCTCCTATTCCATGGTAACTTTTGTGTCCTATCACATATATATACAATACTACTCAGCTGTTAGGAAAGATGTAGTCAAGCAATTTGCCTATACATGAATGAACTTGGAGACTATTATACTGAGTGAAAATAAGTCAGAGGGAGAGAGTTTAGACACAGAATAGACTCACTATCTGTGGTATTTAATAAAAATGAAAGATAGTACGGCAATAATACACAAATACAGTAGAGATGAGGACCAAAAGAACCAGCCCACAGTATGAGGCTACATAAAGAATGGTGAGTGTAGTTAGAGGTGCAGTTATTTCAAATACACTATCAATATCATGACAATGTGAATGAGAGATATGGAATGCCTGTCTTGAAGACAAGCAGGAGGTAGGGAGGAAAGAAATGTAGGATACTGGTGGTCGGAAGTTGTAAGTTGGTGGAGGTGTGATGTATATTTTATGACTAAAACCCAATTAGGAACATGTTTGCAACATGGTGCTTAAATGAAATATATTATTATTAAAAATAAAATAAAATGACAAAAACATTTCAGAAACAAAGGTAGACTTTGCTGACTGCAAAAATTAAAAAGAAAAGAAAATTAAACAAATCAGCAACCCTAAGGAGTAATAGCAATTTTTGTTCTTATCATAAATTTCATTATTGCGTATATGCAAATTGTGGAATTACAATAATATAATTATTTCTTGCATATGCATTTAACCATATCATTATACTTAATATAATAATTGATCAAGTATCATTAATACCCAGATATCTAATCATCTCCTATGTCATTCCTATTATAACATGCTTTCCCTCCGTCTAGGAGCATTTATTATTCTGCCTAACTTTGTTATGTTTGTTTTTTGAAATTTATATCTATAAAATTATAAAAGAATAATTTTTCCATGATTGGAGTTTAGCTAGATAGGTATTAAGAAAATCTTATATAGGTAACTATTTAATTTATTAAAAATATTTTGTTCTAAAATTGCCCATGTCAAGGTTGGCAACCCCTTGCCATCACATATGGTCCCAGTATAGCTAGGACTGATTCCTGAGTGCATAAATGGTAATAACCACCAATCATCACCAGGTGTAACCCCAAAAACAAACAAAGCTAAAAAAAGATAATCAATAAAAGACATAGAATACAAACAAATCTCAAATAAAATATAACAGTAAACTATTTACCCAATATCCATCAGAAAAGGGCTAATATCTAAGATATACAAGGCCCTGAGTAAACCATTGAAAAATTATGAGAAAAATGAGCAGACATTTACTCAAAGAAGAAAAACAGACAGCCAAGAGACACATGAAGAAGTGTTCCACATCATTAATCTTCGGGAGATGCAAATCAAAACAATAAGATACCATTGCACATCAAAGAGACTAGCACAGAGCACTAAGAATAAGAACAGTGCTTGAGTGAATGCAAGAAAAAAAGCACTCTCATTCACTGCTGGTGAAAATGTAGATGTTAAAGAGTTTTGGAGGACAATATGGCAATTCCACAAAAACCTAGAAATTAAGCTTCCTATGATCCAGCAATATCACTCCTAGGGATATACCTGGGAATACAAAAGCACATTTCAAAAATGCATTCATCACAGCACTATTTACAACAGCCAGAATCTAAAAACAACTCAGGTGTCTAGATGAGTCGCTAAAGAAACAGTGATACATCAACACAATGGAATATTATGTAGCTATTAGAAAAATGAAGTCATGTAATTTGCTTATACATGGATGGTCTGGAGATTATTATGCTAAGTGAAATGAGTCAGAGGGAGACAGAATAATCTCACTCATTTGTGTAATATAAGAAAAATATGAGAGTATGGGTAATAATATCCAGAGACAATATGAGATGAGGTAGGAGGACCAGTCTTTGGTAGAAAGCTTGCCACAAAGAGTAATGAATGTAGGTAGAGAAGGGTCTACTCTGAAAATGATACTTGGAACTGATCACATTGGACAAGAAGTGAATGCTGAAAAGGGATAAAGTGCTATTTGCATGGCACTCTTATTTACAATAGTAAGCCATAGTCTCTCTCTCTCTCTCTCTCTCTCTCTCTCTCTCTCTCTCTCTTTCTCTCTCTCTCTCTCTCTCTCTCTCTCACACACACACACACAAACACACACAGAGATACACAGAGATGTAGAATATACATTATAAATGTTATAAAAAATGAAAGTAATAGAAGAAAAAAATCTGAGAGTTGAATTTATTGCTTATGTTGAAATAAGATTTTTAATCTAAAGACTGCTGCTTTTTATTATTTATTTATGTAGTGCCAATTGACTTTTTCAATATGTTTTTGTATTTGTTTGGTAAATAGTAATAATCTATAACTAAAATGACTTGATTGACTACAAGAAGTTCATAATCGATAAGCTGAGTACAAATCATAAAAAACCTTCAATCTTTATTACGTTTAAAAGTAAAAAGACAACTTAAAAAGAATATTAGTTTAAGAATAGTAGAAACTCAACTTGATGAATTGAAGAAGTTAATGCTTTGAGAAAGTGTTTGGCATATATTTAAAAATGCTACATTTTTCATCTCAAGTAAGTTCTAGCATAAGATGATGACCATCAGAAATAGTAATTTAGGATACAGGATGAATTATAAGGTTGGGAAATTAGTACCTACTAAGCATATAGAAAGCTATACATAAGAAGGCTATCATAAGGACTTTTCTTCGAAACATTTCAGGAAATATTTTCTGTAAATAAGTTTATTACATGATTGATGTTATTTTTTCTTTACCACAGTGAAATAAATACATACGTAGATTGCATTCTAGAGTGCAGCTGCTTCCTGAAATTATTAACAGTACAAATGAAAACATAGCTTTTGTAAACTACAGATAAGTCCAGAATCCTCTGAAATAGATAATATATAGAATATTAAAAATTGAATTATATATAAAATATATAATATAATATATTAATTGTATATAATATTATACTACTAGATTATATTAATTATCTAGAATATAATATGACTATAATATTATATTATAATAATATATTATTATAATATATAATATATTATTTATAATATATATTTATATAATATAATATATTATATTATATATAATAATTATCTAGAATATAATATGACTATGATATTATATTATAATATTTATTATTATAATATATATATATATTTATATATAATAATAATATATATAATATAATATATAATATATTATATATTATATTATTATAATATATATTATATATATTATATATTATATATATTATTATATATTATTATTAATATTATATTATAATATTATATTATTATAATATAATATTATATATAATAAATTCATTAAGTATGTTAGATGTTCAGTACATTTTTTTTTGGTGGTTTTTGGGTCACACCCGGCAGTGCTCAGGGGTTACTCCTGGCTCTATGCTCAGAAATTGCTCCTGGTCCCACGGGGGACCATATGGGACACTGGGATTCGAACCGATGACCTTCTGCATGAAAGGCAAACGTCTTACCTCCATGCTATCTCTCCGGCCCTGTTCAGTACATTCTATTATATATTTGATAAATATAGTCAATATTATCTTTTTAAATAGCTAATATACATTATAAATGTTTTCAATATATATTGATTATACAAGAGGCTATCTTTCTGTTATTAATTATTTAATAATAATAAAATGATAAAAGGAAAAAAGCAAATAAAATCATGTATAATTTCATTATTTAAAAATTATAAACTGACTAGCATACTTTATGTTCCCAGTGGGCAGAACCCAGGACTGCATACTTCACACCCTCTCTTCAGTGTCTAGCACATTATCCTGAATAGAACAGACATTAAAACAGAATAGAAAAAAATTCATATTCATGAATGATTTTTAATGCAATCTCTCTGGTTTTCTATATGTACTCAGTGTATTACTGGGTAGAGTAAATCTTCTTTTTATTAGCAAAGCATATCAGTATTTACTCTTAGAAAAAATAATCTATTGTTGCTATGTAATGACCCATCCTGTGGAGATGTCATAATTTTGAAGTGTGGTTTACAAATCATCTATAACCCTTTGACCTTGAAATTAGAAGCATTGTACTTAGTTAGAAATGTCTGAACAAAATGCCTTTTACTTATATATTTAAAGCCCTAACTTTGTGTATAAGGTATCCAATAATTTTCTTTCTAAGATTAAATGACATGGCAAGAACTGGATAGACATCATTCATGCTTTTTTGCTAACACTAGTTGTGTGGTCTTCTGCAAGTTATGAACCCTGAGGAGTCATTTCCTCTCCTGTGAAATGAGGGATTAGTAATAGTTACTCTATAGAGTTATTGTATGATTAATCATTTTAATTGCTTGTTAATATTATATTCTAATAAATGCCACATTGTGCTTACTGCGAGGCTTCATAGTTGGCAGAATCTGATCAATGCAATCTCATATTCAGTCACTATCTTTATTACAAAGCAGTGTTTTTAAATGTAAAACACTCCGAATCACAAACTGAACTTTAACTCACAGTTTTATTTAGTTAAAGAAAATGCCTCACATAATTGAGATTGTTGAACATAATGCATTTGTTTCCCTCTAAGTGAGAGCAAAGTTCTATTATTAAAAAAATAATAGAAAGAAAAAATAAAAAAAAGAAATCAGAATATTTAAAAAAGAAAGAGAAAAATAAAATGTACAGTAGCATGGTAGCAAGCACATTTGTGAAAATTATTGTATCTCCAATGAAGTAATTAATACAATGGCAGAAGGCTTAGTAAGCTCTTGTTGTTAGTTGTCCATTCTGTTAAATTGGTGTATTCCTATGGGGATGTCAGTATTAAACAATTGAGTTGTTTAGAAATTCAAAGCAAAATTACTGATAGTGCGGCCTTTAGGGGTGTGTTCTGAGCTTCCAAATTTACTGGAAGAAGGAAGATACAGGGGAAGGTGTCCATACTCACTTCAAAATCCTAGTGATATCAGTACAAATACTGGTCCACCAGAAGTTATGATAGATTGGTGTCCTTGAAATGAATTAAATAAGGGTGATGAGGTAGGGCCATTGGCAGAATGGTAATTCTGGGTGATTGAGGCAGCAGCAGTTGCCTTGGCCATGCAGAGACTTGGCCTGCTATCAATTCCCAAGATGACCAACTTGCTGCTGAGTGGTCCAGTATGCCCTTGATCCTTCATAACCTGCTTTATATCTCATTTGAGAAAAGAGTGAATCTATGGAGCTGGCCTGGTTTGAACACAGAGACTGCATTTGCCTTACATATTTAAAGTATAAAAGAGGACAAAATGATGTAATTAAGGCAAAGAGAAAGAAATGTCTCGTTACGAAACTCAGAAGAAATAGAACATATATCAGGAACTAATCATTTTTATATAATCTTCAGTTTAACACCCTTGGTCTGAATATAATGACAATTTTTATTAAAAGTAGATAGCATAACCACTTCTAGGGATATACCCTAAGCACTCAAAAACACAATACAAAAATCCCTTCCTCACACCTATACTGCAGCAATATTTACAGTAGTCAGACTTTGAAAAAAACAAGATGCCCTTCAACAGATGAAAGGCTAAAAAATATGTGCTACATATACACAGTGGAATATTATGCAGTTGTCAGGAGAGATGAAGTCATGACATTTTTCTATACTTGGATGTACATGGAATCTATTATGCTCAGTGAAATAAGTCAGATGGACAGAGTTATACACAATATAGTTTCACTCATCTATGTGTTTTAAGAAAAATAAAAGACATTATTAAAATAATTCCCAGAGATGAGGGCTTGTGATATGAAGCTCACCACAAAGAGTGCAGTTAGAGAAATAACTACACTGAGAACTATCATAACAATGTCAATGAATGAGGAAAGTTGAAAACCTGTCTCGAATACAGGCTGGGGGGGTGGTCAGGGAGGAGAGAGATGAGGTCATTGGTGATAGAAATATTGCACTGGTAAAGGTGGGTGTTCTTTTTATGACTGAAACCCAACTACAATCATGTTTGTAATTATGGTGTTTAAATAAAGATATTATTTTTAAAAATTAAATTAAATTTTAAAAAAGCATGTACCTTGGAATCAACTTTAAAAAAAGTAAATAGCTTAATCTAGAATTTCATGTAACGGCATATAAAGACTCTTACATATCTTAGGAACACAATACAGAAAAGTCCTCTACATTCCTTTGTTCATTGCAGCACAATTCACAGTAGCCATAAATTTAAAACAATTCAATTGCTTAGGAACAGATGAGTGGATAAACAAAATGTCTACATCTACACAAAGTAAAACTGTTAGAAAAAAGTCATGAACATGGAAGGATATTGAGAATATTATGCTGAGTAACATGAGTCAAACAGAGAAGGATACACATAGAATACATTTACTAATGAGTGAAATTTAAGAAAAAAGATATTATGATAATAATATTCAGAGACAATAGAGATAAAGGCCAGGAGAACCCATCCAGGATAGAAAGCTTGCAAAAATTATTGGACAGTGCATTTAGGATGGATAAGGGACCACTAAGACATTGATAGTTGGAACTGTTCACACTAGACAAGAATTGGGTGCTGAACAAAGATAAGGTGATATGGATGGTACCACTTTATAAACAATAATGCAAACCACATTGTCTAAAAGTAAAAAGGGAGGGAGAGAGCAGGAATGAGAGAGAGAGAGAGAGAGAGAGAGAGAGAGAGAGAGAGAGAGAGAGAGAAGCACAGGAGGCAGGCAAAGGAGGGTGGATGGGTTGGAAATCAGGTACATTGATCATAGGAAATATGCACAACTAAAGGGTTGTGTATATATTTTAAGATTGAAATGAATATTGAACAACTTTGTAACCATGGTGTTTAAATAAAAGAGAAAATAGAGCTTATGCAATAAAAATAACAATTTTAAAAAATGCTAATAATTCAAGAAAGGAGCAAAGCACATCTTCATTTGAATGTAATTTTGTGACCTGCCTTTTCACTTCTATAACCCCATAGAATCCAAGATCTCTACAGCAGACATAAGGAAATGAAGACTTCATGAGGTTATGTCACTCAGTCAAGGTCAAAGACTTTAACGAATCTAGATTTGGCTTTCTACAGTTTTACTATTACAGACAGCATCCTACTATTGCTAGTGTATTGGCATTTAAATATATTTACTAATTTATAATTATATTTTATAATCATACATAAATTGTTTTCTATAATATTTGTGTTTTATGTGCATATTCCTGCCTTTTCACAAGTCTTTGCAAGTGCACTCAAGCTATTTTTTGTAGGATTTGATAATTAGATAATCAACTCTTGATATGAAAATGGGTGGCCTTGGGCCATCTGGTCTTAATTGTAAATTAATCTTTAAAGGGCAAAGATAAATAGGATTCCAGATGAACAGAGATTAAAAGGTCACCATCTTTCAATTTTAAAAAAGTAACAGATACTCATTCAATTGGTTCACAAAAATTATGTGATGTTAATATTCTTTGTGTTTGAGAATTTTTATCTTCCATCAGAATCATGAAATATTAGACTTTATAGAGTATAATTTCTTTATTTTTCAAATAGCAAAATTGATACTCATAGAAAGGGGAGCTCCCATTTTACCAGCGAATATAAGCATTAAGCAAGAAGAAAGAATACTTTCATAACTTTAGTAGGATTTTTCATATGTATATTTTTATTTCATTATACTCATATGCATATTATTTACTAATATAAATAATAACCAATAGGGGCTGGAGAGATAGTACAGAGGTAAGGCGGTTGCCTGGCATGCAGAAGGACAGTGGTTCAAATCCCGGTATCCCATATAGTTTCTCGAGCCTGTTGGGGCAATTTCTGAGCATAGTACCAGGAGTAGTCCCTGAGTGCTGCTGAGTGTGACCTCAAAAAAAAAAATGCTATAAATAGGGCTTTAAAACATTCTATATTTGGCTTTCTACTCTAAAAGGAAATGTTTTATGACACCTCATTATAGTGGAGATCTTTTGTTTTGATTCCCATTGTTTGGCATTGTTTTAAATGTAGACTTGCCTTAACATATTTCACTTTTAAAATAAACCTTCAAAAGTGATATATACCTAAAGTACTGTGGCCAACTGTATAGATATGTATTCTATGGTGGAAGAACTTGGTTTGACCTTCTCTGAGCTGATCTGACAACAGAAAACTTTTAGAACATCGGATTATATTTAATAGAAAAAAGTGTCTACTTTTATTCTTATTAGTTAATTTAAAACGTATTTACAATAGCATTTGAACTATGGGGCAAATTTGTCACTTATATTCTTGATTATACTTAATAAATGAACTGTTTTTTGTAGGTAACATTTACCCCACTATTTAGGTTTATGTAATAGGCATGTTACTCTGGCTTCTAATCTAGTAACTGTTTCTTAAAGGCTACACATATATTTTTTCAAGGTCATCTGCTTTGCCAGCTTATGTTAGGAGGCATAAAATAAGTTTGACTCTGTGACCTTTCACTGAACCTTATGATTTGGTTACACATATTGGTTTCAAAAGTCATTCCCTATGTGTAATACTATAGGTAAGGGAATTTTAATGCACATTAAGCATTTGGTGTAATCATTATATGTAGTATTTCAAATAAAATATATTGATTTTATGATATATTTTAAACAGGTCTTATTTATGTAGAAGGAAAGAACTTTTATCAACAGTGATGACTACAAAATAGTATACAACTCAGTGGATTTGATCCAAGTTTATTATCGATTTCTGTTTATATAAAAATGTTGCAGACATTTAAAATTAGTGCAAGGAAAAATAAGTTTGGCATGTGATTTATGTATCTCTACTTAACTATTAAAATACATTTTTTACTTAAATTGCTATATTCTCATCTCAAAGACTGATATGAAATAAAACATTAAGTTAAATAAATAAATAAATAAAACATTAAGTCAACTAAAACATTAGACAATTTGGGAAAACATCATTAAGTTGCCAGTTTCTATGTGGATGCCCTCAACTCAAAATGCGCCCCATTGTAAGTTTACATAGATTCCACACCTATTCAACCAAATAGCAAAGGTGTCACTAAAATGATTTTGTAGTTGAAGTACAAGAATTCTCAGTCATGGTCTACTTGACATGGTCAATCTTTTCCTTTTATTTTTCTTTCATAATTACTTTAATTAAGCACCATGGTTACACAATTGCTCATGATTGAGTTGCTGTCATAGAATGTACACTGTCTTTCACCAGGCTTCCTGTTTAATTAGATAAAAAAAAATAAAAGAATTAGATAAAATTAGATCAAAAATATAAAAATTAGAAGAACTATAGAGATAATATTAAAAGGTCAGAGAACATGCTTTTTATACTAGGGTCCTGGATTCAACAACTAGCACCACAGGTTCCTCAGAGCATCATAAAGGAAGTAACCCCTCAATCTCCGAGCACTCATCTATCAAAAAAAAAAAAAAAAAGAAACAAAAATATAAATTAAAAAAAAAAACAGATATCAGGCCGGAGCAATATCGCAGCAACAGGGCTTTGCCTTGCACGCAGCTGACCCAGGACAGTCCCGGTTCGATTCCTGGGACCATATCCTATATGGTCCACTGAATGTTCCAGGAGAGATTTCTGAGCACAGAGTCAGGAGTAACCCCTGAGTGCTGCTGGATGTGGCCACCTCCTGCTCCAAAAAAAAAAAAAACAAAAAAAAAACAAAAAAAAAAACCTATACAAAAAAAATCAACAAAGTGTAACATTATAATATGTACAATTACTATATATATATATATCAGTTATACATTAGTAAAGCTGGCAAAAATTAAAAATAAGTTACTGGTAAAATAGGATTTATATATGTCTCAGTAAAAATAAAATGATGTTACCTAAAAGTAAGAGGCCAGGGAGGGTCCGTAGATAATTCAAATATGTAGTGTGCTTACCTTGCATAGGGTTGACCCAGATTTGATCCCTGACACCTCACATAGTTTCCAAACCTGTCAGGAGTGATTCCTAATGCAAAGACAGGTGTAAACCCTGAGCACAGCCCCCAAACAAAAGCAAAACAAAAGCTAAAGAAAATATATGATAATGTTAATGATAAAGTTTTTATTTTGAACAATGACTTTATTTAAACATCATGACTTACAAGATCGTTCATAATGCAGTCTTTCCCACAGTTATAAAGGTACTGGTATTGACTTTCAGACATATAGTGTGCAACAATCTTCATATGTGCACAGTTCTTTCCACCAATGTCATAAGTTTTCCTTCTACCCTTCCACGCACCAACCCTTTCTTGCCTGTCTTTGGGGCAGGCATTTTACTTCTCTCTCTTTCTCTTTTGCTTTATTCCTCCATGCTTCTCTTTAAGATACTGTGGTTTGCAGTATGGTAAATGAAGGAGAATCATGCCCATAATTTAATTTCTTTTCAGCACCCATTTCTTGTCCAGAGTGATCATTTTCAACTATAATTGTCATAGTGGTCCTTTATATGCCCTATCTGCTCTGCCCATTAACTGTGGCATGATTCTTATCATGGATAGTCCTCTGGCACTCACCTTTATTATCCTAGATATTACCATCATATTATCAGTTTTAATGTTCAAAAAATGAATGTAATAATTCTATGTCTATCCCTCTCACTCTGACTCATTTTGCTCAGCATAATACTTCCCATATCCAGATGTATAAAATATTTCATGGCTTTGGTTTTTTAACAGCTGCATAATATTCCATTGTGTTGATCTACCACTGTTTCTTTATCCAGTCATCTGTTCTTGGGCACTGTGATTGCTTCCCAAATCTGGCTATTGTAAATAGTGCTGCAGTTAATATAGGTATGCAGAGGGATTTTCTGCATTTTTTTTTGCTTTTGTTCCTAGGGTATATACCTAAGAGTGGTATTGCTGGGTCATATAGAATATCACTTTCTAATTTTTTGAGAAATATCCATATTGTTTTCCTAAAAGGCTAGACCAGTCAACATTCCTACCAGCAGTGAATGAAAGCCCTTTTCTCCTTACATCTGAACCAGCAATGGTTGTTCTTGCTCTTTGTGATGTGTTACAGTCTCTGACAAGAGATAATAACTCATCGTCTTAATTTGCATCTTCCTGATGTTTGATTATGTGGGGCATTTTTATAATATCTTGATGTAAGCACCATGATTACAAACATGTTTGTAGTTGGGTTTCAGTCATAAAATATACACCTCCTTCACCAGTGCAACCTTCCTGCCACCAATACCCCCATCTCTCCTCCTCAGCCTGCCTTCCAGACAAGCATTCTATTTCTTGTACTCATTACCATTATCATGATAGTTGTTGGTTATTTCTCTAGCACTCTCTTTTTCACTCTTTCTCTATATTTTTTTCTCAAGATATAATACATACTTGCCTGTGCTCTACCACTCAGCTGCATACATGTCTTCCTTTCTATCTTTTAGTATTTTTTTTGTTTTTTCGGACCACACACGTTTTGATGCTCAGGGGTTACTCCTGGCTAAGTGCTCAGAAATTGCCCCTGGCTTGGAGGGACCATATGGGATGCCAGGGGATCGAACCCCTGTCCTTCCTTGGCTAGCGCTTGCAAGGCAGACACCTTACCTCTAGTGCCACCTCGCCAGTCCCATCTTTTAGTATTTCTTCATGTAAAAAAGTACAATGCAGTACATGGTTTCTCAAGGCCTTTCAGGATTTTTTTGGTAGGACACACCTGGCTGTACTCACAAGTTATTTCTGGCACTGCACTCAGAAATTACTCCTGGCAGACTCAGGGACCATATGGAGTGCTAGAGATTGAACCTAGTTGGCTGTGTGCAAAGAAAATTCCCTACCTTTTGTAGTATTGCTCAGACCTCAATATCAGGATTTATTTAAACTGTTATTGTTAAGCTAATAATGTAATATATATTATAATTTCATGTATAATTTACACATAATTTTTAATTTCTTATTTTGGGAAAGCATATATCTTAAAATTATTAAAATAGCTTTTATTTAATTTACTCTTAAAAATGTTCAACTCCATTTATGAATGCTTCATTTATTATAGCTTAAGCAAAAGTCAAAATAATTAAGTAAAATATTTTAGATTTCCCTAAAGTTATTTCTTTTTTCTACCACAGCTATATAAAACAAAAATTCTTATGGAACCTGGTCAGCCATAAGCAACAGGATAGCAGGCCTGGCATCCAAAGCAGCTACCTGGAGATGAAGCAAATGAACACATCGGTTGAAGGAGAAGGATGAGACCAGCAGGTACTACCACAGGGTGGGTGGAATGCTGGTGAAGTGGAAGGTGAAAGAGATGCTGCTTGCCCTGAAAAGCAACAAGGAGCAGATCTAGAAGATCATTGATCTTCCATGTCAGGGGAAGCAGCTACTAGCACTTCAGGCCCAGTATTGAATAACCCCAGGCCAATGGCCCTCCTGTGGCAGTTACAATGGACTGTTTCCTTATAACAGCAAAGGTGTTAGGCTTTAAATAAATTGATAACCAATGTAAAAATTAATTTTTTCTTTGGATGTCTCTTGAAATAATGTCTCATACCTGCAAAGATACAGTTATCACCTTGTTTGGAGATCTAATTAGCTAAAAATGATAATCCCCCAAATAGTTTCAGGATCCCTGAAATGATGAAATAATGAAGGTTTACTTAATGGCACAATTCATTTAGTCACTCTTGAAGAAACAAAAAATAGATTTGTAGCTTTCTTCTTTCTTTCTTTCTTTCTTTCTTTCTTTCTTTCTTTCTTTCTTTCTTTCTTTCTTTCTTTCTTTCTTTCTTTCTTTCTTTCTTTCTTTCTTTCTTTCTTTCTTTCTTTCTTTTTCTTTCTTCTTTCTTTCTTTCTTTCTTTCTTTCTTTCTTTCTTTTTTTCTTTCTTTCTTTCTTTCTTTCTTTCTTTCTTTCTTTCTTTCTTTCTTTCTTTCTTCTTCTTTCTTTCTTTTTTTCTTTCTTTCTTTCTTTCTTTCTTTCTTTCTTTCTTTCTTTCTTTCTTTCTTTCTTTCTTTCTTTCTTTCTTTCTTTCTTTCCTTCTTTTTTTCTTTCTTCCTTCCTTCTTTTTTTTCTTTTCTTTTTTCTTCTATTCTTTCTTTGTTTTAGGGCCACACTTGATTGTGCTTTGGGCTACTCCTAGCTCTGTGCTCAGAAATCACTCCTATGAGAGGACCATATAAGATGCTGGCAATCAAACACAGGGCAGCCACAAGCAAGGCAAATGTCCTACTGCTGACCCTGATTTTTATACAAGGATTTTAATACCAAGCACTTCTCTTCTCTAGCCTATTCTTATATGTCATAGTTGCTAATTTCTCCCATCAGACACTTTAGTTGTTCACTAAGAACTGAATGAAGCAAATTACTTAGGAGTGATTAGAGAGTAGCAGTCTAGATAAGGGTCATAATCTTCTTTATTTAGAAACTAGACCACCTTTAATGCAACACAGAGGACATTAAGTTCAGGGGTATTCATATCACAATTGTTCAGCGATTTTTTATCTTGTTATTCTTCCTTATTTTCTCTGTGGTGGTGCAGCTTCCCATGCGAAAGTCTTGATATTTTCTAGTTCTAAAAAAATAAAAACAACAAAAACATAAATATACTTTATTGTCTCTGGTAGTTCTTCTTGAGACTAGGAATGTAATTTTCGAAACCAGAAAAGGAAGAAATAATTTTAATTTAATTTTTTGATCTTAAAATCAAGTGATAGAATAAAAATCAACATTATAGACATGTTGTCTGATCATTTCTTTACCCCACTATCTATCTGAATTAATATGTCTTAGGATCTGTTCAAAGTAGAATTGGAGGAAATGAATGTTTTAGACTTGAGTTTATATTTTGTTTATTTCATTTATGAGAAATAATAGTTGTATATTATCCTGAGTATTTAAGTGGTTCTTCTGGTCATTCCTGATGATTTAGCACTTTCACCATTCAAAACTAAAATAAATACAATCTCCATGCTTGAATGATTTGATTTGACATTGTGAGTAAGCAAAATGTCTTCATAATTAATTGACCCCTTTTCAGGACTCTCTATTTCTACCTCCACAAAAACATACAGATATTTATTTGTGCAAAAAATTTTCTAAAATAAGTGTATATGTGGATATATAAATACATTTGTAGAATGAGCAAACTGTACTTAAGCTGTTTCTCTCATTGTATATTTAATGTTTTTGCCACTGTAATTGACTATCTTCTATATTCATTTACCTCTATAAAACATTAGAAAAAAATTTACTATCAAATACATTCATATGATAGCACTAGTCTCATATTTGTGTCATCCACAGCAGTATGTTTATTGCCACATGGGATTACTTAATAATCATAGAAAGGAATGTATGAAATTGATATCTAATTATTTCATTGCTAAAGAATGTTTAGATCAAGCAAGTATAGTGATTCTCATCATGAGAAAATATGCTTAATGTAAAGGTTAGTATTGAGAAGGGTAGAGAGAGAATTCATGAAAACAGAGAATTGTTCACTTTAAAAAAACTATTAAAATTTTTTAATTTATGATTGTTAAGTAAGTTTTCATGAGAGACTCACTTGAAGTTTTACATCTATAGCAGTCCTTTTGATGTGTTATGAATTATCAGAAGTCTGAGAGTACAGGATCATATTTTATGGAGAATCTAATTTTCATATTCTTCTGAGATCTTATTTTACTTACTGATTTTGACATGAGTGATTCAAGAGAAATATTCATTTATATAATTGCAGAAAGGAATAACAACATAGGAAACAATACAAATTTCACCTGTTCCTTTTTGGCAATAATTGGGGAAAATGACATTTATAAGATTAAGTAGTCCAAACAAAATATGAAATGTAATATTACATGAGAATAAAAAATGACATAGCTTTAAAATTAGAGATTGTGGGGGTAGAGATAACATTTTATTTATATTTTATTATGTATAGAAGCAAATAAGGAAACCATGATTTGTTATATTCACTGCTTAGTTAATTTACTGAAAAAAAAAAAAGACAATCTAAAACAAATTCTATCCAGCACACTGGTTAATGTGCCTTCACTTTAATGAATTTGTTCACTAGAATAATATTTTATAACATTCAAACACTTGGAGAAAACATTTTATTGTTGCCCAAAGATAAAGATTTTCAGCTTCCTTAGTCAGCAACATATGCAGTTGTATTAGTCATGAAGTTAAGTTTCGGGAGATTTTAGAGTTTTTGGAGATTATGGTAAAACAGAAAAGTAAGTGCCACCATTTTTGATTAAAATTTTCATTTAATTTATTAGAGATTTTTTGAAATTGCTTCAAATCTTGCAGTGTCTTGATGAGTGAGAATTTGCATCCTGTAAATTCTAGCTTTATCCTCTGTGGAGTAAAAGGAGTGGTACGTGTATATATATATATATATATATATATATATATATATATATATATATATATATATATATATATATATATATATATACTTACATTTGCAAGTTATTTTTATCATTAGTTTTAGTCTTTTATTCTGTAATCAAGGTTTGTCCTCATTTACTCCTTAGTAGACTTAAAAAGCAGACAATTATAATACTTTTTTGTAATCATTTTCTTATATTTTAAGGTTAAACCTACCTCTGGGCTTTTTTCTAAGTTAATGGATCTCATAGTATCTAGCTTTTTCATGTTTTAATTCTCTATTCTATATCTCAAGGTAATTTTTCTTCATATTTTCTAAGCAGTTTAATATTGGAGAAAATATCTAATCATGTGGCTTTGACTTTTCACATCTTTGATTTTTTTTCATCTTTATGTGCTTTAAAATTATTGTGTTAGGACTAATGATTTTTGCTTATAGTTGGGGGAAGGGTAATTTGTAGTAGCAAGGGAACTTGCGCAGTGACTTACAGTTGTATACATGGGTGCTCATGTGAGAGATCTCAGGAAATTAATATTTTCTAAAACAGAAGAATAACCCTCATTTTGTAATATAAAGTTCCTTGTTTTTAAATACTTAAGACACTGAAATTATATAAAGCATCCTGATACAGTCATTATCACACTCCTTTGCCTCTTTCCCTGAATTCAGAGTCAAAAGTACACTGGACTTGTCCATAAGAACATTGGGAAAGAGAAGAAAACAAAAGGGCTTTGATTGAACCAAAGAGGAGGAATTTGTGACACAATTTCTGAGGCATTCTTTGATAGCCTGCCTTATAGATATGTGCATCCTCCATGTCTACTTTAGAAAAAATACATTTTCTTGGCCACAATTAGAACCATTAAACCTATTATAATTTTGGCTAGTTGTTTTAGGGAAATCTACTTAGTTGCTTTGGATTTCCTTGTCTCTTTCTCAGGAAACTGGCCTTCCCCTTTTACCTTTCAGAGCTTAATAAAAACCTTCCCTCTGTTGAATCTTTTTAGGTTACTAATAGAAATATTCAGTGACCCCAGGTTCAAAGCTGACCAAAGAGGAACTGGGATTCCATTTGTTGTGTGTCCCGAGTTTGACACTGATCCATTGATAACCTCTCTCTAGGTCTGACTTCCCAGCTGGTTTTCTACTCACTTCATAGCTGAGTTTTTTAGACCTTGTTTTTCCACTTAATTGATGTGTGTGTTGTAGAGGGCAGAATCAAAGGCCCAGCTAAAATTTAAGATTTATTATATCTCTGGCTTCCTTTGGTCAACCAGAATCCTCACAAGGATATTAACTTTGTCAGACTAAGCATCTTCTTTGTCAGTATTATGTTCATATTCTTATCAAAGTATTTTTTAATATTATATTTTGTTTTATTTTTGAACCATGACCAACTGTGTTCAGGGTTTATTCTGCTTTAATGCTCATATATTACTCCTGGTGGTACTCAAGAGAGCATCTGTGGTACTGGGGATTGAACTTGACAAGCTATGAGCATGGCAAGCACCTTATCTCTTGCACTATCTCTAATTCTGTATTTAATATTATTATGTTTATTCATATATAAAATAAATATAGCATACATACATTCTTAGATATATAAATCATGCTGAAACTAGAGAACAGACTTTAGCTATCACCTAAATTAAAATCTAGGCTAGTGTTTAACATTTTTAAAGGATAACAAAATATTCACTACTAATTAATTTTTATGCTTTTATACAAATCTAGAGTTTTGTTAAGAATATTGTGGGGACAAAACAAAGAAATTATAGCTTTCAAAAATACTTTCTGGAATATGTCTATGTCACTTGCTTTTTTTGTTTCTACTCTTTCTTGAACTTGGCATACATTTGACAATCATTCAGGTAAGAAATCACCCCATTCTGTGAGCTATAACTTCATCTTGTTCATTAAAGTCTTTGCTTTAGGGTAAAAAGAACGGGTACATCAATGTCTACCTGCAGGTATAATAAAAATGGATGTATCACACCGTGATGGATCATTTGTCTAGTTTATAGGGAATTCCTTTTCGTGCCCAGGGAATTTAAGTATTCACTTAAAAGCAGCAGCCATGGCAGTGAGGCTTCTGTTCTTCTTCATTCACCACAAAGCAGTAATTCAATTAATTTATTACTTTGAAAGACTTTGACGCAACAGTGGTGTACATGACCTACTCATGTTGGGAACAGATGAAAATGCTGTGTTTGCAAAAGGTTTCCATCTTCTTAATGAGATGTGATGCTGTGTAGGGTATTCTAAGGCATAAAAATATGTTGAACAAAATTCAAACCAAAAAGTAAGGGGACAGAAAAACATTGGGATAGATGAGATGTATAGCAATTAACATATATTGGTCAAGATTTCCAATTATGAAATAATGAAATTTACTTTTCCTTTTGAGGAAACAATTTCACATTTTCTTTTTTTAGTGAAAAAACCATAGGCTAACTTTCTACATTTTAATATTATATTTCTCTGAATAAGAGATGCTATAGAAACATAACTGAAAACACAGAATGCAAGGCAGACAGAAACTTCTTATGAATATTTTATAGGTGTGGAAATACTGCAGGGATGAATGATCCTATTTGCCTGTCATACACTGAAGATTCTTCTAGAACCTGGAAGAGGCAATTAAAGAGAATGGTGCTTTGATAACTGCAGCTAAGGAGCTTCTAGTTTGATCCTGATATTGAAGAGTCAGATAAAGACGTCCACCATTCATCTCTCTACTTGTCAGGAATTTAAAGTGAAACAGGGGTAGAAAGATAGTACATGGGTTAAGACATGTAGAGGAGCATGATTTGATTCTAAACACTGCATATTATCTGATTAACAGCTGAAGCACACATATGCCCCTCGAGGGTAAAACATACACAGAGTCATTTAACTACCATAGAATGGATTTCTTCCATGTTACACCCTCCAAGTTGTTTGCCATATAAAGTCCTTATGTTCATCTATGACTGGTGTTCCTACTTGGATTGTATTTTTGCTCAAGGTCCAGTGTTCAATATGAATTAAATTATTTGCTTTACATAGAATATGTATGTACAGCTAATTATATTTAGTACATATAATATCTACATATAGTCCCAAATTACCTTTGGAATATTTAAAATGAGATTTAGTGTAGTGTGGATGTGGATGTGGCCAGGCAGTTTGTATAATGCAAGAAAAAAAATCTGGTGTAATTGGGACCAATCAGCATTCTGCTTTCTGTCTATAATACTGAGTCTTTCAACTTTAGAGATGTTTTCCCTACATTGCTAGGGTGCCTGAAGATAATGTTATCTTTAAAATGTTATATATTAAATATAAATTTTTATTTATTTGCCTCTGGTTTATGACACTATATACATTTCAGAAATACAGCTTTATACCTAGCAACATCCACCATCATCATTCTAGTTCTAGTGTCATTTCCAAACTCAAATGGATTTCCTTTACCCTTTCATTTCCCCTCATTCCCATCTCTTTGCTAACTAACATATTTTTATAGAGTCTAAATGCTATTTTTATTGCAATTTGTTATTGTTACAGTTTTGGTTACTTATATTCCACATGTTAGAAACTCTAGTCTTATACCTGTTGCCATTTCACTAAGCATCTTGCCTCGTTACATCCACGATGTCATAAAATACAGAATTTCATTTTAAATAGCTGAATAGTCTTCCACTGAACATATGTTACATCACTATTCTAAATAGCCAACACATTAAATTAAAATTAGCAGAGGGGCAAATAAATGTTTGTAATTCTTTAAAATATTGTAATTCAAGAATTCTAAAGCCTATGATGTAAGAAACAAGCAACAGCAAAGAAGCAAAGAATAGAGGAGAATGAATGTAAATCTTAATAACATATCATTGCTTTCAATTATACCTGCTACAATTCCTGATCATTCTCTGGGAAAAAATAAATAGGAAATACATATACACATGCGTGTGTTATTCATTGTTAATTGCTCAATAGATACAAATGTCTATATCTCAAGCAACTATTAGTACACTAATTGGAATTTATATCCATAGTAGGTTTTCTTCATTAATGAAGAGTCCTTAAAATGCCTTTTATGTCCTGAGGTGGAGGACACTTGAAATTGGAATAGCCTTATCTAAAGGACTTCAAATAACTGCAGCCATGACTCAAGATGGGTAATGTGGACAGCAAAATCCTACATAGTTCCTTACATAGTTTGTCCTGACAAGTTGGGTCTCTTGTTACATAAACTGGATGCTCCTGCCAGATACTATTTAACAATTATGTATGAGGACCAGGTATAAGTGCTGGAGAAAGTAAGCAGGGAGATATGTGAAGACAGTAGATTTTGAACAGAGCATAAAAAGAAGAAAAAAGCAGGTACAAGTTATATGCTGGAGATGTATAGTGTAAATTTGGCACTTGTATTGTTTGATTTGGCCTGTGGAAAGTACAGGTAGAGATATTATAACTGCTCAAAACACTCCTAGCTGAATATCTATTGCTCAGCAACTTTCTTTAGTGTTGTGCTTTTCTGATCTCTAAAAGTAGTGTATTTATTTTTGCCACAACGAACAATGCTCAGGGGTTACTGCACTCATGAATTCCTCCTGGCGGTGCTCTGGATACCAAATGGGATGCTGGGGATTAAACCCAGCTCCCCCCACATTTAAGGAAAGTGTCCTGCCCACTGTGTTATCTCTCCAGCCCCAATCAGTTGAGTTTTTATTTGGAGGAGAGCACATCTCACTGTGCTCAAAGATTATTCCTTGCTATATGCTCAGAAATTATTCCTGGTAGGCTCTGGGGTACTATATGAAATGCCAACATCAAAGGCCGGTTGGCCTAATACAAGGCAAATGAACCACCTGTTGTGCTATTGCTCCAGCAGTTGAAGTAGAAATAGAAAAGCAAAAGTTACATCAAACAGCAATAAAAACAATCTATGTATAGATTTTTATAAAATAATAAAAACAATTCTATTCTATGCTATGTAGCATGCATAGCAGTGTTCGTTGCTGTGAACATTGATTTTATGGGTTATGTTGTTATGAGCAATTGGGAACATTCCTTTGGAATGTTTCAAAATAGTGAACTTTACTTGATATAATATCATAAAAGACTCCAAACTATTACCTATGCAAAACATTTTATCAAATGACTATGAAGTGCTAATATTATAATCTACTGGAAACCTCATGTGAATACAATAAATGCAACTATACTTTAGCTCATACATCAAATAATATTTTAAGTTTTAAGTGATTAATTCAATAAAGAACATTTTTGAATAGAGATATTCAAAAATCATATTTTAAATGTTTGAGATTTGTAATTCTTAGCAGTTTAAAAGTTGACCCCAAACTAGATATTCCTTTCTAGAGTACCATACATTATTTGTGTTTTATAAGATGAGTAATGAGCATTATGACCTGTAAATACATCTCATGTGAACTTGAACATATTGTGCTTTGAAATGTTCACTGGAATAAATTTGTATTGGGGTGGAGATTTAAGGATTGCTTGAAAAAAATTCAAGATCCAGAAAGTCTCAATAATTAAATGCCAACAATATAATATACAAATCAAGTAAGGAACACCTCCTGTTAGTATTTGGAGTTTTATATATGAAAATATAATAGCAAGTGTAGTTATGAAAGCAAATTTTGAGCACATCTCTCTTCATGAACCTATCACAGCAAAGCCAGAAAAAAAGGTGTAACACACCTAGCCACCCCTGGGGTTATATTTTTTAGTCTCAGGTAATGAAAACTTGGGAGTTTTTTAATTTGCAGAATAGTATTTTTTTAAATTTTTATTGTGACCAAAAAGTGAATAACAAATCTTTCACAATAATATTTAAGGTACATAGTGACAACCCGGGTTGTTCTCCCTCCACCCCTTTTCTTAGCATGTGTCCCATATCTCCCTCCTTTGTCCCCCGGAGTGCTAGTGTAACTGTTCCCCTCTGTATATAGCTCGTTATAGATAGGGTATTAATTCTGTTGTTGTTGACTTTGGGTTTGGTATTTTTTACACTTTCTTTTGCAAGATTTTACTTAGGAAACCTGCTATTCTCTGAAGAATCGTCCCATGACTACTTTCCATTGGATCTAGGAGATGAAGGCATGTGTGTGAGTAGCCCTAGTTGAGAGAGATGGGGACTTGGTAAGAATAAAACAGGCAGAAATGGAAGCTTCTGCACTGGTACAAGTCAGTTTTAATAAGGGTAGACCAAGGAGCATGCCCAAAGGACATCTCTGTTTACATGGCTGCTCTGTCCCTGGCTTCCATCCCAGCCACAAAACACTCACAGGAGACACAAGATGCGGTCAGTAGGACATTTGACACCTGTCCAGGAGAAAAAGGCTCTGGTATTAACTACATGAACGAGAACAACTTCCAATAGATTTCAGGTACCACGAGGTTATCCTTAGCTGTTTTTCTCAGGACAGAAAGAAAATAATGGACATAGAACAGTCCCTTAGCATTCTCTTTCCACTTTTAGCTGCCTCCACCCCTTTTTTAGGAAAGCTGTTTTCACTTTTTCTCTAAATCTCCTTGCAAAATGCTATGGTTAACTATCTACACATCACAGATGATGTGCTCTGACAGACATGAAGAAGAATTAAAGTGAAATGCATGCACTGTTTAAAATAAAATCATCTATGTCATGAATAAGAAAAACAAAACAGATGGAATTGTGTCTTTGGTCATGCCTCAGAAGAGTTTCAAACTCTTCTAAACCACTTAATTTAATAAAGAAAAAAAAGCTTTCAATATTCCAAATGCAATAAAGAAAAAAAAACAACCTAATTCTATAATCACATTGGAATTTGGTATCAATAGTTTTAATGTCAAGACTTCAATGAAGAAATGACATTTAGGTTTATGGGGAATACTCAGAGGGTCAATCACTGAGGCAAAATGACTATTGATTGGAATGTCACCAAACTGACAAAGTGGCTTTGTTATTAGCATATCCCTTCCTAAAAGAAGGCTCTGTGGTCAAAAAAGGGGAAACCTCATATCAAAATGAGTAAAGCACATCTGCAGTTTCTTTGACACAAGTGTTCTGTTCCTCCAAATTCATTCCAAGCAAACAATTTTCACTGTTTCTCTTTCTTGGAATGAAAGAGGGGTACACTTGGTATAATCATTTGGTTAGCTCAGAGCCACAAGAAAAGTCAACAGTCTTGTGTTGCTTTCTCAATGGAATGCTTCAACTTGACATCAACAGGAAGGCCCAATCAGTCTTAGATTGGAAGTGTGCTGGAAACTTTCCCTCCAGTCCCCCACCCCTCACCCCCAACAGATTGGTGGGAGAGTCGGGAAGAGAAAGGAAGGATTTACTCAAGACCAAGGGAACCAAATAAACAAGTGCCATCACAGTTTCCTGCAGGAAAGTGGAAAGATTAGTCTGGTTTATATTGAGATGAGGGTAGAGCTTAACACAGGTTGTAGTTGATTAAACAAGAGTGAATCATTGCACTGCCCCATCTAGATAAAAATTTAGCCATTATGGTTTATCATAACAGAAATCCTGAGCTTTTAGTTACTCCTTGACTTATTTGGCCAATGAAGAGGTAGAGTTCTTCATCAGAACAATGGAAACAGGTCTTTGTTAGGGTCTCCTTTCCTTCATCATATTTGCACCTCCTTCTGACTCCGACAAATATAATGAGATGGTATTAGAAATCTAAATTGTAAGTTTTTAAATCACACACTGAATAGCTCAGGATCGTTTTCAGGGACTTAGGAGAAAAGTCTCTTCTGCCAAGTGTCCTTGGGGATCTTTGTTACTGGAAGTGGGCATTTCGCCAGATGCTTCAGTGAAGCTTTATAAAAATAGACAAGATAAATGGACTTTTAGTGCAGTATAGTGCCAGACTTTTAATTTTCAGGAAATTATTTTTTTAACCCAGCAGAGAGTCAAGTCAATTTGAGAATTAGTTGAAAGGATGGCTGGGTATGGGGTGGGGAGTTAGGGGGAAGACATCTGACATTTTAAGTCAGAAAAGCCTGCCACACAAAACAGATTTCTCTTGGCAATCAAGATAACTTAACAACCATAAACACATTGTCAGAGGGAAAAATTACATTTTGCTCTAACGCAGATCATGTACAGATGACTGATTTTTCTTTCAAGTTCAAGCACTGAAAGACTGTTTATATATATCAACTTCTGACCCAGGCAAGCAGAACAATCTTCAAGGTTTGAATAGGGATGGTTGAAATAAGGATGGTTGAAGAGCTTGTGAAATTTTTTTTCACTCAGGATATAGAGTAACAATCAGAGGACACACAGTCCAGATGGTGGAGAACTGCATTGATGTGGCTTCCACAGATCATTTGTGTTTATCTATTTGTTTTTATTATAATTCACCCCATTCCCCTAGAAGAGCAGCACGATTGAAGTTCAAACAATGCATCTCATTTTGTTTGGTTTATTTTGCATATGACGGATTTTACTTCACTTATTCTAGGGGTTTTGTGTCATCTTTAGGACCCCAAAACTTTACTGTATTTTAATCACTAATCTTTCAGATCATGAACATTTTTTTTTATTAAAGACAATTGAAAACTACTGAAAAGCAATGCAAGCCTAATTCTTACCATGACTACTCTAAGTTTGTTAGCAAGTTGAAAGGTGTAATAAAATGTTTAAAATTTTATTTTAGGCACCATTTTTACAATACTATTAAAGGTAAGATTTTATGCAAAATAAAATCCCCAACTCGGGACCGGTGAGGGGGTGCTAGAGATAAGGTGTCTGCCTTGCAAGCGCTAGCATAGGACAGACCGCGGTTCAATCCCCCGGCGTCCCATATGGTCCCCCCAAGCCAGGAGCGATTTCTGAGAGCTTAGCCAGGAGTAACCCCTGAGCATCAAACGGGTGTGCCCCCCCCAAAAAAAAAAACAAAAAAAAAAATCCCCAACTTTATTCTTTCTCAAGAAAGTCTATTTCCCTCCTCTATTGTCCCAGTGGCTCTCATTCTATTCTTCCCCTAACCTTCCCTCCTATAAGACAAGCTTTTTTTTTTTTTTTTTTTTTTTTTTTAGTTGGTGACATTTTTTTTTTCATATTTTTTTTTATTTTAATTATGACAACAAAGATGTAAAGAAGAGGACAGGGTAAAGTTACAGTGGAAGCCCAATCACCCATAAACAGCATTCTCAGTAGTCCCATCGATGATGTCCCAGCCTTGAACTTTCAGCCAAAGAGCATTTAGAAAAACAAAACTGAACCCATGTACAGTACAATTACTTGTCCCTCAGATCCCCAGTTGTAGTACATACTATTTCTTAGCAGCACACAATATAATCTATAGACATTATACTTATGTAGCTCCTTAAACATTGAGGGCAAAGTACATTTCTCTAGTTCCATGTACATACTACCTAGTTTAAGTTAACCTCAAAAGTTTTAGTGGCTTGTTTTTCTTAAGGGTTGGAGTCAAGGGAACATAGTAAAAAATGGTATTCAAGTGGCATTTGTTTGCATAGGCCCACCAAAACATAAGGGACATGGAAAGACAAATTATGGTCTAAATACAAGGAGACCCTAACCCTGAAGTTTCCTGGCACAGGATTGACTCTAGGCTCCAGGCAAATTAGTTTGTTCAATTCAAGTCATCCTCTGTAGTGGCAATACACCTCCATTCCTCACATAGTCTCTGTTGTTGGTATCATGCTTCTGTATTAAAGATCCTGGAGTCTGCATGTCCCATATTGCAGTCAGGATGGTGCATAGCATCCTCTCGTTTCACCTCCCACTTAAGGGGCACTAGAGAGAACCATGTCCTGTAGAGCAGGTCATTGTTGCTATCAAGTCTTCTCGGTGGAAACGGAAGTCTCTTTATAAGAGGTCGATGTCAGACCCTTGGTAGTGTCTTTCCTGGTAGAGGACTGCTTCCCGCTGTTGTTCTAAAAGACCTTGGATGTTTCGTAGATAGCTTGCCTGGTTCCGGCGTGTATGGAGGATGCCCATTCTTCTGAAGCCTGTGCCAGTTCATTATATCAATGTTCAGGGTGTAAGGTACATTGTACTGAGATTTATTATATAAGAACTTATCTGTATGTATTTTTTTTCCCATTTTAATGTGTCTATGCAAACAAGGATCAATGCCATGGGGCATTATTGGTGCATCTAAAGGCAATAGGGACAAGACCAGAAATTTCCATGACATAGTTCAATCATAGGCATCAAACTGAGGGACAGTTCCACCAACAATCCTTACTTAACAGCTTACAAAGAAAAGATAAGATGAAAAGTGAATAGAAACATCATGGTAGAAGAATATATACAGAGTTACATCAGTTAAAGAAAATACCCATAAAATATTCAAAAGATATGTGTTCAATTTGTGTCCTTCTAAATAGTTCTGGGATTTGTTAGATATACTGTATGTCTTAGATTAGAGATAAGAACTATGTGTTACTGAAGTTAAAGAAGGGTAAATCGGGGGTACTGAAGGTTGGAAGGAGCAAATGTTCGCGCGGGGGCCGCGCGGTTTGCAAAATGTAGACTGGTATGAGATTACCAGTGACAAACTGATATAGCTGAGCCCCTCTCTGCCACCCACCAGATCCAGCTCCACCCCCTAAGCCCAACCCTAGGCCAGTGTCCCGGTCCGGCCTGGGGGTGGGGAAAAACCCAGAGTGCCCCGTCAGCTCCTCCCAGAAACCCACCTGGAGATCCGGAGGAATGGGGGAGAGGGAGGTCGTGTGACCCAATTGCGGACCCCCCTGACCCTGGGCTGGACTTAAAGGCCGCTGGCCCATGAGGGGTCTGCCAGCTGGCCGTCCATGCCGGCTAAAATCTTGCTCCGGGAAGGGAGAGAGACCTCCCAAGCCCGAAGTTCAGGGACTGGAGCCCCCCCCACCCCCCCGGCCAGTGTCCCGGTCCGGCCTGGGGGTGGGGAAAAACCCAGAGTGCCCCGTCAGCTCCTCCCAGAAACCCACCTGGAGATCCGGAGGAATGGGGGAGAGGGAGGTCGTGTGACCCAATAAGACAAGCTTCTTACTGAAGATCAATTCTCAATTTTTATTGCTTTTGGGCATTTGTTCTGCTCTTACTACTTTTGTTTATAACCCACATGTGAGAGAGATTATTTTCTATCAGTGCTCTCCTAACTAACTTCATTCTCTGCCTGTTCCTCTTCTAGTTCACTCACATTATACCTTATAAATCCATTTACTTAGCGGCTAATTTAATGATTTTATCTTTGCTTATAGCTGAAGAACGTTCCATTGAGTATATGTATAGTTTTTCAGCTATAAGGATATGTTTTTTATTTTCCAAATTTTTGCTATTATGAATAGTGCTGCAATGAAATAGGAAGTCAATTAATTGTTAAAAAGACATTTGAGACTATGGTTAATTATGGCTATCTCACTCAATCCAATTGTTTTATGCATTTTTAATGGAAAGAAAATAGTGATTTACTTAATTCGCAATAAATGTGGCATTATTTATAGCAACAAATGCACTAATTGTGTATGTGTTTACTGATTACCTTTTTATAGAGTGAGTGTTACAACAGAAACATTATTGGCTATTTCTAACATAGCAGACATAGCATCATACTTAATATTTGGGGTTGGCAGTATAGCAAATGCCCCTTATGCTCATGACTTTACATATACATAATTATCAAATAACAATGCAAGACAGTAGTACAAATGTGAAGAGTGAAAATAAGCATTATTGAGTATTTTGAATATAAAACATTTTCATCAAGAATTTAGAAAAATCATAAAAAGGCTGTGGGTGGGGGAATATTAGTGTGTCTTGACATATTTTCTAAATAACTGAAAGATGGGTTTCCTAAAGGCCACATGAATAGGGTCAAATATTAACTAAACTCTGGCAGTATGTTGGCATGTGGCATGTATTACCTCATGTGATTATCATAATGATCTGAACTAGGTGTTACTATGAATACCATCTTATAGACCTACACATTAAACCTCATATATGAAACAAGATATCCATGTTTTAGATGTCAAAGCTAAATCTAGAAACAATATTTTTGATATAAAATCACTAAAGCAGAGAAAATGTTTGTTGGCAATGAAGTGACAAAATACTATATGCTAATAAAATCACATATTTCAAAAGAGTAAAAAAAGTCACTGCCTTTCCTTCTTACCAGAATTTCTCAAAATGATATTTGTAAACTTGAATTAGAACTTCTGAAGAGAGAGACTTACTCCATTGCAGATGTCCACATCCCTCAAGCCTCACTATAATTGAATCATTGCTATGTACTCTGCACCAACTCTTTCATGTCACACATACTAAGTTCAGTTGTTTCAGGTACAAAAAGTAGAAAAAAATTTAATTAATTTGTGTCCCTTACATTGAAGTTAGAGAAGTTCTTTTCACTTTCCCCTATACATTTTCAGGCATCTGCCAATCAGTGAGTAAGTAAAAATGGTTTTTATAAGACTAAGGTATGTTAATGAGTAGATGATGTCGAAAGAATGCTGAAGCTCTCAAAAAGTGGATTTTTCCAGGTTATATTCTAGAACATTAGTCAGATCTAATTCCCCTTTATGTGTCTCCCTAGACACATCCCTTTTAACCCAGGTTTCCAAAGCTCAAATAAGTTAGACATAAATCAGAATGAAAGAAATATCTTCATTATATTTTAAAAATAAATGCATATTTAGCATGGCAAAGAGGTTTTTATCTATTTTACAGTATTCTTATAGATGACAGATAATTGGAAACTAATTTATAGTCAAAAATACTGAGACAAAATGGAAATATGATTATATTCTCAAGAGAAAAGATATTCATGATATACTTGTGTTCATTATCTTTCCTCTGAGCAAAATAATATTTAAATCAAACTTTATCTTGTTCTGCTAAATAGCTCTCTAGTTCTTAAATGTATTTTATTTTACCTAATTCTTAAAATATAAAACTAGTACCTAGTATGGCCGTTGTAGGTCATATTCATAATAGGTGAGATAATAGTTTAAAATATTTTTTGTCACATTTTATTGAAAATTTGCCTATCTTCATTACCCAATCATATATTCTTGAACAAAAGGTGTTGTTTTCAACCTCTGTAATGCAAAATGGATAGTTGTTTTATTTTCTTCAAGGACACTGATGCAGTGTGCATAATTATAAACATATATGCTTTAATGCTATTCATAATAAGCAGTAGGACAACAGAAATACTATCAATAATTTCTGCTTATGTAAATAGTAGAAACTAATAATAATAATTTTGTCTTCATTAATATTTATAATGACAATAATTACATTGGTCAAGTTTATTCTCCAGTAAATTCCTGCAAGAATGGTGTTATATACAAAGAGGAGATGGATAGACAGAAACTTGAAGGAAACTACAAGTTAAGACCCAAGAATTCTGTACCCTAAGCTGGCTTTAGAGACACAAGATATAAACACTGTTAAAGAAGTACTGGACTCCACCTCCAGTGTTTTTGCTTCAGAAGATTGTGAAGCCCCTTCAGGACTCATTATACTCTAAACTCAAAATACTACTTTCCATTTATCAGTATTCTTATAACCTCTCAAAATGATGTATTTTGTTCTTCATTTTTATCATTTATATTTATCATTATTTTTATTATTCAGGTACTTGAAATTACTGTTCTGGGGGGTGTGCATCCAGTGAGACACAATTGGTGCTTACTGACAGAGGAGATAGACAACTCCATACCTAAAAAACAAGACCCAGTGAAAAACCTTTGAGAGCGATGAGTAAGGAATAGCTTCTCAGCATATGGTTATAGCCATGTCCTGTGTTCCAGTTTTCCTACTGTTTCGTTTTAGATCAGAAGCTAGTTTTCTTTTCTCCCCCCAAATCAGGGGCCTAAGGAGTCAGCAAAATAAAGGCTGTATAGCTTTCCTGAGCTTGCCAATCACAAGGTGCTATTATACGGTTTGTTCATTTCCAAGTAAATTATTGTGAAAATTGAGGAAGTAAAATGTTTTAAAAAAAATGGAAGAAAAGTTTCAATGAAATTGTCAAAAATCAAAATGCTTCTGTTAACTCATTTCTCCATGTTGGTGAGAAACTGAGAGTGTGTCACTTTTTCTTTGTCAGCATGTTCCAGCCTCTTAACATGCTAGTCTGACTTGAATGACCCTTCTCTCTGGACTCCACTATCATCAGGATCTTGGAAAATAACAGAACTCTTATTGATGATGCCTTCTTTTTCCTTCTTTCCTTATACATGAGTGCAGCAGGTGAATGGCAGATGTAATACTTTTCTAGTGGTCCATTAGGATTTCTATTGGGCATCTGTTGTGTTTGTCTAATGAATATTTCCTTTCCAGTATTTATTGACAGTACCTTATTTGTCCTTTATGGCCTGAGTGGAGATGGTCAAAATCAGTGAATGAAGGAGAAAGATAGTTGCCTTGTGCCAGGTAAAACCAAATTTTCTGTAATCTTCTGTTTCTTTTCTTTTTTTTTTTATGGGATGCTGGGATTCGAACTACCATCTTTTCTGAATGGGCTGTGTGCAAGGCAAACGCCCTACTGCTGTGCTATCTCTTCGGCACCTGCTCTCATTTCTTTTATATATATATATATTATTTAAACACCTTGATTACATACATAATTGTGTTTGGGTTTCAGTCATGTAACGAACACCACCCATCACCAGTACAACATTCCCATCACCAATGTCCCAAATCTCCCTCCTTTCCACTCGACCCCTGCCTGTACTCTAGACAGGCTTTCCATTTCCCTCATACATTCTCATTATTAGGACAGTTCAAAATGTAGTTATTTCTCTAATTAAACTCATCACTCTTTGTGGTGAGCTTCCTGAGGTGAGCTGGAACTTCCAGCTCTTTTCTCTTTTGTGTCTGAAAATTATTATTGCAAGAATGTCTTTCATTTTTCTTAAAACCCATAGATGAGTGAGACCATTCTGTCTCTCTCTCTCTCTCTCTCTGACTTATTTCACTCAGCATAATAGATTCCGTGTACATCCATGTATAGGAAAATTTCATGACTTCATCTCTCCTGACAGCTGCATAATATTCCATTGTGTATATGTACCACAGTTTCTTTAGCTATTCATCTGTTGAAGGGCATCTTGGTTGTTTCCAGAGTCTTGCTATGGTAAATAGTGCTGCAATGAATATAGGTGTAAGGATCACAATTTTTAATTAGTAGAATGCAAGTGGAGGTGATACTGGATTTATTCTCTCATGAAAAATATTCTGCTTGAGGATAAGACAGAGTCAAGAAAAAGAAACTCTAAGGGAAAAATAGCTATTCCCGATAAAGTTATTGATAAACTGAATCCCAGATATGGACCAATAACTGATTACATCATTTGGGGACTTGAACTTTTTTTTTTTGGTTTTTGGATCACACCTGACAACACTTGGCAGGCTCTGTGGCTCTGGGGATCATATGGGATGCCGGGATTCAAACCACCATCCATCCTGGGTCTGCTTCATGCAAGGCAAATGCCCTACCACTGTGCAATCTCTTTGGCCCTGACTTGAACTTTTTAAGTAAAATTATTGTCTTCATCTTTTTTTTTTTTTTTTTTTTTTGGTTTTTGGGCCACACCCGTTTGACGCTCAGGGGTTACTCCTGGCTATGTGCTCAGAAATCGCCCCTGGCTTGGGGGGACCATATGGGACGCCAGGGGATCGAACCGCGGTCCTTCCTTGGCTAGCGCTTGCAAGGCAGACACCTTACCTCCAGCGCCACCTACCCGGCCCCTAATTATTGTCTTCATCTAAACTAAATTCTAAAAGGAAAAATAGTAAACTACAATTAACAAAGTAATTCTGTCTTTATGCTCATGAGTAAACTAGATCTGAAGTATTGGTTTCAGGTCCAGATTATGCTATTAATTTTGTATCTTTTTCGAAATTATCTCTTGATGTCATGGCACCTTGATTTCTTTCTCACTTGTCTAATAACCTGAAGAATTATTTCATTATTAACAAAATTTCAATCAAGAGGATCCTGGGGGAAATGCATATAAGGATAAGCAAAGAGAAGAATTGAAAAATGACTAGAAGATCCGTGACAAAGAGAAATTACAGAATCAGCTATCAATTAGACAGATTTTAAAGCAAAGGAATAATTTTTCCTTATAAAATAAAAACTTTTAAGGTCAGAGCTATAGCAGAGCTATAGGTAGGGTGGTTGCATTGCATAAGGCTGATCCTGGACAGACTAAGGTGAAATTCCCAGCATTCCATATAGTCCCCTGAGCCTTCCAGGAGCAATTTCTCAGTGCAGAGCTGAGAGTAACCCTAAATGCCACCGGATGTGGCCCCAAAACCAAATAAATAAATAAATAAATAAATAAATAAATAAATAAATAAATAAATAAAAACTTTAGTTACTGGCTATAACAGAAAACCTTGGACAAGGAAGTAAAATAAGAATTGAAGGCTAAAGATGGTGCCATTCTACATATAGTTCTTGTAACTTCACTTCTGAGATGCTTACTGTTGTGTATGTAAATATTTTAGGGGATTATTATGTTACTGACCCTACCCTGATCCGTGATTGTGTCCTACCCTAGGGTGTGACCTGGCATTCTGCCCCCACCCTAGGGTGCTACCTGATTCTGCTTCCACCATTGGGTGGTATCTGATCCCACCATTGGGTGGCACCTGATTCTGGGGGATAAAAACAAGGGTCTGTGGAAGGCGAGAGGCTTTTTGCTGGAACTAAGGCTGAGACTTTGGACTTTAGTCTTGTCCACCGAATAAAGCTAATATTTCCACAAGCCTGACTGCGAGCTGTTTACCCGCCGTTTCACCTCAGAACCGTCGGCTGGACAGGGTGGCAGACGCGTGCTCCAAGCTGGAGGGGAAAGACCTCATCCTCCATCCCTCCATCAGTCAACCTCTTCAGGGGCTGACTTGCAACACTTACTGTTGTCAAAGTGTCAGAAGCAGACAAGAGAGATTAGAAAGAATGAGAAGGATAATCCAAGAAAACTGTTTACGAAAGAAAAGCTAAAGTGGTTCTTCATGGTTATTAAATGTAAAATTCAAAAATGTTCATAAAATTTAATTTTGTTTATATATAATTTATTTTTATTGTAACATTTGGCAGTGCCCTGGCTTGCTCCTAGCTCAGTGCTCAAGTATCTCTCCTGGCAGTGCTCAGGGGACCCCTATGAAGTGACAGGATTGAATCTAGGCCAAAGAAGTACTATTTAAGCTCCCTATACTTCACAGTGACCCAATAGTCCTCAAACTATGGCCCGCGGGCCACAAACTGTATTTGTTCCCGTTTTGTTCCTTCACTTTAAAATAATATGTATACAGTGTGCATAGGAATTTGTTCATAGTTTTTGTTTTTACTATAGTCCGACCTCCCAATGGTCTGAGTGACAGTGAACTGGCCTCCTGTTTAAAAAGTTTGAGGACCCCTGCGACATTATCTCTGTAGCCCTTGTAATTTTTCTTCTTTTTTAAATAAATATTCCTGTACTTTTGGGGCCGGAGTGAAGGATCAAGGTGTAAGGTTTCTGCCTTGTGCAAAGTAGGCTAAGGGGGACCACAGTTCTATTCGCCGGTGTCCCATATGGTCCCCCAAACCAGGAGCGATTTCTGAGCTCGTAGCCAGAAGTAACCCCTGAGCGTCACTGAGTGTGGCCCAAAAACAAACAAACAAACAACCAAAAACCCGAAACAACCTGTACTTTTATCAATACCTGCTTGCACTGAAATGCATCTAAATATTTGATTGGCTCTATTGGGATCTGGGATGTAGATGGAAGGGGTACTGACCATGGGTGTTTGCTGATTTCCACGGTGTAAACATTTCCTTAACCAAACCAATTTCAAGTTACAAACCTGAAGTCAAATGACTCATAAAATTCCTGAAAATTTACCAGTTGGCTCTGGTATGTGCTGGCTCCGGTCTTTACTGAAAATGACAGAGTAGAAGCTCTAATTATCTCTGCTTTATATATGCATTTAAGGAGTAGCTATATGGTCGTCCCTGAGGGGTTCAGATGTGAATCAGAGAATAAAACTCTTAAAAGAAAGAACATAGATTCCTCTGTGTCTTGTCCTGAAGAGAGCCATTCAGATGCCACCCAATGCTATGTTTCAGAACAGACCCTTGGCTGCTGAGGTCATGGGGCACTGCTGGAAAACCATTTTAATACAACAACACACAGAGACAAAATTAGTGTGGTATGCAGCTTGCCATGATGTTTCAGGTGCTGGGATTCTGGACACAAAGGTGGCCATTGTGGGAAGAGGAGACGGTGCAACCTTTGCAAAGAAGACAAGTATTTGCCCTGCGGCAGGACACAATAACCAGAAGAAAAGAGAGGTGGAGGCATCCTCACCTGTCTCAGACCAGGAACATGTCTGAACAGAGCAGGTTGAAAGATTCACTAGTCCCAGATAAAGAAACGCCTAAGAAAGAGCTTGAAAAGAGATGGGAAGGGTGGAGATGGTTTTTGAAATGGCAGCTGCAGAGGAGGAACAAGGAAGAAAAGAAAGAAACAAAGAGAGGAGGGAGAGAGGTAGCCAAAATTGACAGGCAGGTGGGTTGGCCCCTACGGGAAGCAAGGTTAGGTTTGTTAGTGGAAGCTGATTACATAAAGGGGAAGGATGAGGGGTATTTTCTAGGGAAATTTGTTGAGACATAGTGTAAATTTCCTACCAGTTGATATGAATAAATTTTTGTTTACTTGTTTGTTTTATTCAGGTAAGAATCAAGGTTCACATCATTACAGGCCAAAGGACACACAATAAGTAAATCTACTGAAAATTTTCACTCTTGGATGATATTTATAAAATGTAGACTTAATTATATTTAAATTAAAATTTTTATTACTAGTGATAATGATGCCCAGGTCCCTGAAACAGAAGGGCAAACAGATTTTCTTAAAGAAAAACACAGCAAGTAAGAGCTAGTTTTATTTATACATTGCAAGCTCAAGATATGGAAAGAAAAAGAAGCTGCATGTATAATTCTTATTTATTTATTTATTTATTTATTTTTCATTATGTTTTCTTTTGGGGCCTACTAGTGGTGTTCAGGGGTTACTCCTGGGTCTGCATTCAAGAATTACTCACGGAGGTGCTCTCAGTACCAAATGAGATGCCAGGGATTAAATCCCAATCTGCCATGTGCAAGGTAAATGCTCTAAAATCTGTACTCCAGCCCCAATGGCTAATTTTTTCTTTTAAAAGAAGAAATATTAAGTGATATTTTGGTGGAGGTAAAATGGCTTCTTTAAAAACCATTGTGAATACTCTTAGGCTCTGACCACAGGACTAAGATACCAAGGGAAGATATTGAAAGCATCCAATTAAAATATTGGCACTTTGGTGGTATATAAAGTAGAGTAACATGATGACTCCAAGGCACATACATGATATATATGTATATATGCACATATATATAAAATCTTAAAAGCTAATGTGATAGTAATGAAAACAAATTATTTGTTTTCACTTGTTTGCTAAGAAAGGGGAGGTTTCTGATAAGTTCTTTCAGAGAAATTAATGCCAAGCAATAACATCCTACATATTTTGCATCACACAAAGACAAAACTTATTTATTTTCAGAGGTTTCTGTTTTGAAAGGATAAGCTTGCTGTCCTCAGGGTTTATTCCCATCATTGTGCTCAGGGTCTACTCATGGTGAGTTTTTTTTTTTTTTTGGGGGGGGGTTTTGGGTCACACCCAGCGGTGCTCAGGGGTTACTCCTGGCTGTCTGCTCAGAAATAGCTCCTGGCCAGCACAGGGGACCATATAGGACACTGGGATTTGAACCAACCACCTTTGGTCCTGGATCGGCTACTTGCAAGGCAAACACCGCTATGCTATCTCTCCGGGCCCCATGGTGGGGTTTTGGAGACAATCTGCGGTGCTTGGAATCAGAACTGGTTCAGTTCTTTAGAAAGCAAGCACCCTGCCCTCTTTACTATTGTGGATGTTAAAGTGTAATTATCATCTATATTTAAAATAACAATATAATGAACGTCTCTATCCACATGCCCTAAAAAATAAAAAAATAAAATATTTAGTGAAGTATAATCTCTACAAAGATGTTATAAAATGTCCATTTCCTTTCACAGTCAAACTCAAATCTGAAGATGAATGGACACTTAGTAGTCAAAGATTACTGGAAGTAACCACGACAGCAAAATGGCAAGAAAAAGATTTCAAGGGCATTCAGATAGGAAAATAAGAAACAAGATCTGTTTGCAGATGGCATGATGCTATATTTAGAAAATCCTAAAGACTATACCAAAAAACTTCTAAAAGTAATAGTGGCATATTACAAAACTAACACACAAAAATCTATGGCCTTCTTATATACAACTATAGAGAAGAAATAGACATTGCAAAAATAACTCCATTCACAATATTCCACAGAAATTCAAATACCTTGGAGTCAATTTAACTAAAGAGGTGAAACACCTATAGTCACACAGAAAAGATTACCTACAAAATACTGATTAAAGACATAATAGAGGACACAGGAATAGAGACATAATCCCTGTTATGGATTAGGAGGATTAACATAATTAAAGTGACAATACTCCTCAAAGCATTATATAAATTTAAAGCAATCTCTCTAAGAATACCCATGACATTCGATAAAGAAGTAGATCAAACACGCCTGAAATTTATTTGGAATAATAATGCCCACGAATAGCTAAAGCAATCCTTAGGAAAAGGAAAATGAAAGACATCATTTTTCCCAACTGTAAATTGTACTGCAAAGCAATAATCATTAAAAAAGAATGGTATTGGAACAAAGACAGACCCTCAGATCAATGCAATAGACTTGAGTATTCAGAGATGACCCCAAACATACAATCAATTAATATTTGATAAAAGTGCAAGAAACACAAAGTAGAGTAAGGAAAGCTTCTTCAACAAGTGGTATCAGGACAAATAGTCAACTACAGACAAAAATAAAAACAAACTCAGACCTCTCTTTAACAACATACACAAAGGTAAAATCAAAAAACGGTTAAAAAAGTTTTTTTAATCAGACCTCAAACTATAAGGTATAAGAAGAAAATGTAGGCAAAAGACTCCATGACATTGAGACTTAAGGCATCTTTAAAGAGGAAATACTACTGCCCAAGTAATTAGAAGCAAAGATAAACAAATTGTACTACATTAAATTGAGAAGCTTCTCTCTTCAAAAAAATAACAGTGAAAAGGATATAAAAGCTACCTCGGAATGGGAGAAATTATTCACCCAATACCTATATGATAAGGGGTTGATATCTAAGATATACTAATCACTGGCAGGATTTAACAAGATAAAATGTATAACCTTATCAAAAAAAATGGAAGATAAAATGAAGAAACATTGTCTCAAAGAATAAATACAGATAGCCAAAATGCACATTAAAAAATGCTCCACATTGGGCCCGGAGAGATAGCACAGCGGCATTTGCCTTGCAAGTAGCCAATCCAGGACCAAAGGTTGTTGGTTCGAATCCCGGTGTCCCACATGGTCCCCCGTGCCTGCCAGGAGCTATTTCTGAGCAGACAGCCAGGAGTAAACCCTGAGCATTGCCGGGTGTGGCCCAAAAACCAAAAAAAAAAAAAAAAATGCTCCACATCACTAGCATCATGAACCATAAGAAACATTAATGTGGTATCATCTTATAACACAGAGAATGGCAAATATCACAAAGAACAAGAACAGCTGGTGCTGGCTGATGTTGGAGAAAAAGATATTTCATTCATTGTTGGTGGGAATGCCATCTTGTCCAGCCTTTCTGGAAAACAATATGGATATTCCTCAAAAACTGGAAATTGAGTTCCCATATGAATCAGCAATTCCACTCCTAGGGATATACCTTAGGAACACAAAAACATAATACAAAAATGTCCTCTGCATTCTTATGTTCATCACAGAATATTTACAACAGTAAGAATCTGAAAACAACCCAGGTGCCAGACAACAGATGTGTTACTAAAGAAATAGTGGTATATTTACACAATAAAATTCTATGCAGCCATTAGGAAAAATAAAGTTATGAAATTTCTCAATGGATGGTCATGGAGATTATTATGCTGATAAAAATGAGACAGAAAGAAAGATATAGGTTAGATATTTATACTCATCTTTGGGATATAACATAAACAAACGACAGTATGGTAATAATATCCAGAGACAATAGAGATGAGGGCCAGGAAGACCAGCCCATGACTTCAAGCTTTCCACAAATTGCTGTTAGTGCAGCTAGAGCACTAACTGCACTGACAACTACCAAGACAATGATAGTGAGAAAGAGAAGCAAAATGTTTATACCAGAGACAAGCAGAAATGGGGAGTGTCAAATGGAGACATTAATGGTGGGAAAGTTGTACTGGCAAAAGGTGGTGTACATTCTATGACTGAAAACCAATTATAAACATTTCTATGATTACAGATTTTACATAAAGAAATTATTTTAAAATGCAAATGCATGCTAATTCCTAAAGGACCACTTTAAAAACAAACAGAAATGCTTCAGTTTAGGTTTAAGCAAAACTAAATCTCAGTCCAAACTGCCAGCAGTTGTCTTTGCTACTTTGGACTTACTGCATTCTCTCTCTAGCCTCTTTAATAAAATGCAGAAACTGGGGCAGATACATAAGGGTTGTGTTTGGCATGAAATTGACAAAGCTTTCTACAATCAAGTAAGACTCCTTCCCTCTAAATAAAAAGTAAATAATT